>NC_140989.1:146632761-146637761 GCF_052327205.1 Somniosus microcephalus
CCCCAGAGTGGCCCGCACTCCCCCCAACATTGACAACTTACCAGGAGAAAATCTGCCTGGTCAGGAGGTGAACGAGCCACACAGTTCAAACCAGACACTAACCCCGGGGAACCACAGCCACACGATACAACTGACAAACCCCAGCATAACTACCAGGGAGGAAGCCACACATAGTCCCCCTACCATTCCCAGCTCACCAAGAGAAGAGCAGCATAGCCAGGAAGTGAGTGAGCCCTCCAGGGCCGACCAGCCTAGCCAGGAAGTGAGTGAGCCTTCCAGGGCCGACCAGACACATACCCCGGGATCACACAGCCAGATACAACCAAAAGATAAATTTAATCAATTAGAGATAGAGATGGTTAAACTTAGAGAGGACTTCCTCAAAATGAATGACGATCAAAATCAGGAGAGGGAGAGACACAAGAGAGAGCTGAAGCTACTTGAGAACCAGGTGAATCTACTTAGGAATCAGGTGAAAGAGCTGCAGGAAATAGAAGAGAGCCATAGAGGAGAGATAACACCATTAGACCAGCAACCAGAGGCTAGAGATAAGACAAGACAGAGCCGGACGGAACGGCTGCACTCCCACACGGAACAAAAGCAACAGACACACAATACAAGGGGTGCCACACAGACCGACCAGCATACTGATTCGCAATCTTCCCCCACCACCGTGGAACCACAAGCGGGCCGCTCACAAGAGGTACGCACACACCAGACACCCCAGCCCAGCACACACACTATGAGTCCAAGCGAAAGCCACCAGACAGTAAACACAAACAAGGCTGACGTCGTAATACTCAGACTCAAATGGGAAATTTCTATGGGAGAAAAAGCTATTCCCTAGAAGTAAAGTAGAAAAGATCTGGTGCCCAACAACAAACAGAGCCATGGGATGGCTGACCAAAGCCAGATTAGGCTCCCCCCAACACATAATAATACACACGGGCACAAATGACCTAAAGACCCAACAGAAAGAAGTAGCAACATCGCTCAGAGCA
This sequence comes from Somniosus microcephalus, assembly GCF_052327205.1. Taxonomy (NCBI): domain Eukaryota; kingdom Metazoa; phylum Chordata; class Chondrichthyes; order Squaliformes; family Somniosidae; genus Somniosus; species Somniosus microcephalus. The sequence goes on from NC_140989.1 coordinate 146,633,763, forward strand.
ATGATTAGGAAAGCAAGCAGTACATTTCCAAACACTAGAATCACTGTTTCCACAATATTGCCGAGAACAGACTTCAACAACAACACAATTCATGAGATAAATGCCAGCATAGCAAGAGACTGCGAATCAAACCACAACGTACACCTGGCCCAACACCCCACCCTCGATGAGGAATGTCTTTACGACCACGTCCACATCCAAAGGCAAAGAATATCGATCTTTGCTAAAGCCCTGAAGGACGTCGCTTTTAACCGGGTCCATACCCAGACTCCAAGAGGACCCCCCCCCGACCACCAGAGATCAGCGGGGTACATATCAGGAACACTACAAGGACCACCAACACACCAACCGAGACCAGAGAGGATCCCCATGCAAAACAACAATATCAGACCTGCACCACTCCTGTCCCACAGGGGAATAGGACTGCTCCCAGCCAGACAGAGGGAGAGATGCACAGGACGTACGCAATACCTCAGACAGAAACAATCCATTAAGAGACAATAAGCAGATGTGCAGCAGCATCTACTTCCGCCTTATGGATCAAGGACTAATTAATAGAAAGAACTGTAACCAAATTGTATTAACTTTTGTAGACAACTGATGTGATTTTTTTTTCCCACACTTAGACACGACAAACACGTACCACTCTTTAACCTATCATAGTAAAAGATCAAACTTAACATGAAATCCTTATATATTTCGACCTGGAATATCCAAGGTCTACGCTCTTCACTGCGAGAAGTGAAAAGTAGGACCCCAGAGTTCATAGATGAAACTAAAGACCTAGATATTATCATTTTACAGGAAACTTGGTATAAAGGAAAAGGACACACTGGCTGTCCCCAAGGGTACACTGAGCTGGTGGTCCCCTCCAATAAATTACCAAGTGTAACCCAAGGCAGAGACTCCAGAGGCATACTGATCTGGTTTAAAACAGAACTTAAGAATTACATCAAATTTATAAAAAAGGGCGAAAACCATATGTGGCTCAAACTTGAGAGGGAGATTATCTCAAACACCCAAGATGTTTACATTTGCGCACTTTATATCCCTCCAATCGATTCCCCGTACTTTAAAGAGGACACCTTCTCCAACATGGAGGGGGAAATTATCCAATACCAGGCCCAGGGGAACGTGTTGATCTGTGGGGACCTCAATTCAAGAACGGGCGAAGAACCAGACTTCACCAATAATCAGGGAAACAATTACGTTTTCGGGAATAACCACTTTGACATCCCTTCCCTTCCATACAGGCATAACTGCGACAAGCAGTCAAATACCAACGGAAAACAGCTACTACAGCTCTGTCGAAACCTGGGTCTGTACATTGTCAATGGTAGGTTCATAGGAGACCTCCTAGGAAGATCGACCTATTGCTCACCTCTTGGCTGCAGCACAGTAGACTATATGATTACAGACTTAGACCCATCCTCTTTCAGAGCATTCACAGTCAAACCACAAACAACACTGTCAGATCACAGTCAAATTACTATGTTCCTCAAAAAGACAGAAACAAACAACATAGAAACACAACCCAGTAAACTGTACAACACCAAAAAATCGTACAGATGGGCCAAAAACGACACGGAAAAATACCAGAAAACAATTAGCAATGCATCAACTCAAGCTCTCTTAGACATCTTTCTGGATAACATATACACTCACAATAAAGAAGGCGTAAACCGGGCAGTTAGTAAACTAAACAATATTTTTGATAATTTGGCAACAAATGCAAACTTGAAAGCTCGCAAGAACAAACCCAAAACAAAAACTATGAAAAATGGTTTGACCGAGATTGCCATAACATGAGGAAAAAACTTAGAAAAATATCAAACCAAAAACACAGACATCCAGAAAACGAGGAATTACGCCTTACTTATTGTCAGACACTAACACAATACAGAAACACACTCAGAACCAAAAAAGAGCAATATATTAAGAATACACTCAGCTCCATGGAGGAATCCATTGATTCCAATTGTTTCTGGGAAAACTTGAAAACACTACACAAAAAACAACACGACGATTTGGCCATTCAAAATGGGGACACATGGGTAAACCACTTTGAAAAATTATACCAGAAAAACACACTAAGACCAGAGCAACACCAAATATGCAAAAAACTGGAAAAGCTAGAAATGGCCATAAAAGATAACCAAAACCCGCTGGACGCCATAATAACAGAAAAAGAACTTCTTGAAAAACTCAAGGACCTGCGACCAGGAAAAGCCTGCGGAACAGACGGCATACTAAACGAGATGATTAAACACACAGACAACAAAATGAAACTGGCTATCCTAAAACTCTTCAACTTGGTTCTGAGTGTCGGTTATTTCCCTGATATCTGGAACAAAGGACTCATAACGCCCATATACAAAAGTGGGGACAAAATCGACCCAAACAACTATCGAGGCATCTGTGTAAACAGTAACCTGGGGAAGGTATTCTGTAGCATCATAAACAAAAGACTTATAAACTTCCTTGAGGAGCACAATGTCTTGAGTAAAAGCCAAATTGGATTCCTGCCAAACTATAGAACATCTGATCATATCTTCACCCTACAGACCCTAATTGACAAACACGTTCACCATAACAAAAGCAAAATCTACGCATGCTTTGTAGATTTCCAGAAGGCTTTCGACTCCATCTGGCATGACGGTTTATTCCTGAAACTTATCGAAAGCGGGGTAGGAGGGAAAACATATGATGTAATTAAATCAATGTATACAAACAACAAATGTGCAGTTAAAATTGGAGACAAACAAACAAAATACTTCCCACAGGGGCGGGGGGTGACGCAGGGCTCGCCAATCTCACTGACACTCTTTAATATTTACATAAATGGATTGGCAAAACTACTTGAACAATCTACAGCACCCGGCCTCACCCTATCTGAATCCAAGGTTAAATTCCTCCTCTATGCAGACGACCTGGTTCTGCTGTCACCTACTAAAGAGGGGCTACAGCAAAACCTGGACCTGCTGGAGTCGTACTGCCAGACTTGGGCCCTGACAATAAATCCCCAAAAAACCAAAGTCCTTGTGTTCCAGCAAAGATCCAAACATCAGGGACCCAAAATAAATTTCACAGTAGGAACAACCAAAATTGAACAAACCACTAACTACACATACTTGGGCTTAAAAATCAGTTCTACGGGAAACTTCAAACTGGCTGCGAATGAACTGAAAGAGAAAGCAAGAAGGGCTTTCTATGCCATCAAAAAATCAATCCAAATAGAAATCCCAATTAGCATTTGGCTCAAAATTTTCAAATCAGTAATTGAACCAATTGCACTCTATGGCAGTGAGGTATGGGGACCGCTAACTCAACAAGAATTTGCAAAATGGGACAAACACCCAATTGAGATCCTACATGCAGAATTCTGTAAAAGTATCCTCCGGACTCAAAGGAAAACAGTAAACAATGCATGCAGGGCGGAACTAGGCCAATATCCATTAATAATCACTATCCAAAAAAGAGCCACCAAATTTTGGAATCACCTACAAATGAGCAATCCCCAATGCTATCACTACGACGCCATGAAATGCCAAGAGCTGACCATAAAGAAGAATACCCTCAGTCAACTAGTCCTGGGACTCAGTGAAGTAACTACTAACAATACCAACAATAACCAGCCCCAGGACAGTGACAGGGTAACACAAAGAATTCGACCCAACACAATCGTCGCTAAGCAAAAGGAAAAATATCTGACATATTGGGCAGAAACAACAAAAACCCAAAGCAAACTCAATTGCTACTTGGCCCTATACAGACAATACAACATAGCTGATTACCTGACCATGGTAAAGGATAACAAACTGAGAAGAACCTTGACAAGGTACAGACTTAGCGAACATAGCCTAGCGATCGAAAAAGGCAGACACAGGCAGACCAGGCTGCCAAGAGAGGACAGGATATGCTCTCACTGCAGTCAGGGAGTGGTGGAGACAGAGATGCACTTCCTCACAGCTTGTGGAAAATATCAGGGCATCAGGGAGA
>NC_140989.1:147856275-148217921 GCF_052327205.1 Somniosus microcephalus
TTACCATGGTCAGGTAATCAGCCATGTTGTATTTTCTGTTTAGGGCCAAGTAGCAATTGAGTTTGTTTTGGGTTTTTGTTGTTTCTGCCCAATATGTCAGATATTTTTCCTTTTGCTTAGCGACGATTGTGTTGGGTCGAATTCTTTGTGTTACGCTGTCACTGTCCTGGGGCTGGTTATTGTTTTCACTGAGTCCCAGGACTAGTTGACTGAGGGTATTCTTCTTTATGGTCCTCTCTTGGTCTCTCCTTCCCTCTCTCTCTCTCTCCTTCCCTCTCTCTCTGTCTCTCTCTCCTTCCCTCTCTCTCTCTGTCTCTCTCTCCTTCCCTCTCTCTGTCTCTCGCTCCTTCCCTCTCTCTCTCTCCTTCCCTCTCTCTCTCTCGCTCTCTCCTTCCCTCTCTCTCTCTGTCCCTCTCTCCTTCCCTCTCCAAATGGGGTGATACCGAATTTCTAGCCCTCTCCCTCTCTCTCCCCGCAATCTCTCTCTCTCCCCGTCTCTTTATCTCTCTCTCTGTCTCCCAGTCTCTCTCTCTCTGTCTCCCAGTCTCTCCATCTCTTCCCCCAGTCTCTCTCTCTCTCTCTCCCAGTTTCTCTCTCTCTCTCTCGCCCCTCAGTCTCGCGCTCTCTCCTCTCTCTCTCTCTCCCAGTCTCTCTCTCTCCCCCAGTCTCCCAGTCTCTCTCTCTCCTCCAGACTCTCCCTCCTCCAGTCTCTCTCTCACAGTCTCTCTCTCTCTCCATCTCTCTCGCTCCTCCAGTCTCTCCCTCCTCCAGTCTCTCTCTCTCTCCCCCCAATCTCTCTCTCGCGCTCTCTCTCTCTCTCTCTCTATCTCCCCAGTCTCTCTCTCTCCCCAGTCTCTCTCTCCCTTCCCCCGTCTCTCTCTCTCTCTCCCCCAGTCTCTCTCTCTCTCCCCGTCTCTCTCCCCCAGTCTCTCTCTCTCTCCCCCTCAGTCTCTCTCTCTCTCTCTATCTCCCCATTCTCTCTCTCTCTCTCTCTCTCCCCAGTCTCTCTCCTCTCTCTCCCCCCAGTCTCTCTACTCTCTCTCCCCCGTCTCTCTCTCTCTCTCCCCCCCAGTCTCTCTCTCTCCCCCTCAGAGTTGGGGTCACTCGGGCCGGGCCTCACAACTGCTCGGCCCGAGACACAGAGCGGGGGAGCGGCAGCAGCCGGCCGTAAACCGCGCGGCCCTGTAAACTGCAGTTTTACAAAAAAGCCTTGGCAACGCCGGGCCCCCCCAGCTAGTCTATCTATATAAAAGACCTCTTCTGTCTGTCTGTCTGTCTGTCTGTCCGTTCTCTATATGTTCGAAAGTTATAGAGCGTACCTACACGCGCGTCACATCAAAAGAAAGCTTATGATTACAGACTGGTCATAGGCGTATTTACGTTTTGGCCGGACAAAAATTGCGCCCACAGTATCCAAAAAACGTTCAACATTCCGCTCATTAGCATCTCATTAGCGATAGAGTGACATCGAGGTCGACCAATCGTACGTCGGGTTCCTGGCGCATGCGGTCGGGCTCTCCTCCAGTCGAGTGACGGGACGATTGACCAATACTACGCTTCGGTGACCTGACGGTCGACCAATCAGTGCGTGTGTGGGCGGGCCTTATCATTCTGAACTGAGGTGAGTGGCCGCCATCTTGATTCTTCACGATTTTTTCCCCACACTTTCTGTGTGTTAGGGAACTAAGGTAAATATTAGGGAACTAAGGTAAATATTTGAATTATGTGTTAGGGAATTAAATAACAATTTATTTGAGTTTTAAATTGTATTTAACAACACTAGGAAATTAAGTGATCCCCTACCCTTCCCCCGGAGGCTCGCCTACTTTGACGGCCGTTTCGAGTGGCTGTGCCGGCGCCGGTCGCGGCCTAGCAGCCCGGGAAGCCTGGGCCTTGAGTTGTGGGCCGTGCCAGGAGCTGCCGCGCACAAAACTTCCCCGCGGCGTCAACAGCCCCGCCCCAGAGCCGGGCCCATAGCCACCAGGTCACCGGCCGCGGCGGGCCGTGCGGGAGCTGCCGCGCACAAAACCTCCCCGCGGCGTCAACAGCCCCGCCCGAGAGCCCGACCCAAAGCCATCAGGTGAGCGGCCGCGGCGGCCCAGTCTCTCTCTCACACTCCCAATCTCACAAAACATTACAGATCTTACAAACGCATACAGCAAATGATATTTTCACTCAGCTTATAATGCAAGCATCAGTAAAAGTAATCCACAGAGGAACATGGTACTAACCTAACTGACATTTTCTCACACTGAAAGAGTAATATCAAATAGTAGCCACAAAAGGACAGCTGACCCTGATCAATTCATATCTCGGATTTTCCTTCAAATTTCTGTCACTCCTTCTCTGCCTCTCCAACATTGCTCTTAATCAAATGCATGTTACCAATTTCTCTCTCCATATGTACACACACAGATACTCTGATCTCTCTCTCTCTCACAATACAGAATATGAGGAACAGAGAATTCCCTCACATGATTAGAAACAATCACTGTTGTTGCATATTATCATTTTCATGGAGATTAGTAAGAATGATTGAAAATGTAGCAGGTAATTATTGCTCCGAAAGAGTTGTTGATAATTTTTCTCTCTCTTCCCCGCCAGTCGCTCTCTTTCTTCCCCCCAGTCGCTCCCTCTCTCTCTTCCCCCAGTCGCTCCCTCTCTCTCTTCCCCCCAGTCGCTCCCTCTCTCTCTTCCCCCAGTCGCTCCCTCTCTCTCTTCCCCCCAGTCGCTCCCTCTCTCTCTTCCCCCAGTCGCTCCCTCTCTCTCTTCCCCCCAGTCGCTCCCTCTCTCTCTTCCCCCCAGTCGCTCCCTCTCTCTCTTCCCCCCAGTCGCTCCCTCTCTCTCTTCCCCCCAGTCGCTCCCTCTCTCTCTTTCCCCCCAGTCGCTCCCTCTCTCTCTTTCCCCCCAGTCGCTCCCCTCTCCCTCTTCCCCCCAGTCGCTCCCTCTCTCTCTTCCCCCCAGTCGCTCCCTCTCACTCTTCCCCCCAGTCGCTCCCTCTCTCTCTTCCCCCCAGTCGCTCCCTCTCTCTCTTCCCCCCAGTCGCTCCCTCTCTCTCTTTCTCCCCAGTCGCTCCCTCTTCTCTTCCCCCCAGTCACTCCCTCTCTCTCTTCCAACAACAACATGCCCTCAAAAGACCCTCGGCACTGCCGGGGGAAGAGTTCTTCAATCCCAACAGTTTTATAAACAGCTTTATAAACATGGCACAGGGTTCTTGAGTTCCCCCTCCCTCCCAAACCCCTTCCCCCCACCCCTTTCTCTCCTTCCCGCCCCCCTCCCCCTCCCTTCCTCCCCCCCACCTGCCTCCCCCCCACCTTCCTCCCCCTTCCCCTTCCTCCCCCTTCCCCCAGTCGCTCTCTCTCTGCCCCGTCACTCTCTCTCTCTTCCCCCCACTCGCTCTCTCTCTTCCCCCGTCGCTCTCTCTCTTCCCCCAGTCGCTCTCTCTCTTCCCCCCAGTCGCTCTCTCTCTTCCCCCCCACTCGCTCTCTCTCTTCCCCCCCAGTTGCTCTCTCTCTTCCCCCCCAGTCGCTCTCTCTCTTCCCCCCAGTCGCTCCCTCTCTCTCTTCCCCCCAGTCGCTCCCTCTCTCTCTTCCCCCCAGTCGTTCCCTCTCTCTCTTCCCCCATCACTCCCTCTCTCTCTTCCCCCCAGTCGCTCCCTCTCTCTCTTTCCCCCCAGTCGCTCCCTCTATCTCTTCCCCCCAGTCGCTCCCTTTCTCTCTTCCCCCCAGTCGCTCCCTCTCTCTCTTCCCCCCAGTCGCTCCCTCTCTCTCTTCCCCCCAGTCGCTCCCTCTCTCTCTTTCTCCCCAGTCGCTCCCTCTCTCTCTTCCAACAACAACATGCCCTCAAAAAAGCCTCGGCACCGCCGGGCACCCCTAGCTAGTATCTATATATATCTATATCTGTCTATATCTAATCTAATCTAATCTAATCTAATCTTCTATCTAATCTAATCTAATCTATATATATAAAAGAGCTCTTCTGTCTGTCCTTCCGTCCGTCTGTCCGTCTGTCCGTCTGTCTGTCCTCTATACACTCAAAAGTTATAAAGCGTACCTACACATGTGTTACATCAAAAGAAAGCTTACGATTCCGGAATGGTCATAAGCGTATTTACTTTTTGGTCAGACAAAGATTGTGCCGACGGTATACAAAAAACGTTCACAATTCCGCTCATTATCCGCTCATTAGCATCGAGTGACATCAAGGTTGACCAATCGTATAGTCGAGCGATGCGACGGTTGACCAATCACTGTGCCACGGGGGCGGGTTCATTGTGTGTGCGGGCGGGCCATCCTAGAGTTGAGTGACGTGACGATTGACCAATCCTACAGTTCAGTGACCTGACGGCTGACCAATCGGTGCGTGTGTGGGTGGGCCTAATCCTTCTGAGCTGAGGTGAGTGGCCGCCATCTTGATTGCTAACTCTTCATTTCTTTTTCGCACTTTCTGCGTGTTTATTTTCAAATTGTTTTTAAAAAAAATAAATTAATTTGGAAATGTTTTTTCTAAGCTGATTAATTTTCCTACCTTTCACCCTCTTTTTTACCTGTTGACTTGCTACCTCCGCCGGGCGCCGCAACCTTCCAGGGTTACCCCGATTGCAGGCCTCGAAGCCTCGGCATCTCCTGCCCAGCCACGCCCGAGCTAGACACCTCCCGTCCCGCTCAACAAGCGGCCCGCGATCACCACCATCTTTGTAAAGGCTGGCGAGGCGGGAATGAGCCGAGCGTAGCCATCGCCGCCATCTTTGTAAAGGCTGGCGGGCGGGGCGGGGCGGTACGGAGCTCCGCGGAGCCATCGCCGGTGCTGGGCTCGGGTGCTTTGTGGCCTGCAGCCGAATGGCGGCTGCGGAGCTCGGACTGCACGGGGCGCTGGGCTCGGCTGGCCCATGTCAGTGCGGGTGCCCGAGGCCCCGGGGCCTAGCCTTTTCCAACCGCTGGCAGCGCAACTCTCAACACTGGCAGAGGGGAGAGGGTCTGCTAGCTCCCCCACTCCCTTTCCCCCTTCCCCTCATTCCCCCACACCCTCCCCCCTTCCCCCCTCCCCCCTTCCCCCCCACACCCCTCTCTCACACCCCCTTTCCTCTCCTCCCCCTCACTCCTCCCCACCCTCCCTCCTACCGCCTCACACCTCCCCCTCACACCCACTTCCCTCTCCCCCTTCCCCCCTCCCTCCCACCCCCCTTCCCCCACCCCCCTTCCCCCCTCCCACCCCCCCTTCTTCCCCCGCCCACCCCCCCTTCTTCCCCCTCCTTCCCCCCTCCCACCCCTTCTTTCCCCTCCTCCCCCCACCCCCCTTCTTCCCCTCCCCCCTCCCCCATTCTTCCCCCTCCTCCCCCTCCCTTTCCCCCCGTTTCCCCCCTTTCCCCCATTCCCCCACACCCCCTTTCCACCCCCACTCCCTTCCCACTGCCCTTCCTCCCCCACCCCTTCCCACCCCCTTCCTCCCCAACCCCCTTCCCTTCCTCCCCCCACCCCCTCCCCTTCCTCCCCCCACCCCCCCTTCCCCCCCCACCCACCCCCCCTTCTTCCCCCTCCTCCACCACTTCCTCCCCCCTCCCCATCCCTTCCCCCCTCCTCCCCACTTCCTACCCCCCTCCAACGTCCCTTCCCCCCTCCCCCCTTCCCCCTCCCCTCCCTTCCCCTCTTCCCCCCTCCCCCTCCTTTCCCCCTCCCCCTTCCCCCCTCCCTTTACCCCCTCCCCCCTCTTCCCCCTCCCTTTCCCCCCCTTCCCCACACCCCCCTTCCTCCCCCACCCACCCCCTTCCCCACCCCCTTCCCCCCTTCCCTTCCCCCCCTTTCTCCCCCCGCCCCCCCTTCCCCTCCCCACCCCCCCACCGCTCCTTCCACCCCCCACCACCCCTTCCCCCCACCACTCCTTCTCCCCACCACCCCTTCCCCCTTTCCCCTTCCCCCACCCCCCCTTCCCCTTCCCCTATCCCCCTTCCCCTTTCTCTCCTTCCCTCTCTCTCTCATTCCCTCGCTCTCTCTCTCTCATTCCCTCTCTCTCTCTCCTTCGCTCTCTCTCTCTCCTTCCCCCTCTCTCTCTCTCTCTTCCCCGTCTCTCTCTTCTCCCCCAGCCGCTCTCTCTCTTCCCCCCAGTCACTCTCTCTCTTCCCCCCAGTCGCTCTCTCTCTTCCCCCCAGTCACTCTCTCTCTTCCCCCCGTCGCTCTCTCTCTTCCCCCCAGTCACTCTCTCTCTTCCCCCCAGTCGCTCTCTCTCTACTCCCCCGTCTCTCTCTTCTCCCCCCAGTCGCTCTCTCTCTTCCCCCCAGTCGCTCTCTCTCTTCCCCCCAGTCGCTCTCTCTTCCCCCCAGTCGCTCTCTCTCTTCCCCCCAGTCGCTCTCTCTCTTCCCCCCCTGTCGCTCTCTCTCTTCCCCCCAGTCGCTCTCTCTCTTCCCCCCAGTCACTCTCTCTCTCTCTTCCAACAACAACATGCCCACGAAAAAGCCTCGGCACCGCCGGGCACTCCAGCTAGTTATACAAAGCGGTTGATCTGTCTGTCCTTCTGTCTGTCTGTGTGTCTGTCTGGCTATACACTCAAAAGTTATAGAGCGTACCTACACACGTGTTACATCAAAAGATAGCTTACGATTCCAGAACGGTCATAAGCATATTTACTTTTTGGTCGGACACAAATTGTTCGCACATTATACAAAAAACCTTCAAAATTCCACTCATTATCCACTCATTAGCATTGACTGACGTCAAGGTTGACCAATCCTGTGCCGTCATGATTGACCAATCCTACAGTTCAGTCACCTGATGGTTGACCAATCAGTGTGTATGTGGGCGGGACTAATCGTTTTCATCTCAGGGATCTGTCAGCCATCATACAGCAGCCAGGGCAGCTCAAAACTTTCGTAATCCAGGTCAGTTTGTTTTTAAAAAAAAATAAGATTTACCAAAAATGTTTTATAAGTACTTTAACTTTCATCTTTGAAGGTATTAAAAGCTAGAAATGTTTAGGTTAAAAAACAGTGCAAAACGGGCCTAGGCTTCTCCGACTGCCGACAGCCCAAATCCAGTCCCAGGCTTCCGGCCCACACACCCACCAGGCCCAAAAAAGCCCTGGAAACTGCTGACAACCCAAATCCAGTCCCAGGCTCCCGGTCCACATCAACCAGCCCCAAAAATGCCCTCGCAACGCGGGGCTCCCCTGCTAGTCTATCTATAAAACGGTCCATCTTTCCGTCTGTCCGGCTATACAATCAAAAGTTATAGAGCGTACCTACACATATGTTATATCAAAAGAAGGCTTATCATTAGGGGAGTCTGATGGGCATATTTATTTTTTGGTCACACAAAAACTGTTCGCACACTATTCAACAAAAGTTCAAAAATCCTCAAAAATCCCCTCATTAGTGGTTGACCAATCCTACCGCTCATTAGCGTTGACTGACGTGATCATTGACCAATCCTACACTTCAGTCACCTGATGGTTCACCAATCGCAGCATCACAGGGGGCGTTTCATTTTGTGTGTGGGCGGGCCTAATCCTGCAGCCTCCCGAAACCTCCCCGCCATTTTTTTCATCCCCACAGCCACAGCACCAAAAAGCAACCCCCACATTTCGGCTCCGGATCCCGCTCCCGCCCCGCCGGAGTGGCAGGTAAGTTGGCCTCACTCGGCCGCTCGGCCCGACACACACAGCCGTCGGGGGATCACCGGCGGCCGCCCGTCAACCGTGCCACGGCACTTGGGAACTCAGCTGGGTTCAATCTCGGCCCGACACCCCGGCCGGGCCTAAAGCACTAGGCCGCGCACGTCCGCCGCGGCCGCGCTCAACCAAAATGGGGAGGAAGGGAGGGAGGGAGAGGAGAGAGGGAGACGGAGAGAGAGGGAGGCACAGAGAGAGGTGACAGACAGGGGCACAGAGAGAGAGGGGTGGCAGGGAGAGACGGGGGGCAGGGACACAGAGGAGAGAGAGACAGGGGCAGGGACAGAGAGGGGGATGGAGAGAGAGAGGGTCAGGGAGGGAAACAATCACACAGAGCGCGGGAGCGGCAGCGCCCGGCCGTAAACTGCACGGCCCAAAAAAGCCCTGGCAACGCCGGGCACCCCCTGCTAGTTATCGATATATTATTCAAAAATCTTGCATAAGGCAAGCACTTCCTGTTCAAAAACCTTACTTCCTGTTGTCAAGATTTTTGGCCATGTTTTCCTTTCAACATTTACCATTGCAAATTGCGATGGCAACATTTCCGATTCTATTTTATTATGTCAACAATCACAATGTAGTTGCAGACCCTGGTCACTAGGAGTGAGTTTCTGAAGTCACTCTCCCAACTCTTTTGTATCTTATATAGAAAATATTACATTTGTCCACTTACTATAGACAGCGCCATGATGAAATTTACTAGTATCTGTATATAATTTTACTGTTCTCTCAGTGCTTCCTTAGAACATTGAAATGGCTGCATAGATTTAGGCTTCTAGAATTCAATGCAAATTTTCTGTCTTAAATGAGTTTTCTTTGCGATCATGCTCTGATCGCTCACTAAGGAGTCTGGTATGAGGAGTGGAAAAGTGCACACTGAGCAATGGGGAATTCTTTTCTGTGGTTGGACTTATGATAGAACAGGGGAAGATTCCCTCTGTGCATTATATGTAACAAGATTGTAAAGAATAGGTTATGATTTTCTTACACGTAACTCACAGAGGCAGTCTTCCCCCATTGTTGGGGCAAAGCAGAGAGGTCTTTGTTTATATGTGGCCATGCCATGCCTGACCTGGGAATGCTCGATACTAACAGTATGTGAAAGAATATTTGAAACATTAAAATCCCTCACAAAAGTTTTCAAAAAATTTTACTCTTATTTTCATGCATATTAAACAGTCTTATCAATCCCAGTTCGCCAGCCATGGGATGGATGGCCGCAAAAAGTGCCTATTGTGGTGGAGACCACATAGGGACAATAACACAATTCACAATGTATAGCCAATATTGTTATATGTACCTAAACACAATTCACTTTGTATAGCCAATGTTGTTATATGTACGTACTTGGTTGGGTTATCGGGGCAGGGTCCCTTTAAGAGCGTCGGTAGCGTGATGACATCATGCGTCGGTAGCGTGATGACGTCTTAGCCCCGCAATGAGGCTGAGACCCTCAGTCCTCATGGAGAGTGAATAAAGTAACACGCGTTTTGCCTTTGCTGCAACAAAAGTCTCAGAGCCTGTTGATTTCTAGCGACTCCAAAATTGGTGACCCCGACGTGATTTTGGACGATTCCAAAGACCGCATCCGAAATGGCGACGAACGCCATTTCCATCAAATTACCCGAGTTTTGGGAACGACAGGCTGCCGCTTGGTTCGCCCAGGCCGAGGCTCAATTTGCACTCCGGGACATCACCGTGGACGACACGAGGTACTACTACGTCGTCTTTGCTCTCGGCAGCTCCACCACGGCCAGAGTCGTGAGCCTGCTCGAGAACCCCCCGGAGCTCAACACATACGAAATGCTGAAAAGGCACCTCTTAGAAACTTTTGGACTCACCGAAGCCGAGCGCGCACGCCGACTTCTCTCTCTACCCGGGCTTGGTGACTGCAAGCCCTCGGAGCTGATGGACCACATGCTGGCCCTCCTGGGCACACACAGGCCGTGCTTCCTCTTCAAGGAACTGTTCCTTCAACAGCTGCCAGGTCAGGTACGGTCGGCTTTAGCCAACTCTTCCACTACCGATTTCTGCGGCCTGGCCAAGGAGGCCGACAAATTTTTCTCCGCCGGGCAACAGTACTGCGCGGCCACGCAGAGCCCTGCCCCCACCGATACAGCCTAACGGCGGCAGCCGCCAAGCCTCTGCTTCTACCACATGCAGTTCGGCTCCAAAGCCAGGAAGTGTCGGCCCCCATGCAGTTTTCCCACGTTGAAACAAACGAAAGACCACTCGTCGGCTGCTATGGCTGTCGGCCGTTCAGGCAGTTTGTTATTTATTACGGAAACCGACTCCGGACATCGTTTTCTTTGCGATACGGGTGCCCAGGTGAGCGTCCTGCCCGCGTCAACCATAGACATGCAAGGGGGGAATCACGGCACCGTCCTCGAAGCTGCCAATAGCAGTTCCATCCGCACCTTCGGGAAACGGAACTTGGCGCTTTGTTTTGGCGGGCAGCGGTTCGCCTGGGACTTTGTCATGGCAAAAGTGTCCACCCCCCTTCTCGGCGCTGACTTCCTCTGCGCCAATGGCCTTTTGGTGGACATCAAGAACCGACGTCTCATCAACACTGAGACTTTCAGCTTGCTCCCGTGTTCCCTCAGCGGATCCAGCACGACAAAGTTGTCCAGCGCACTCTCGGCCTCCGATGAGTTTTCCCGCCTGCTCGCCGAGTTCCCGGACCTCACGAAGCCCACGTTCTCGTCCGCCGCCACCAAACACGGGGTAGAACACCACATCTCGACCACCGGTCCGCCCGTCTATGCCCGCGCTCGGCGCCTCGACCCGGGGAAACTCGCCATCGCTAAAGCCGAGTTCGACACCATGGAGCGCCTCGGCATCATCCGCCAGTCGAACAGTCCGTGGGCCTCGCCCCTCCACATCACTCCGAAACCAGGCGGCGGGTGGCACCCGTGTGGCGATTACTGGTGCCTCAACGATGCTACGACCCCCAACCGCTACCCGATTCCACACATCCAGGACTTTTCCGCCCACCTGGCTGGGAAAGTGGTATTCTCGAAAGTGGACCTCGTCCGGGGTTACCACCAGGTCCCTGTCCGGCCGCAGGATGTCCCGAAAACCACTGTTGTTAGTATTGTTGTTCACCACTGTTGTTAGTACTGTTGTTCACTGTTAGTACTGTTGTTCACTCGTGCATATTGTTGTACTTGTCTGTGCATGCCTCAGCTGACTCCGCCCCTGGCTCCACCCTCATGGCTGGGTACAAAGGTCGCTGCTCAGCAGCCTCCAGCCCTTTTGGATACCAGGCAACCACAAGAGGCATGCTCTGTTCTTTGGTAATAAAAGCCTGTTTATTACTTTCTCAATCTCCAGTCTTTTGTAGCAATTGATAGTGCATCAATTTTATTACCAAAATTAAATGTTGGCTGCGGATGCTGATCAACCGATGGCGCAAAACGCTGAGCAGCAGGCGCTGCTGCGAGCCCTCAGACCAACGTGCCTGGACCTAGACCCCCAAGAAGCGGGTTCGTCGACTAAATTCGCACAATGGCTGCGTTGCTTTGAGACGTATCTGGAAGCCTCGACCGTGACTCTTGATGAAAATAAACTGAAAATCCTGGCCTCGAAGGTGAGCCACCAAGTCTATACTTTAATCCAAGATGCGACGACCTACGCGGCGGCTATCGACCTACTGAAAGGGCAGTATGCACGCCCGGTTAACACGGTCTATGCCAGGCACCTTTTAAGATCTCGCAGACAGCAGCCCGGGGAATCGGTGGAGGCCTTCCTACGGGCACTGCGGGTACTCGGACGCGGCTGCGACTGCAAGGAAGTATCGGCCGCGGCACATGCGGAGGGACTGATACGAGACGCTTTCGTTGCGGGTCTAAGGTCCGACTACTCCCGGCAGAGGCTGCTGGAGAAGGGTGAAATAGACCTGACAAAGGCAGTGTCCCTCGCGCTCTCGCTCGACGCGGCCCACAGAAATATGGACGCTTTCTCCCCTAATCGCCCCGCGCCGTGGACGCCGCAATCTTGGGCCATGGGACCGCCACCTCCGACTGCTGCAGCGATGTCCAAGGCACAAAAATGCTATTTTTGTGGCCAAGCTAAACACCCTAGAGCACGCTGCCCCACGAAGAATGCTACCTGCTCCGGCTGCGGGAAGAAAGGTCACTACGTTAGCGCCTGCAAAGGGAAGACCGCTAACGCCAGCAGCGCCGCGTGCGAACCGTGGGCGCAGCCATCTTGCCCGCCATCTTGGGCTCCCCCAGCCGCGTGGGGATCGGGACCGTGGGCGCCGCCATTTTGTCCGCCATCTTGGACGCCTCCGACTTCGGTTACGGGGGACCCGGACTCCACCACCGCCTCATTGGACGACCGCATCGACGTGCTTGAACATACGCTGGCTTCCGTGACGCTGGATCAATCTCTCCCGCATCAACTGTCCAGGTCCATGATGGACATTACGGTAAACGGCCGCGCCACTACCTGCCTTTTTGACAGCGGGAGCACGGAGAGTTTTATACACCCCGACACGGTGCGCAGTTACTCTCTCCCGGTCCTGCCGACGCGTCATCGCATCTCTATGGCTTCCAAAGCCCAGTCAGCGTAAGTCGGTGGCTATTGTATGGTGACTCTTTCAGTGCGGGGTACTGAATACAAAAATTTTAAACTTCTGGTCCTGCCCGATCTCTGCGCTGCCGTCCTACTGGGGTTGGATTTTCAGTGCCACCTTAAGAGTGTCACTTTAGCGTACGGTGGACCCCTCCCCCCTCTCACGGTCTGCAGCCAGCAGTTTTTAAATCGCCCGCCACGCGCCATTTGCAGCCTCTCCGCCCTTAAAGTCTCCCCCCCCTCCTTGTTCGCTAACCTCACCCGCGACTGTAAGCCCATCGCTACCAAAAGTAGGCGTTACAGTGCCGGGGATAGGGGTTTCATTAAATCCGAGGTAGCGAGACTCCTGAAGGAAGGGATTATCGAGAGCAGCAATAGCCCATGGCGAGCACAAGTGGTGGTGGTGAAGACTGGCGGAAAACAGCGCCTAGTTATTGACTACAGCCAGACGATCAATCGCTACACCCAGTTGGATGCATACCCACTCCCCCGCATATCTGACATGGTCAATCAGATAGCACAATACAAGGTGTTCTCGACGATTGATCTGAAGTCGGCATATCACCAGCTCCCCATTAGGGCTGAGGACCGCCAGTACACAGCTTTTGAAGCTGACGGTCAGCTCTATCACTTTCTCAGAGTTCCCTTCGGCGTCACCAACGGAGTTTCTGTCTTCCAACGGGAGATGGACCGGATGGTTGACCAGAACGCGCTCCAGGCCACTTTCCCATATCTAGACAACGTCACCATCTGCGGCCACGACCAGCAGGACCACGACGTTAATCTAGGGAAATTCCTCCGGACGGTCCAGCGGCTGAATCTCACATACAACAAAGACAAATGTATGTTTCGTACTAAGCGCCTTGCTATTCTTGGCTGCGTAGTGGAGAACGGAGTCATCGGCCCAGACCCCGATAGAATGCGCCCTCTTATGGAGCTCCCCCTCCCCCACTGCCAGAAAGCACTGAAGAGATGCCTGGGGTTTTTCTCTTACTATGCTCAGTGGGTGCCCAACTATGCGGATAAAGCCCGACCCCTCATCAAGTCCGCCTCCTTCCCCCTGACAGCAGAGGCCTGTGCAGCTTTCACTCTCATAAAAAGCGATATTGCGAAGGTCACAATGCACGCTGTGGATGAGTCCCTCCCTTTTCAAGTGGAGAGCGACGCATCCGACTTTGCCCTAGCTGCAACCCTTAACCAGGCGGGGAGACCCGTGGCCTTTTTCTCAAGGACCCTCCAGGGCCCCGAGATTCGACACTCCTCTGTCGAAAAGGAGGCCCAGGCCATTGTGGAAGCCGTGCGACATTGGCGGCATTACCTGGCCGGAAAACGATTTACCCTGCTCACTGACCAGCGTTCAGTAGCTTTTATGTTTCATAATAAGCAGCGAGGCAAAATCAAGAATGACAAGATATTAAGGTGGAGAATCGAACTCTCCACCTACAATTACGATATCTTGTACCGGCCCGGGAAACTCAATGAGCCCCCAGATGCCCTATCACGTGGTACGTGCGCCAACGCGCAGGTTGATAGATTACAGACCCTCCACAATGACCTCTGCCACCCGGGGGTCACCAGGTTCTTCCATTTTATCAAATCCCGTAACCTGCCCTACTCCATCGAGGAGGTCAGGACCATGACCAGGAACTGCCAGATCTGTGCCGAGTGCAAGCCGCATTTTTATAGGCCAGACAGAGCGAGCCTGATCAAAGCCACGCGCCCCTTCGAGTGGCTGAGCATCGATTTTAAAGGGCCCCTCCCCTCCTCTGACCGCAATGTGTACTTCCTCAATATAATTGATGAGTACTCCCGTTTCCCGTTTGCCATCCCTTGCTCGGACATGACCAGTACCACGGTCATTAAATGTCTGAATGACCTCTTCGCATTGTTCGGTTTCCCTAGCTATATCCATAGCGACAGGGGCTCATCTTTTATGAGCGACGAACTTCGGCAGTACCTGCTCGCGAGAGGCATTGCTACAAGCAGGACCACCAGCTACAACCCCCGGGGTAATGGCCAGGTGGAAAGGGAGAATGCGACAGTCTGGAAGGCAGTCCTTTTAAACTTAAAATCTAAGGGCCTTCCGACCTCCCGCTGGCAGGAGGTCCTCCCTGCAGCGCTCCATTCCATTTGGTCGCTGCTCTGCACACCCACCAATGCCACTCCTCACGAGAGAATGTTCTCCTTCCCCAGGAAGTCCACGTCGGGGATTTCGCTACCAACATGGCTGACTTCTCCAGGTCCCGTCCTACTGCGGAAGCACGTGAGGACCCATAAGGCGGACCCCCTGGTCGAGAGGGTGAGCCTCCTCAACGCCAACCCACAGTATGCTTACGTGGTGTACCCGGACGGGCGGGAGGACACAGTCTCCATTCGAGACCTCGCACCTGCGGGTGCTCCTGAAACACCCTCTTCGCCACCCACCGCTACTCCTGCCTACCCCCAGGACACAGTCCCCGCACGAGACCTCGCACCTTCGGGTGCCTCTGAGAGACCACCATCGCTACCTCCCATTACCCATGCTCTGACCCCTGTAGACAGCATGCAGCAGCCCCAGGGTCCGCCACCTGCTACACCTCCTCTGAACGAGACACCGGGTTCAACGTTGGATGCTGCACCATCACCGCCGCTGCTGCGACGCTCAGGATGGCTTACAAGGCCTCCTGATAGACTTCAGTACACAAATTTTTAGTGCACTTCACCCCGCCGGACTCAATTCTAAACAAGGGGTGAATGTGGTAAACCACTGTTGTTAGTATTGTTGTTCACCACTGTTGTTAGTACTGTTGTTCACTGTTAGTACTGTTGTTCACTCTTGCATATTGTTGTACTTGTCTGTGCATGCCTCAGCTGACTCCGCCCCTGGCTCCACCCTCGTGGCTGGGTATAAAGGTCGCTGCTCGGCAGCCTCCGGCCCTTTTGGATACCAGGCAACCACAAGAGGCATGCTCTGTTCTTTGGTAATAAAAGCCTGTTTATTACTTTCTCAATCTCCAGTCTTTTGTAGCAATTGATAGTGCATCAATCACCCTGTTCGGGCTGTTCGAATTCCTCCGCATGCCATTCAGCCTCAAAAACGTCGCCCAGGCTTTTCAACACCTAATGGACACTGTGTTACGGGACCTGACATTCCTGTTCGTATACCTGGACGACATCCTCATCGCCAGCGCCTCCAGGACGGAGCATGTGTCGCACCTGCGGGCTCTCTTCCAACGCCTCAGCCAGCACGGCCTAATCGTCAACCCGGCCAAGTGCCAGTTCGGGCTGTCCTTGATCGACTTTCTCGGGCACCGCATCACAAAGGACGGGGCGGTGCCACTGCCATCGAAAGTGGAGGCCGTGATGGACTTCCTGCGACCCCTCACCGTGAAGGCCCTGCAGGAGTTTTTGGGCATGGTGAACTTTTATCATCGCTTCGTCCCCTGAGCAGCCCCTTTATGAGGCCCTCAAAGGCAAGCCCGACAAGCTCGCCGTCGACTGGTCCGAGGAGATGGCCAATTCTTTCACGGACATGAAAAGGGCCCTGGCTAACGCGACCATGCTGGCGCATCCGTTACCTGATGCGCCAATTGCTCTCACCACCGACACCTCGGACTATGCGGTCGGCGCCGTCCACGAACAGTGGGTCGTCAATGGCACCTGGCAGCCACTCGCCTTCTTCAGCCGGCAGCTCCGCCCCAACGAGCGGAAGTACAGCACCTTCGATCGCGAGCTTCTCGGCCTCTACCTCGCCGTCCGACACTTCCGTTTCCTACTGGAAGTGTTGTATCCGTGTGTTAATGGAGACACGGAATGCAGGAGTTGGTTTCACAGGTGTTTACTGAACAAAGTCTGGAGGTGAACTAACAGATACAAGACACTATAGAGGCTTATATAGCCCGAGTGGCCATTACCGGCATTACAGTACACAGGGGGCTCTTAAAGGCACATACACCACAATTCCTCCCCTTTTAGACAACCAGTACATAACATTTTAAGTAATCATTAATTAACATGTTACAAGAACAATAATCTACACATTTGCTGCAGTTAATCAATTATAAGTCAGTCTCTCTGGAGGCTTCCTGACTCGGTCCGGATAACGCCTCGGTGGTGTAGTAGTTTGTGGTGGTGTAGTAGGTTCTTTTGGCAAGGTCGATTCGGCTTGAATGCCAGTGTCGGGTTCATCTGGTTCTAGTATCACCAGATCGGAGGTAGATACTATGGGTATCTCTGCTTCATCATTAGGCGTATAGAGTTGTGGGGTAGGTTGTCCCTTTTCGGATGACTCTATGATCTGGTCAGCATGGCGCCTTATTATGCTTTCTCCAATGTCCACGGTATACATCAGCGGTCCTAGTCGTGTGCAAATAGTTCCAGGCTGCCATTTCTCGGTACGGTAGTCCCGGGCCAAAACTTGTTGACCTATCTGGAAGGTTCTAGTTGGCCTTTCATTCATGCCTTGAAATTGCTGGTTCTCCACGTCCCTTCTGATGTTTGGCTTGACCAAATCCAGCCGGCATCTTAGGCTTCTATTGAAGAACATCATGGCGGGAGTTTGGTTTGTAACCACATGTGTTGCATTCCTGTATGCAAACAAGAAATTATCTACCTTATGCTGTAGATTTATGTCTTCATTACCCATGGCCTTTATGGCCTTCTTGAAGGTCTGGACAAACCTTTCAGCCAATCCATTGGTGGCGGGATGGTATGGGGCGGACGTGTAGTGCTTAACCCCATTGTTTTTTAAGAACTTCCTGAATTCTTCGGACACAAATTGCGGTCCATTATCAGAACAGATCTGTTCAGGCAGCCCATTCCTGGCAAATATGGTCCTTAATACTGTGATGGTTTTTTCCGTGGTGGTGGAGGACATCTTTATTACCTCCGGCCACTTGGAGTGTGCATCAACCGCGATTAAGAACATTGAGTCCATAAATGGACCAGCAAAGTCGATGTGTACCCTTTGCCATGGAGGTGAGGGCCACTCCCATGGATGTAGAGGGGCTTGTGGTGGGGCGTTTTGGACCTTCTGGCATCCTAGGCAGCTCTTGGTCATTTCTTCGATGTCTCCATCGATACCTGGCCACCACACAAACGCTCTGGCTAGGTTCTTCATTTTCACTCCACCCAGATGCCCCTCGTGAAGCTCTTTTAGCACTTTATCCTGGAGTTTGG
This sequence comes from Somniosus microcephalus, assembly GCF_052327205.1. Classification (NCBI taxonomy): domain Eukaryota; kingdom Metazoa; phylum Chordata; class Chondrichthyes; order Squaliformes; family Somniosidae; genus Somniosus; species Somniosus microcephalus. The sequence goes on from NC_140989.1 coordinate 147,873,670, forward strand.
GTGGAATCACCACTCTGGATCCACACATCAAGGTTCCTCGGCATACTGACAGCTGTTCTCTTCTTTGCGAGAATGCTGGCAACAGTGGTTCGCCATGTGCTGGCCATCCCTTCACCGTTAAATCGTAGACTCGTGAGAGAGTCGGGTCATTTCTCGTTTCCTTTTCAATGGCAGAATTTGTTACTGGTAGACATTCCACTATGGTTGAGTGGAACATCTCCACTGGGTCCACTGTAAGTGCCTCTTCTACCGTTGGCAACGGTAGGCGCGATAAACCGTCAGCATTCCCATGCTGTTTTGATCCTTTGTATTCTATGTCATATTGGTGTGCCCCTAGGAAAAGGGACCACCTCTGTAGCCTTTGCGCTGTCATAATGGGAACACCCTTTTTAGGGTTGAATATGGAGACGAGGGGTTGATGGTCAGTCAACAAGGTAAATTTTTGTCCGTGTAGGTAATGGTTGAATTTCTTCACTCCCCATACCAGGCTGAATGCTTCCCTGTCGATCTGGGCATAGTTACGCTCAGCTGAGCTCAATGAGCGTGACGCAAAAGCTATCGGCCGCTCCGAGCCATCAGGGAATCTATGCGATAATACCGCTCCTACGCCGTAAGGGGATGCATCGCACGCCAGTCTGATTGGCAGTGATGGGTTGTACTGAGCCAAAACTTCCTTGGACGTGATCAAGCCTTTGCATTTATGGAAGGCACGTTTACAGTCTTCGCTCCATTTCCAAATTATTCCCGTTTGTAGCAGTTCGTTAAGAGGGTGCAGAACAGTTGACAAGTTCGGTAAAAATTTATGATAGTAATTTATCAATCCCAGGAACGACCTTAATTGTGAGACATTTTCAGATGCTGGGGCTTTTATGACCGCTTCAATTTTTTCAGGTGACTTATGCAACCCTTCCTCGTTAATTATGTGGCCACAATATGATATTTGTTTCTGGAAAAATTCGCACTTGGGGCGATTTGCTCGTAGGCCCGTTCTTTCAGCCTAGTGAGCACCTGCTCCAAATTGGCAAGGTGCTCGTTGTCGTTTTCTCCTGTTACAAGGATGTCGTCTAGGTAGCATTGAGTCCCCGGAATCCCTTGGAGGACTTGCTCCATAGCTCTTTGCCAGATAGCTGGAGCTGATGCTACTCCGAAAACCAGTCGATTGTACTGGTACAGGCCTTTGTGTGTATTTATCGTGAGATACTTTTTAGAGGCCTCTTCAACCTCCATCTGTAGATATGCTTGTGCCAAGTCAATTTTGGTGAAACGTTTCCCTCTGGATAGTGAGGCGAAAATATCTTCTATCCTCGGAAGAGGATACTGTACCGTGTGAAGGACCGGGTTTACAGTCACCTTGAAGTCCCCACAGATGCGAATTTTTCTCTGTTCTTCAGATTTATCATTATTCAATGTTTTCTTCATGACCGGGACGATGGGTGTTGCCCACTCGCTCCAATCTATCTTGGATAATACGCCTGCCTTTTCCAAATTCTCCAGCTCTGCCTCGACTGCTGGACGAATTGCGTATGGCACCGGCCCTGCCTTAAAAAACTTGGGAATTGCCGCATCTTCCACTTTTATTGAGGCGGTGACGCCTTTCAAGGTTCCTAGTTCCTGTTGAAACACTTCCTTGGCGTTGGCCAAGATGTCTTTTAATCGTTCAGGTATGACGTCATCATCATTTTTTTTCTTACTGGCCACCGTCAGTGCCTGAATGGAGTGCCAGTCTAAACGTATCTTCCTGATCCATTCACGTCCCAACAGCGGTGGACCACCATCTTGCAGAACGTATAAATACAACTTCTGTATTTCCTTGCCGTTGTATACAACAGGCACCCTTATTTTCCCTTTGGGGTATACTTTCTGCCCCGTATATGTTTTCAAGATAATGGATGTGTCTTTCAAAGGTATATGCGGAAATAGCCGCTCGTAATCCCGTTGACTTATGACGGTCAGAGCTGATCCTGTATCTAGCTCCATTTTAACTGGGGACCCCGCTATCGTGAGGGTAACTCAAATGGTCTGGTAATCTTCTTTGGTAATTACATTATGTAATTTGAGACAGCTTAGTCTCTTGTTTCCGGAGTCGCTATCGCTCTTCTGGTCTTCGGAGCTACTGTCCGTCATTATTTGTACCTTTCTGTACTTTTCCTTATTGATTTTTTTCCTGCCCGTGGATTTTTTGTTTCCAGATCGGCATACACGTGCAATGTGTCCAATCTTTCCGCATTGCCTGCATGCTTTGTCTTTGAACCAGCAGTCCCTCTGGTCATGGGTGGATCTGCCACAGCTATAACATCTCTCGAAACCCTGTGTCATTTCATGGGTGCCGAAGTCCTGTGGCCTTTGCTGTATCTGCAGCTCCTCTTGTGGCTGCTTCGTATGATACAGCCACACTGAAAGCCTTGTCCAGTATCAAATCTTTCTCAGAAAGTAGCCTTTTCTGTGTTCCTTCACTTAGGAGACCGCAGACGAATTTGTCTCGAAGAGAATCTGCCAGTCCTGCCCTGAATTGGCAGTGCTTTGACAGCTTCCTCAATTCGGTGAGGTAATCAGCGTTACTTTCATTCTTGTGCTGATTCCTCCTGAAGAATTTGAATCGTTCCGCTATCAACAGCAGTGTTGGGTTTAAGTGCTCCTGTAGGGTATCAACAATTTCCTTAAAATTCTTGTCCCTCGGTTTGGCTGGAGTGATTAAGTTTCGTAACAGCCCGTATGTCCTTGCGCCCATTAGATTTAGAAGTACTGATGCCTTTTTATCATCCTCTATTTCATTTGCTGTGCAATATACCTCCACTCTTTCCACATATGTGGTCCAATCCTCTATATCGCTATCGAAAGCAGTAATATTGTCAGTCTTAGGCATCCTGAAAAAAAATGGCGCCTCCCGCGCTTTCCTTTCTTCCCCGCAGAAAAAAAATGGCGCCTCCCACGCTTTCCCGCCGCTGCCGCTGCTGACAACGCTGTTCTCCGCGGTTTTTATTTACACAGGTATTTTTAATAGGTGGAGACTCGTTCCCACCAGACTCTCTGGGACTTTTCCCTCCCTCTGCTTGGTCCGAACGCCGACCTGCTTTGCAGCGCCGGCCGTCTCCCGAATGCTCCACCCTGTGTCTCTGTTTGCCTCCGCCTCCACTGCTCAGCACCGCTGCAGAGCCAGCTGATGGAGCCCCAGCCCGCCGCCCAGGAAGGATTATTGCAGTACCTGCCACCAGCTCGGCTAGCTGGTGAAACCATGGTTTTTTTTTCTTTCTTGTTTTTTTCTTCGACTTTCGTCTGAGGAATCGATCTCCTTGAGGTGCTGCCGAATTGCAGGTAAGTCCATTTCCAATTCGTCGCCACTGTTGTATCCGTGTGTTAATGGAGACATGGAATGCAGGAGTTGGTTTCACAGGTGTTTACTGAACAAAGTCTGGAGGTGAACTAACAGATACAAGACACTATACAGGCTGATATAGCCCGAGTGGTCATTACCGGCATTACAGTACACAGGGGGCTCTTAAAGGCACATACACCACAGGAAGCTCGCCCGTTCACAGCGTTCGTGGACCACAAACCGTTGACCTTCGCCATGGCCAAAGCTTCCGAGCCGTGGTCGGCCCGTCAGCAATGCCAGCTGGCCTTCATCTCAGAGTTTACCACGGACATCTAGCATGTGGCTGGGAAAGATAACCCCGTCGCCGACTGTCTCTCCCGAGCCGTCGCCAGCGCCGTAAACCTCGGCATCGACTACACCCGCATGGCGGCCGACCAGGCCTCCGACCCGGATGTCCAGGCCTACAGGACGGCGGTCACGGGCCTTCAACTAGCGGACATCGCGTTCGACGATGCCGGCACCACACTCCTGTGCGACGTCTCCGTTGGGCAGCCACATCCCGTCGTGCCCTACAGGTGGAGACGGCAAGCTTTCGACGCCATCCATAATCTTTCCCACCCGGGCAGGAAGCCGTCACAGAAGCTGGTGGTGGCTAAGTTCGTCTGGCACGGGCTCAGGAAAGATGTTCGCGACTGGGCCAGCACCTGTGTGGTATGCCAACGTTCGAAAGTGCATCACCATACTAAGGCCCTTTCGCGGTGCCTGAGAGGCAGTTCGACCATGTTAACGTGGACCTGGTGGGGCCCCTGCCGCCCTCCCACAGGTTCACCCACCTCCTCACAATGGTTGACAGAACCATCCGATGGCCGGAAGCCATCCCGCTGTCTTCAACGACGTCCGCCGATGTGGCTCGGGCGTTCATCAGCACTTGGGTCGCCCGGTTCAGCGCCCCATCTGACATTTCCTCTGACCGGGGACCCCAGTTCACGTCGGAGCTCTGGAACGCTGTCGCCCGAGGCCTCAGGTTGAGACTCCACCACACCACAGCATACCACCCTCAGGCTAACGGACTGTGCGAACGGTTTCATCGCTCCATGAAGGCCGCGCTCCGGGCCAGCCTCCGGGACAACAGTTGGAGTGACAGACTCCCGTGGGTCATGCTGGGACACAGGACCGCCCCCAAGGAGGACCTCCAGTCCTCGTCCGCCGATGACATGTTGAAGGCTGTGAAGAACATGGCGTAGTTTCTCCGCTCCGGGGAAGTACTGGACGACGAAGGGTACTCTGTTGGTTGTGTCCCATGTTTGTCTTCTGAGGAGGTCTATGCGATTTTTCGCTGTGGCCCGTCGGAACCGTTGATCGACGAGTCGAGCGTCATACCCCGTTCTTACGAGGGCGTCTTTCAGCGTCTGTAGGTGTCCATCGCATTCCTCCTCGTCTGAGCAGATCCTATGTATTCGCAGGGCTTGTCCATAGGAGTTTAAAAAAGAGGAGGAACACAAGTATCATGTGTGGGAAAAATCTGATATTGTGCACATGGTGGTGAGGGAAGGGGAGCAACTGAACCTCAAACTTGTATTGAGAAATAAACATTACTGTTATTGCTATTTACCATGTCTCCATAGCAATATAGTCTCAATACACCTGACTTATATTCAGCTCATTGATGATGTTTAAATGATACTTACGACTATAAGTTTCTGCTCAAATATTTATTAATCATTATAAAGTAAAAATTGCTTAGTGATCAGTGCAATATAACTAGTTCAATATGATTCCATAAAATGTCACGAGCAGTCACAGAACAGTATACATCCCACTATATTCTGGGACAGTTCCAGGTTTTCAAATAAAATGAAAGTGTTGCTTTGCATCAGCATTCTTCTCTTTTTCTTTCCTATGGTAGTAGCAAAAACAAATCCAATATCAATATCTATGTCAGATGTCCAGGCCAAAGCTTCCAGCCTAACAGCTTGTAGGCTGTTTGTGAATTTCCTCTGAGGGCAGTGCTCAATGATGTGCTCCAGGGTCTGATTAGGAGCGCCACAGTCATATAATTGGGATGCTTTAATCTTCCATCTATGGAGAAGGGGGCAGCCTCTCCCATGACCGGTTGTGAGGCGGTTGATCGTTGTCCACTGTTTACGAGGAATGTTTGATCCTTCAGGTTGTATTGTGGGGTCCTCTATAAGGAATCCATTCCGTATGTCACAGTTCTTCCAAGCATTTTGCCATCGGTCATCAAGGCTGAGGGGAGATCACTGAAGGGCTTCGGCGATAGTCCAAAATGGCCTTCTAGATTTGAAACGGGTTGGTCACGTTGGCCTGGATCGGCATGTCTTTGCTAGTGTAGCGGTTGTATTCTCTGGAGGCTGCATATTTGTGCAAAAGCCTGTAGAAAGGCTATGGGCAAGTGCAAGTCTAACGAATGGCTGGCACCATTTGTTTGCCACGCAGAGCAAAATCCAGCCCATTATCACCTATCAATGCATTACTATTTGGTTTTTACATGCCTGCATTATAAACCTGCACCTCAGATAAAAAGATGGGGAAATTCTGCATTCGGCCTGATTGACAGACGGGTGTAGCTAACTCAGATTGTTGTTTAGTTATGTACTGTGGTGGCTGGATCTGACCAGTTCAGGCAGCTTTGTTCCCAGGTTCGTGCTGGAGAGTAAGAGGATGTACTTTGATGAATAAAGGACTCTATTCTGTTCAAGCCAGATTTAGATTGCAATTTTTTTGAGCAGCTAAGGATTTTACACTAAATACAGTGTTGACTGAAAGAATGGATAATACCGACCCGCCAGTTCTCATGCATCTTGCGTGTGACATACGCATTTTACTTTGTACAGCCTATTGTGCCCAATTTGCTTTTTCCCACTGTCACGCACTAAAGCTTGGAAGGTTTGGATAATACAGATACCAAAGTCTGTACCCTCTTGAGTTTGTAAAACCTTTTTTAACCTCCTCCAAAGTTAAATTGGATGCTCATAACTATTAGAAATGTGTTTTATCACTTGTCCGCATGGTGCTAGCAAACAAGGGCTGATTACATTTTCACATTCTCATTACGTTTGGTTCCTAAGACATTTTAATTTGATTTGATTAGGCCTTGCATAGCTTGTTGTGCTTAAACCTCATCACAATCAGAGTCCAACCTGAGATTGATTTCTCCTTAAGTAATCACACCATCGCTGAAACAATTACTTATTTCAGATAATGTTAATAACCTTGTTTGCGGAGAAATTCATTTGAAGCCAAGAAATGGTAGATTGAATCAATTATAAAAATGATTCAAGACTTGTTATTATTTTCTCATGCATTCACTTGAATTACATTGGGATTTGCTTTCCACATAAGCAGCTTCCAGTCACAGGAAACCCAACTATAATGACTGTTATTTTAATATTCTGCAAAATGTACTGATCAATGCTTTGAGATTAAACAACCACATTAACTAATGCAAATGATGTGTGTTCTCTGTGGGAATAAAGCCTAGCATTATGTTAATCCACTGTAAAAGATATGTCTGACTGGAACTTTATTTGTTGCATTGCAGTTAAGTAGAATATTCAACCAAAGGCTGGTATGATTAATGATATTTGAATATTCCTTTTGACCACCAAAGAAATAATGTAATATGGAGGAAGCATTATTTTGTCATTTATGAATAATTTATCCACACAACCAGTATGGGTATGGCAGAGGCCTGGACTAATGATCCGCTGAATGTGAGTTTGAGAATATGAATTGTTTTTTTTTCAATCTGAAAATAAAAAGCTGGTATCAGTAAAAGTGAACATGAAAATGTCCAATTGTCGCAAAAACCCAACTGGTTCACTAATGTCCTTTAGGGAAACATAGAAACATAGAAGATAGGAGCAGGAGTAGGCCATTCGGCCCTTCGAGCCTACTCCGCCATTCAACGAGATCATGGCTGATCATCCAAACCCTAGCACCCGGTCCCTACACCGACAGCCATCCCACCCAAGCCCTATCCCCATAACCCTGTAACCCCACGTATTTAATCCCCCCTAACACTAAGGGCCAATTTTTATCATGGCCAATCAACCTAACCCGCACATCTTTGGACTGTGGGAGGAAACCGGAGCACCCGGAGGAAACCCACGCAAACACGGGGAGAATGTGCAAACTCCACACAGGCAGTCACCCTAGGCCGGATTTGAACCCGGGTCCCTGGCGCTGTGAGGCAACAGTGCTAACCACTATGCCACCGTGCATCCTTTCATCCTTATGCAGTCTGGCTTATATGTGACTCTAGTTTCCCAGCAGTGTGGTTGACTCATAATTGCCCTCTGATGTGGCCTAGCAAGCCACTCAGTTGTATCAAAATCAGGGCAACTAAGAATGGGCAATAAATGCCGGCCTTGCCAGCGACGCCCACATTCCAAGAATGAATTTTTAACAAGTAAATCTTGTTCTATGTCAGCTCATTGGAATGATGTGTTCTCAGGTGAAAATCGAATGGAGAATCCAGTTCTACTTCTCCCTTCAGGTAACCAGTTGCCTCTATCAAGCAGTTGGCGATAACACAATCTCAGAGTTGGAGTGTGATGTGCTAAATAACCGCCTGAATCCATGAGGTTAAAACTTAAAACTAAAGGCTTTTATTAAGTAAGAATCATGGCATCAAGTTAACACAGGGCAACCATCATTCATCACCGACCCAGCCCTTATGAGTAAAACCCAGCTCTTATAAGTAAGACTCACACCAATCAGGAGGATCCAGAGGGGCGGGGCTAGTGAAGAGCATTAGTGGTTACACCTGTAAAACAATCCAGACATTAACAAGTAAAACAACAACAGGCAATACAAATGCCAGAACACAGAGTTATTTCATCACATTCACCCCCTGCTATAGATTCAGTCTGTCAGGAGGTCTGATAGTCCTCTGGGAACGACACAACTCTTGCTGAGGCTCCTCCCGGAGTACTAACTCCGGTTCATCCGAATTCCCAGAATCAGTGTTTTCCACACTGAGGGTTTGTGTCTCTGAAGGTCCAATACCACGATTGAAAACTCTACTCTCAGAGTCGAACTCTTTTCGAACTCCAGCAAGTGCAAGATCTTTAATAGAGACCGTATCCTCTCGCCCATCCGGATATTGAATGTACGCATACTGGGAATTAGCATGGAGGAGTTGTACTTCCTCCACCAGCGGATCAGTCTTATGGTCTCTCACATGTCTGCGCAACAGCACAGGGCCCGTGGTCATCAACCATGTGGGTAACGATACTCCATTAGTAGCTTTTCTTGGAAAGCTAAAGATCCTTTCATGAGGGGTGGCATTCGTCGCTGTACACAAAAGAGGCCTTATGGAATGCAGCACGTCTGGCAGGACATCCTGCCAGCGAGAGGTTGGCAGGCCCCGCGACTTCAGAGACAATACGATAGCCTTCCACACTGTCGCATTTTCTTTCTCGACCTGCCCATTACCACGAGTGTTATAGCTGGTAGTTCTACTCATTGCAATCCCTTTCGATAGCAAAAATTGTCGCAATTCTTCGCTCATAAAGGACGAACCCCTATCACTATGTATATAGTTAGGCACGCCAAACAAAGAAAACAGTTGGCAGAGGCATTTAATTACAACAGCACTGGTCACATCCGGACAGGGGATAACAAAAGGAAGCCGAGAGTACTCATCTATAATATTAAGAAAATAGACATTATGGTCGCTCGATGGAAGGGGACCTTTAAAATCGAGACTCAAACGCTCAAATGGTCGAGTTGCTTTAATAAGATGAGCTGGCTCGGATGGCTTATAGAAGCGGGTTTTGCATTCAGCACAAACACGACAGGTTCTGGTCATTGTCCAGACCTCCTCAATAGAGTTGGGTAGATTGTGGGACTTAATGAAGTGGTTCATTCTGGTAACCCCAGGGTGGCAGAGTGCATCGTGGAGACTTTGAAGCTTATCTATACCTAGACTAGCACATACTTCTCATGACAAAGCATCCGATGGCTCATTGAACACTCCAGGCCTGTACTGAATATCATAGTCATATGTTGACAGTTCTATTCGCCATCTTAAAATCTTATCATTTTTGATCTTGCCTCTCTGCTTAGTGTTGAACATAAAGGCCACGGATCGCTGGTCAGTAATGAGTGTAAAACGTTGGCCAGCGAGATAATGTCTCCAATACCTGACTGCTTCGATAATCGCCTGCGCCTCCTTTTCCACTGAAGAATGTCGAACTTCTGGTCCTTGCAATGTACGAGAGAAGAAAGCTACTGGTCTACCAGCTTGGTTAAGAGTTGCTGCCAACGCAAAATCAGATGCATCACTTTCCACTTGAAAAGTGATCTTCTCATCCACGGCACATACCACTGCCTTCTCAATGTCCCGTTTAATATTACAGAAAGCCTCCTGAGCTTCTGCCGACAGCGGAAAAGACATTGACTTAATAAGAGGTCGGACTTTATCTGAGTAGCTAGCCACCCACTGGGCATAGTACGAGAAGAATCCCAGACACCTTCTTAAAGCTTTTACAGTGTGAGGTAAAGGTAATTACTTAAGTGGGCGTAATCTTTCAGGATCTGGCCCGATTACCCCATTCTCCACAACGCAACCAAGAATACACAAACGTGTAGTATCGAAGTTACACTTGTTTTCATTGTAGGTCAAGTTTAACTTCTTTGCCGTCTCTAGGGACTTCGCGAGGTTTTGATCATGCTCCCGTTGGTCGCGCCCACAGATAGTAACATTGTCCAGGTACAGGAATGTTGCTTCCAACGCGTATTCATCCACCATACGATCCATCTCCCGTTGGAAGACGGATACCCCATTTGTCACTCCAAAGGGCACCCGAAGGAATTGGTACAGGCGCCCATTAGCTTCGAAGGCCGTATAAGGTCGGTCTTCTATTTTGATAGGGAGTTGATGGTAGGCAGACTTTAAATCAATGGTGGAGAACACGCGATACTGAGCTATCTGGTTCACCATCTCAGAAATACGAGGCAAAGGATAGGCGTCTAATTGGGTATACAAGTTTTCGTCTGGCTATAATCGACCACAAGTCTTTTCTTTTCATTAGTTTTAACCACCACCACCTGGGCACGCCATGGGCTATTACTGTGTTCGATGATTCCCTCCCGTTGAAGCCTTTCCACTTCCTCTTTTATAAATGTTTTATCTTCTGAACTATACCGTCGACTCTTAGTCGCTATAGATCTACAATTAGAAGCAAGGTTCACGAACAAAGAAGGCGGACTTATTTTTAAAGTAGAAAGGCCGCAGACTGTGAGTGGAGGCTGAGACCCACCATACTTAAAGGTAACGCTCTCATGCTGACACTGGAAGTCCAAGCCTAAAATTAAGTTCACACACAACTGAGGTGATATAAGGAGTTTAAAGTCCTTATACTCCGTATCCTTAATGGTCAATGTAACTTTACAATATCCAGTTACCTCCGAAGTAAGGGACTTGGACGCCATCACAATTTCACTTCGAGTAGGATACACCTTCAATGAACAGGAGTTAACAAGGTTGAGATGTATAAAACTTTCAGAACTGCCACAGTCTATCAAACACCCAGTAGGACGGCCATTAATCTTAATGTCCATCATAGATTTCGACAAGGAACACGGTATGGTCTGGTCAACCGTAACCGAGGCTAGAGTAAAACGATAGGCGGCAGCAGAGAAGACATCGGGTACAGGATTACCGTTACACACTTTACTAAAATGTCCCCATTTCTTACATTTAAAACAGGTAGCCTCTCTGGCTAGGCATCTTTGCCTGGAGTGTTTAGATTGGCCACAAAAATAACACTTAGACCCATGGGGTACAGCCGCAACAGTAGGATTAAGTGGAGGCTCCATCGGCGTTATGGATGCCTCCATACTCGGAACACACGAGGCTGAGAGAGATGCATGGGCTGATGCATACACTTCTAAATTCTTCTGGGCTACATCTAACGATCGAGCCGTAACAACGACTGTTTTTAAAACTAACGAGTCATTCTCGAGGAGTCTCTGTCTAATATAATTAGATCGGAGACCAGATATAAAAGAATCGCGGATGACTTCTTCCTGATACAATATGGCAGAGACAGCCTTGTAGTTGCAATCCTTAGCCAAAGCCTTAAGATCCTGCAGGAAATCATCCAGGGATTCCTCGGGTAATTGCCTGCGAGTAGACAAAAGATACCTGGCGTATACTTCATTAATCGACTTAAGGTACTGGGCCTTAAGAGCTGCAAGGGCCTCTTCATACGTAGTAATATCTTCAAATATAGAGTAAGTTTGATGACTTACCAAGTTGGTTAAAAGACCCAATTTGTTAAGCGTCGGATCGATCGATGCGATGAAGTGTTCAAAACATCGAAGCCAATGCGTAAATTTCTTCGACGCATCTGCCGAATGGGGATCGATATCCAGACGCTCTGGTTTCAAAAATCGATCCATCTTCCAAAGTTGTTACTTAATAAAATTGATGTGCCAAATAACCACCTGAATCCATGAGGTTAAAACTTAAAACTAAAGGCTTTTATTAAGTAAGAAACATGGCATCAAGTTAACACAGGGCAACCATCATTCATCACCGACCCAGCCCTTATGAGTAAAACCCAGCTCTTATAAGTAAGACTCACACCAATCAGGAGGATCCAGAGGGGCGGGGCTAGGGAGGAGCACTAGTGGTTACACCTGTAAAACATTCCAGACATTAACAAGTAAAACAACAACAGGCAATACAAATGCCAGAACATAGAGTTATTTCATCACAGAGTGAAAGAAAAGAGTGTGGGAGAAAATGGAAGAGTGGAAAACTCAGAACAGTTAACCGTAATTCCAATAAAATTAGGTGGAAAGTATTCTAGTGGGAGGATAGAAGATTGGGAAGCATTTAAAAGCCAGCAAAGAATAACTAAAAGATTAATTAGGAAAGGGAAGATAGATTATGAAAGTAAACTAGCAAAAAATATAAAAACAGATAGCAAGAGTTTCTACAGCTATATAAAAAGAAAAAGGGTGGCTAAAGTGAATGTTGGTCCCTTAGAGGATGAGACCGGGAAACTAGTGGTGGGGAACATGGCAAAGACGCTGAACAAATATTTTGTATCAGTCTTTACAGTAGAGGACACTAAAAATATCCCAACACTGGAAAACAGGGGGTAATGGGGGGGGGGAGGAGCTAAACATGATTAAAATCACTAAGGAGGTGGTACTCAATAAAATAATGGGGCTTAAGGTGGATAAATCCCCCGGACCTGATGGCCTACATCCTAGGGTCTTGAGAGAAGTAACGGTAGGGATTGTGGATGCATTGGTGATTATTTTCCAAAACTCCCTGGACTCAGGAAAGGTTCCGGCAGAATGGAAAACTGATAATGTAACACTCTTATTTAAGAAGGGAAGTAGACAAAAAGCTGGAAACTATAGACCAGTTAGCCTAACATCTGTGGTTGGTAAAATGTTGGAGTCCATTATTAAGGAAACAGTAACAGAGCATTTGGATAAACATAATTTAATAGGACAGAGTCAGCATGGTTTTATGAAGGGGAAGTCATTCAAATCAAATCAAATCAACTTTTATTGTCATTGTTAGTGCACAAGTGCAGTACAACGAAATGTAGGCTTGCGGCTCCCGAGAGTGTACATTTGGATTAAGACATTTAAACATTCAACATACATTTGGCTTGTAGTATATTAACATAAACATAACCATAATAAAGTGCATTGGCAGATGTGCAGGCTTTAGAGTTTATTTGTGGAGTTCAGTAGGATGACAGCCCTGGGAAAGAAGCTGTTCCTAAATCTGGTCGTACGGGTGCGAATGCATCTGTAGCGTCGCCCAGATGGCAGGAGGGCGAACAGACTGTGGCTGGGGTGGGTAGGGTCTTTGATGATGGACCGTGACCTCCGTAGACAGCGTTTCTGGTATATGTGCTCTATGGTCGGTAGCCGGGTGCCGGTAATGCGTTGGGCAGTTTTGACTACCCGCTGCAGGGCTTTCCGGTCATAGTAGCTACAGCTGCCATACCATACTGTGATACAGCTTGTCAGGATGCTCTCCATAGTGCAGCGGTAAAAGTTAGAGAGGATCAGGGGTGACAGATTACATCCGTTCAGCCTCCTTAGGAAATATAGGCGCTGCTGGGCCTTCTTCACCAGAGAGGAGGTATTGAGGGACCAGGAGAGGTCTTCCGTGATGTGGACTCCGAGGAACTTAAAGCTGTCCACCCTTTCCACCACAGCCCCATTGATGTGGATGGGGGTGTGACTTCCGCCTTTGGACTTCCTGAAGTCCACAATGATTTCTTTGGTTTTCTTGATGTTAAGGGCCAGGTTGTTATCGGCGCACCACTTCACGAGATGCTGGACCTCCTCCCTGTAGGCTGACTCATCGTTGTTGGTGATTTGGCCTACTACCGTGCTGTTATCCGCAAACTTGATGATGGTGTTGGAGCCATTAACAGCCACACAGTCGTGGGTGAAGAGGGAGTAGAGGAGGGGGCTCAGCACACATCCTTGTGGGGCCCCCGTGTTCAGGGTCGGGGGGGGAGGTGTGGTTACCTAATTTGACAGACTGGGGTCTGTTTGTTAGGAAGTCCAGGGTCCAGTTGCAGAGGGAAGTGTTCAGGCCAAGAGTTTGGAGTTTGGTGGCCAGCTTGTTGGGGACGATAGTGTTGAATGCTGAGCTGTAGTCTATGAACAGCATTCTGATGTAGGTCTCCTTACCATCTAGGTGATTCAGTGCCGAGTGTAGAGCAGTTGTGATTGCATCCTCCGTTGATCTGTTTGCACGATAGGCAAACTGGTGTTGGTCAAGAGAGGCAGGAACACTGGCTTTGATGTTTGACAAATTTGTTCGAATTCTTTGAGGATGTAACATACAGGGTGGATAAAGGGGAACCAGTGGATGTAGTGTATTTGGACTTCCAAAAGGCCTTTGACAAGGTGCCACACAAAAGATTACTGATCAAGATAAAAAATCACGGGATTGGGGGTAATATACTGGCATGGGTGGAAGATTGGTTATCTAACAGAAAACAAAAAGTTGGGATAAATGGTTCGTTCTTGGCCTGGCAATCAGTAACTAGTGGTGTTCCGCAGGGGTCAGTGCTGGGACCCCAACTCTTTACAATCTATATTAATGATTTGGAGGAAGGGACCGAGTGCAACATATCCAAGTTTGCCGACGATACAAAGATGGGAGGGAAAGCAGTGAGCGAGGAGGACATAAAAAACCTGCAAAAGGACATAGACAGGCAGATGGAATATAATATTGGAAAGTGTGAGGTTATGCACTTTGGCAGAAAAAATCAAAGAGCAAGTTATTATCTAAATGGAGAGAAACTGCAAAGTGCTACAGTACAAAGGGATCTAGGGGTCCTGGTGCATGAAACACAAAAAGTTAGTATGCAGGTGCAGCAGGTGATCAGAAAGGCCAATGGAATCTTGGCTTTTATTGCAAGGGGGATGGAGTATAAAAACAGGGAAGTCTTGCTGCAGTTATACAGGGTATTGGTGAGGCCACACCTGGAATACTGCGTGCAGTTTTGTTTCCATATTTAAGAAAAGATATACTTGCCCTCGAGGCGGTTCAGAGAAGGTTCACTCGGTTGATTCTGGAGATGAGGGGGTTGACGTATGAGGAAACGTTGAGTAGGTTGGTGTTGTGTATGTAATATGTGTGCTACTTTGAACCTATGGACAGGACTGCACTACTTGTAGGGCGTAGTGATACGCAGTACCACTCCTGGCCATAGGGGTATAAATAGTACTGTGGGTACTGATCTCCCCTCAGTTCCCGCCTGTGGGCATGAAGTAAAGACCTACGTGCAGTCCCTACCTCCAACCAGTAAAGACCTGTTTGAGTTATACGTTTAAGTCTTTGTGTTAATTGTTCAATACAATACACATACTTAACACTGGCGACGAATCAGTTCGAACCCTGCGGCAGTTATTCCATGGCGGCTTCGTCCAAAGACAGGACGTTGAAGAGAGGTTTCAATCCTCAACACCCCACTCAAAACTGAAGGGCAGCAGAAATCCTGACAGCTTCCAGCGACTGGAAACGACAGGCATTAGGACCCTGAAGCCTCCATAACCTCGTGGGTAAGCCAGAGCCCGGGAGGGAGCGAGCAAGAGCCGCGCGAGCGGGTGAGCCAGAGGCCGGGAGCCGCTTCAAGTGCGAGGCGCAGCGCGGGCCAGCGATCGGGACCAAAGATAAGGGCCGCACTCGGACTGAAAGGCGCGGCGGCTGCAGAAGCTCAAGGTGCGAGAGCCGCGGTGCACAGCGCGGGCTATCGATCGCACAGAAGATAAGGGCCGCACTCGGGGGCTGAAGGGAGACGGCGTCGGGGGACGGGTGAAGACCGTCAAGCGCGGGAAAACCGCCATTTTGTGGGCGGAGGACGACGGCAAGAGCGGGAAGCCGCCATCTTTGATAACTAGTAAAGAAAATAAAATCTGAGAAATTGCAAATCTACAATGCCTAAACACGGGAATATTAGCACCTTTGATAGTGACCTCGAAGATTGGGCCATATATGTTGAAAGAGTAAAAAATTATTGTAAGGCCAATAAAATTCGTGACCAAGATAAAGCTCTAACATTATTAAATTTAATGGGTGCGAAGACATATGGGCAATTGAAACACCTGTTATCACCAGATGAACCGGCGGATAAGATGTTCGATGAGATTGTTACTGTCCTGAAAGATCATCTAAACCCCACGCCGCTGATGCTAGCGGAACGATTTAAATTTTACGACAGAGGGCAGCTACAGCATGAAAGCAATGCTGAATATTTGCTGGAATTGCGTAAATTAGCGAAATATTGCCAGTTTGGAACGGGACTGACAGATGCACTACGAGACAAATTTGTGTGTGGTTTATTTAAACAGGATACACAAAAGCGACTGCTCGAGGAGAATGAGCTGACGCTTGAGAAGGCGGTCACTATGGCAGCAGCACACGAAGCCACAGCGAGAGGCACGGCAGTAATGCAGCTACGGTCACCGGAGCTCAGTGCACACAAATTGGGTGTGAGTTCTGGCAAATGTTATCGTTGTGGAAAGACAACGCATGATCAGAACCAGTGTTGGTTTAAAAACCAAGAATGTAGAACTTGTGGTAGGCTTGGACATATAGCTAGAGTATGCAGGTCAGGGAAGAAGACCAGCAACAAGAAGTCACCGCAAGGAAAATACGCAAAGGTACACAAGGTGACCGAACAGGAGTCCGATTCAGACGCTAGCAGTAATGAACTGGCTAGCTTAAGAGTACTCAACGCTGGTAAGGGTGCAGACCTCCAGACAATTTGGGTCACTCTTCAGATAGAAGGAGTCCAAGTAAAACTGGAATTGGACACTGGATCGGCATTGACGGTCATAAATAAGAAAGATTACGGAAAGTTATTCCAACATATTCCCCTACAGGATACGGGGATTATATTGAAAACATACACGGGGCAAAGAGTGTACCCCATCGGGAAAATAGAGGTTGCAGTGGTCCACAAGGGCGAAGAGAGTCAAATAATGGACTTATATGTGATATCTGAAGGAGGTCCTCCACTACTAGGACGGGAGTGGATTCGGAAAATGAATATGGACTGGCATTTCCTACAAACAATAACGAGTGAGAACTCGGTGAAGATAGTCGGCCCAGACTCTGGAACGGATGATGGTAAGCCCAACTCAGGTGCAAAAGACAAAGTTTCAGCACAGAATTCCACTGAGCAACAACAACATAGTTTAACTGTGGATTCTGAGTCTGGCAAGTTTACTGATGTGCCCATTTCTGAGGGACACCGGGCTCGAACTCAACTCCATTTCAAACTACAACAGCAATTAGAACAAATGCTTCGCCGTTTTGAGCAAGAGTTGAATGCAACGAAAGAGTTCTTGGATATAGAGTTGGAGAATCTGGAAAGACAACAGAAGCAGCTGATGGAGAAAATGGAGCAGGAGCACACAAAACGTCTGATGTCAGAGGAGTTAACGGTCAGCCAACTCCTGCATATGCTGAAGGACAGGACTCTGAAATGGGAAAAACTTGAACACGAACTTCAATATTCAAACGAAAGGGGTTCGGAGCTCTCAAAGGTTATTGGAAGAGCTGAGGTGGCAACACAGACTGAGATGACTGCAACAGAGCAGCCCTTGGATGCCAAAAGTACGCTGATTCATGTCAACGTAGAACAACAGACCGCTGAAACAGCTGCTCCGGTAGAGGGATTGAATAGTCCGATCAATCAATCTCCAAAAGAAGTTGAAGTAGTAAAATCTCAAATGAGGTCATTAGTAAACGACTTGCTGAAAGCCCAGAAAAAGCTGGATGAAGAGGTACGCATGAAGAAGTCTCTTCAGGAAAGATGTCTGGACTTGGAACAAAAGCTGGCTAACGCCCAGCTGGGTATGGAGGAAATAGAAGACCCTCTCGCTGGCCTAGATCAGGACGACACCGAATATTACTATGTCCTGTCCTGCCCAACTTGTAACTTCGACTCCCACCATACAGAAATCATGGAGGAGCACCGAAAGTCTACGGAACATCGGGAGAAGGTGGCTCTACTACGGAAAAAGGAGGAAGAGAAGGAGGAACTGCGCATGCAGCTGGCAGCTGACAGTGGAGCCCAGAGAGTCTCCAAGAAGCAGAAAAGGAAAAGTCGAAACAGAAGATGACCCATCTGAACCATTATTACCTCTACCAGATCACACACGTGGTCCCTCCGAAAGGAGCCAATTCAGTTCGGAAGTTCAAACTGTTAAATCCATGGAAGGACTATTGAATGAGTCACTCCAGCAACGTGAACCGACTACACCACAGAGATTGAATCTGTGAACTGTTTTCCGCAGAGACTGAATCTGTGATCTGTTTTGACATGAAGTTATCTATGTATCTATGTTATTCTGTTATGTAAACCTGAAGTTATATATGTATATATGTTATTACGTTATGTTAAATGGGGAGATGACTGTAAAGCTAAGAAGGGAGGAATGTTGTGTATGTAATATGTGTGCTACTTTGAACCTATGGACAGGACTGCACTACTTGTAGGGCGTAGTGATATGCAGTACCACTCCTGGCCATAGGGGTATAAATAGTACTGTGGGTACTGATCTCCCCTCAGTTCCCGCCTGTGGGCATGAAGTAAAGACCTACGTGCAGTCCCTACCTCCAACCAGTAAAGACCTGTTTGAGTTATACGTTTAAGTCTTTGTGTTAATTGTTCAATACAATACACATACTTAACAGTTGGGCCTCTACTCATTGGAGTTCAGAAGAATGAGAGGCGATCTTATCAAAACATATAAGATTGTGAGGGGGATTGATCGGGTGGATGCGGTGAGGATGTTTCCACTGATGGGTGAGATTAGAACTAGGGGGCATAATCTTAGAATAAGGGGCTGCCCTTTCAAAACTGAGATGAGGAGAAACTTCTTTACTCAGAGGGTAGTAAATCTATGGAATTTGCTACCTCAGAGCTGTGGAAGCTGCAACATTAAATAGATTTAAAACGGAGATAGACAGTTTCCTAGCAGATAAGGGAATTAGGGGTTACGGGGAGAGGGCAGGGAAGTGGACGTGAGCCTAGGTTCAGATCAGCCATGATCCTATTGAATGGTGGAGCAGGCCTGAGGGGCCGTATGGCCTACTCCTGCTCCTACTTCTTATGTTCTTATGTTCTTATTATTCCATTCCATTGGCTAAGTATTGAGCCTATCTCATACTCATAAATGACACTTTATGT
Organism: Somniosus microcephalus; assembly: GCF_052327205.1. Taxonomy (NCBI): domain Eukaryota; kingdom Metazoa; phylum Chordata; class Chondrichthyes; order Squaliformes; family Somniosidae; genus Somniosus; species Somniosus microcephalus. The sequence goes on from NC_140989.1 coordinate 147,892,708, forward strand.
TAAATTACAGTTCTATCCACCATCTTACAGATAGTGGCTGTCTGATATTTTGAAAAGAAAAGTATTTAGACATGTAATATTGATTTGTTTCATATGAACTGAAATGAAAGCAGAATATAAAATGTCTTCACTTAGAGTTATGCTGCTGACGTGAATGTGGGAGATATTGATTCCGAGCGAGACAATGGCTGCCAATACTTTTTAGTTCCTTATCAGAATCAACTGATGACCATACCTACTTTCCCAGAAGTATGACAAACATCTTGTGTCACTCAGAGTTCAACCTTGACCATGTAAGTACAGATATAGTAAGTATTTGCACATGCTTAAGATATAGAGCACCAGATAACACTCAATGAATCACAAGGCAGTCATTCTATCACATGACTGCAAGGATAAGACTTGACCCTGAAATTGAATTAGTGTTTTATATTGTGTTAAGTTGTAAAAATGTCATGTCATCATAGCCATTTATCACCGTTCAAGCATCATTTGTGTCCAGAGGGCAGCAGGACATGGCACCAAGTAAGAGAAGTATGTAGAACTGCCTTCATTCAGACTCCAAGCCCTCCCAGAGGGCATTAAAGGCTGGGCAAACACTCCTGGGTGTAGGTGCCCCCAAGTCTCCCTGAATTATCACTTGGCCACCTGGAGGGACATGGCACAGAGTGGAAACTCCCTCAACCCCAGGATTGCAGGGCAGTGCTGCAACAGGTTCCACATCCTCGACAGGGCAGGCAAGGAAACACCCTGAACATTCTGCCTTTACTTGCCCACCCACCTGCACACTCTTCACCTTCTTAAAGTAACACTTTCTCAACTATTACCAAAAGCAAAATACTGTGGATGCTGGAATTCTGAAATAAAAGCAGAAAATGCTGGAAATACTCAGCAGGTCAGAAAGCATCTGTGGAGAGAGAGAAACAGAGTTAACGTTTCAGGTCGATGACCTTTCGTCAGAACTGTAACAGGTTTCAAACAAGTGCAGAGGCAGGGAAAGGGGGGAGGGGAGGAAAGAACAAAAGGGAAGGTCTGTGATAGGATGGAAGGCAGGAGAGATTAAATGACAAAAGGGATGACGGTGCGAGACAAAAGGAGATGGTAATGGGACAAGTAAAGGAACAAAAGATGGGTCTAGAAGAGGTGTAAATGGGAATAGCAGAATCATCAACAACTGCCATCTGAAAAAATGGGGGCAGAGGTTATGGTCTGAAATTGTTGAACTCAATGTTGAGTCCAGAAGGCTGTAAAATGCCTAATAGAAATATGAGGTGCTGTTCCTCGAGCTTATGTTGAGCTTCATTGGAACAGTACAGGAGGCCGAGGACAGAGCGGTCAGAGTGGGAGTAGAATGGAGAATTAAAGTGACAGGCAACTGGAAGCTCGGGGTCACTCTTGCAGACTCAATTAACACTTCACAGTGATCTCTGGTTCAACTTGGCATTTTCCACTATAGCTACCGTGCTCCCCTCGCAGCAATTATTCACATGCACAGCCATAAAACCTCTTCCTTCACTTTAACAGTCTCATACCCTCCCATCTCTTGCTTCGCTTTTCCCATGCCACTTGGCACACACTCCTCAACTGCTAGCCTTATCCTCATTCATTCATTCTCTCATCTTCAAGGACAAAGGCAAGCCATCAGGGGGGCATCCCCACCTTTAAACCCCTCACCCACTTTGAGGAGAAGGTCCATTCGGCTCATGGGGAGGCACTCAGCTCTTGCCATGGGAGGTGGCATCTTGCGGGTGCCAGGTTACTGACTGAGCACCTACACTGTTGCCCTGGCATCCTTGTGAAGCATCACATGGACAACCTTCCACCCCCCCCTCCCCACTTCTCTGTCTCCTTAATCCCAAGCAGGTGATGCTCACCCATTCTTAGCTTCTACCCTCATTTGCTGCCAATCCATCAAGCAATGGGTGGCACAGGAGGAGAAAAAGGATGAAGATGATGATAATGGTGAAAAGGGTGATGTGGACCAAGCCACCCAGGAGTCACAGCTGAACGATGTTGGCATCTCTCATGACAGCAGCAGATGCCATGGCTTCAGCCTTGCCCCTCACTTCACCTCACCAGTAGAACATGGGAGATGGCACCTAGCTGCCAAGGAGCAAGCTAACATGAGGTGAAGACCACCTTTGTCCCATGAGTCTTTTGTAGACCATGAGCAGCCAAGCACTTCCTGCAATCTTGGCCCTCAGGAGTCACCTAGAAGCCCACGAATAGGTGCCCATAGGGAATGTTGTACCTGCTCCTGAGAGGCCTTGACCGAGAGTAGAAGATGGGGAGGAGGGGTGCGGTGGGGGGGAAGACCGGAAATCTGCTGGTGGTCCGACTCTGTCAGAAGCAACTGCAGGTGTCTATAGGCAGAATGGCAAAAAAAAAGAAAATTGCTTTAAAAAGCTTTTCCTGCCTGTAATGATCTGAATGGAAAGACCTCAGCCTTTTCTGTTTGAGGAACTCCTCACTGACTCTGACCTCACTAAACTGTGCTAACGTTACCCCGAGTGCAGCAGCGGTCCGAGTCCAGGAAACTGAAGAGGTGCTTTGTCACTGTCTTTCATTTTAACGCATTCAGACCAGGTCAGTGGCTACTCGGTGAGCCGATCGCAGGAGAGCTGCAGAAGAGCAAGGAACTCGAGGGAAGCTGTCTAAATGTTTCCACCTGACATTCCTCATAAAAATAACGCTGCCAACGCCATTCCTGCGTGGTAAGTACACCGGAATCAGCGAGGAAATTCAGCCCCATGGGGAATGGGCACTTGGGCGAAGTACTGGAGGGTGTCCTGTAGAATTGTATCCCACCTTCAAGAGAGCTGGAATGGGCAGAAATTTGGGGAAAAAAAATATTCCTTTGATGTGATCAGTTTGTTGGTAAATGAGAAAATGAGGAAAGAATGGAAAGAGCACAGCTATAAGAATAATAGTTGTTGATGACCTTCGACAACAGAATAAGAGAGTAACAAAATCTCGTGACAACTCCTCGCGTGACATTGTTTTCCCCAGCAGGTTATTAGGCAATAATGTACAGGGTGCATGCATCACAAATACCAAGAAAATTGAGATTGATAACATTTGATATCAAATCCACCATATCAGAGCTATAATGTGTCCAAAATTATGTTATAAAATTAACTCTGAGACTGCTGGTATCTCCATAGTATCTTTTACTTCCTGGGCCGGCTGGTGGTTGCCATTAAAACTTCCATTGTGTCTGATACAATCATTCTTAGGATGTATATATTTAGAAAGATCAATAACCAGGTAACATATCTGAAATATGTTAGTGTGCTAAATCCACCTGAGAGGCTCGAATGGCCTACTCTTGTTCCTATCTTCCTATGGTTCACATTGGTACCAACGACATGGGTAGAAAGAAGGATGAGGTCCTGCAACAAGAATTTAGGGAGCTAGGTAGCAGATTAAAAAGCAGGACCTCAAAGGTTGTAATCTCTGGATTACTCCCGGTGCCACATGCTAGTGAGTATAGGAATAGGTGTATAGAGCAGATGAATGCGTGGCTAAAGAGTTGGTGCAGGAGGGAGGGCTTTAGTTTCCTGGATCACTGGTTCTGCTTCTGGGGAAGGTGGGACCTGTACAAGTCGGACGGTTTGCACCTGAACCGGAACGGGACCAACATCCTTGCGGGGAGGTTTGCTAGTACTGTTGGGAGGGGTTTAAATTAACTTGGTAGCGGGATGGGATAGGGAGCGGAGTTATAGTAGGGGGTGATGTACAGCCAAATATAGAGGAAAAAACAAGTCAGCCTGGAAGGCAGAGCAAATATGTAATGGCACAAGGGAGTATGGCAAGGCTGGATGGCATTTATTTTAATGCAAGGAGTCTTGCGAGTAAGGCAGATGAATTGAAGGTGTTGATGAACACATGGGAGTATGATACTGTTGCTATCACAGAGTTGAGGGAGGGGCAGGACTGGCAGCTCAATATTCCGGGGTATAGAATCTTCAGGTGAGGCAGAGGGGGGTGTAAAAGAGGAGGTGGTGTCGCAATATTAATCAAGGAGTCAATTACTGCTGTAAGGAGGGATGACATCTTAGCAGGTTCCTCTAATGAGGCCATATGGGTAGAACTTAAAAACAAAAAGGGGGCAAGCACTTTGCTGGGAGTGTACTATAAGCCCCCAAACAGTCAGGGGGAGATAGAGGAACAGATATGTAGACAAATCTCAGAGAAGTGTAGAAATAATAAGGTAATAATAGTAGGGGATTTCAACTGCCCAAATATTAACTGGGATAGTGAGAGTGTGAAAGGCTTAGAGGATGCGGAATTCTTAAAGTGCATCCAGGAGAGCTTTTTGAGCCAGCATGTAGAAAGTCCTACAAGAGAGGGGGTGGTACTGGACCTAATTTTAGGGAATGTAGCCAGGCAAGTGGTAGAAGTATCAGTAGGAGAGCATTTTGGCGACAGTGACCATAATTCAGTGAGATTTAAGGTAGTCATGGAAAAGGACAAAGATGGACTGGAAATAAAGGTTCTAAATTGGGGGAAGGACAATTTTAATATGATAAGGCAGGATTTGGCCAAAGTGGACTGGGATCAGCTACTTGCAGGAAAATCCACATCAGAGCAGTGGGAGTCTTTCAGAAAGGAAATAGAGAGAGTACAACGCCAACATGATCCCATAAAGGTCAAGGGTGGGACCAACAAACCCAGGGAACCCTGGATGTCAAGGGATATACAAGAATGGATTAGGAAAAAAAGGGAGGCTTTTGGCAGATACAAAGGACTAAAAACAGTGGAAGCCCTAGAGGAGTAAAGAAAGTGCAGGGGGGTACTTAAAAAAGAAATTAGGAGAGCGAAGAGGGGGCATGAAAAAACACTGGCGGGCAAAATAAAGAAAAATCCCAAGGTGTTTTATAAGTATATTAAGGGCAAGAGGATAACCAGGGAAAGAGTAGGGCCCATTAGGGACCAAAGTGGCAATCTGTGTGTAGAGCCAGAAGATGTAGGTGAGGTTTTAAATGAATATTTTGCATCTGTGTTCACTATGGAGAAGGACGATGTAGGCATAGAAATCAGGCAGGGGGATTGTGATATACTTGAACAAATTAGTATTGAGAGGGAGGAGGTACTAGCGGTTTTAGCGGGCTTAAAAGTAGATAAATCCCCAGGCCCTGATGAGATGTATCCCAGGCTGCTGTGTGAGGCAAGGGAAGAGATTGCAGGGGCTCTGACACAAATTTTCAGAAGCTCTCTGGCCACAGGGGAGGTGCCAGAGGACTGGAGAACAGCTAACATAGCACCATTATTCAAGAAGGGTAGTAGGGATAAACCAAGGAATTACAGGCCAGTGAGCCTAACATCAGTGGTAGGGAAATTATTGGAAAAATTCTGAAGGACAGAATTAGTCTCCACTTGGAAAGGCAAGGATTAATCAAGGATAGTCAGCATGGCTTTGTCAGGGGGAGATCATGTCTAACCAATTTGATTGAATTTTTCGAGGGGGTAACTAGGTGTGTGGATGAGGGTAGTGCAGTTGATGTAGTGTACATGGACTTCAGTAAGGCTTTTGACAAAGTCCCACATGGGAGACTGGTCAAGAAGGTAAGAGCCCATGGGACCCAGGGCAATTTGGCACATTGGATCCAAAATTGGCTTAGTGGCAGGAGGCAGAGTGTTGTATTTGTGACTGGAAGCCTGTGTCCAGTGCTGTACCGCAGAGATCAGTGCTGGGTCCTTTGCTGTTTGTAGTGTACATTAAAGATTTAGATATGAATGTAAGAGGTATGATCAGTAAGTTCGCAGATGACACGAAAATTGGTGGAGTGATAAATAGCGAGGAGGGAAGCCTCAGGCTACAGGACGATATAGATGGGTTGGTTAGATGGGCAGAACAGTGGCAAATGGAACTTAACCCTGAACAGTGTGAGGTGATGCATTTTGGGAGGACTAACAAGGCAAGGGAATGCACAATGAATGGTAGGACCCTAGGAAGGACAGAGGATCAGAGGGTCCTTGGTGTGCATGTACATAGATCCCTGAAGGCAGCAGGACAGGTAGATAAGGTGGTTGAAAAGGATACTTGCCTTCATTAGCTGAGGCATAGAATATAAGAGCAGGGAGGTTATGATGGAGCTGTACAAAATGCTAGTTAGGCCACAGCTGGAATAGTGTGTGCAGTTCTGGTCGCCACACTATAGGGGGGATGTGATTGCATTGGAGAGGGTGCAGAGGAGATTCACCAGGATGTTACCTGGGCTGGAGCGCTTCAGCTATGAAAAGAGACTGGACAGGCTGGGGTTGTTTTCCTTAGAGCAGAGAAGGCAGAGGGGAACCTGATTGAGGTGTACAAAATTATGAGGGGCTTAGATAGGGTAGATAGAAAGGAACTTTTCCCCTTAGTAGAGGGGTCAATAACCAGGGGGCATAGTTTCAAGGTAAGGGGCAGGAGGTTTAGAGGGGATTTGAGGAAAAACTTTTTCAACCAGAGGGTGGTTGGAATCTGGAACTCACTGCCTGAAAGGGTGGTGGAGGCAGGAACCCTCACAGCATTCAAGAAGCATTTAGATGAACACTTGAAATGCCATAGCATACAAGGCTACGGACCAAGTGCTGGAAAATGGGATTAGAATAGACAGGGCTTGATGGCCGGCACGGACATGATCGGCCAAAGGGCCTCTTTCTGTGCTGTATAAATCTATGACTCTATGATGTTAATTGATTCTATTCCAATGACCACCTGAAGCAGTGCGCTGCACATTCTCACAAATCTTTGTGTGAAGATTTATTTCCTGGATTTGCTTTCAACTGGCTTGGTTCTAATTTGAAGATTGTGTCCCCTTATTCCAATTCCACTACAAGAGGGAAGAACCATTCACGATATATGCTGTCAATTCCCATCCATTATTTTAATCACCCCCCATCTGATTATTCCTTATTCTCCTTACCTCCAGGATATGTAGAATCATAGAACAGAATCATAGAATGGTTACAGCACAGAAAGAGGCCTTTCGGCCCGTTCAGCACTTCAGCTAGTCCCACTCCCCCGCCCTTTCCCCGTAGCCCTGCAATTTTTTTTCCTTCAGGTACTTATCCAATTTCCTTTTGAAAGCCACGATTATATCTGCCTCCACCATCCTTTCAGGCAGTGTATTCCAGATCTTAACCACTCGCTGCATAAAAAAGTTTTTCCTCGTCGCCTTTGGTTCTTCTGCCAACCACCTTAAATCTGTGTCCTCTGGCTCTCGACCCTTCCGCCAATGGGAACAGTTTCTCTCTATTTACTCTGTCTAGATCCCTCATGATTTTGACACCTCTATCAAATCTCTCAACCTTCTGAGGAGAACAACCTCAGCTTTTCCAGTCTATCCATGTAACTGAAGTCCCTCATCCCTGGAACCATTCTTGTAAATCTTTTCTGCACTCTCTCTAAGGCCTTCACATCCTTCCTAAAGCACGGTGCCCGGAATTGGACACAATACTCCAGTTGAGGCCAAACCAGTGTTTTATAAAGGTTCATCATAACTCCCTTGCCCTTGTACTCTCTGCCTCTATTTATAAAGCCCAGGATCCCATATGCTTTTTTAACCGCTTTCTCAACCCGCCCTGTCTCCTTCAACAATTTGTGCACATATACCCCCAGGTCTCTCTGTTCATGCACCCCCTTTAGAATTGTACCCTTTAGTTTATATTGCCTCTCCTTGTTCTTTCTACCAAAATGTATCACTTCGCACTTTTCTGCGTTACATTTCATCTGCCACATGTCCGTCCATTCCACCAGCCTGTCTATGTCCTCATTAGTCTATTACTATGCTCCTCACTATACTTCTAAGTTATGTATCATCTGCAAATTTTGAAATTGTGCCCTATACACCCAAGTCCAAGTCTTTGATATATTATATATATATATATATATATAAAAGAGCAGTGGTCCTAGTACCGACCCCTGGGGAACAGCACTGTGTACCTTCCTCCAGTCCGAAAAACAACTGTTCAACACTACTCTCTGTTTCCTGTCACTTAGCCAATTTCGTAACCATGCTGCCACTGTCCCTTTTATTCCATGGGCTTCAACTTTGCTGGCACTGTAACCCAAGTTCACACAGAATCTCATCAAAATTAATTCCCTTCCTTCCAGGTATCCTGGTGAACTAGATGGCTGCTGAGGTCAATGGGGAAGGTGACAAGTGGGATGTTGGTCACCTGCCTAATGCAGCTATGAACTGCAGACTATGAGATGTGGCTGATGTCCCCAATAGCAGCCTGAAAGGATCCGGTGGCAAAGCAATTCAGGGCTGTGGTCACTGGCGTGGCATTCCCCCCTTCCCCCTTTCCCCCCCCCTTTCTCCCACCAGCCCCCAGTCCAGCTGGCAACTCTCCTGACAAACCAGACAGCTAATGATCCCGTAATCCAGTGAGCTACAGCTGCGAGACCCTTTTATACAGCTTCAAGAGCTTTCAGCCACCAATCCTGGCAGGATTTTTTGGCTGGTCCAGGACTGGGTAGGGTTTCCACGATTTTGAATGTGACGTTGAGATTTTAATGAGGTCCCAAATGCAAAACTGGCCAGTTAAAACTGCAGTGGAGGGGGTGGTGGCAACGGTGTTGGAGTCCCCAGATGCGATTTTAACTCCCCGTCCTGCCCTGTTCCCACCAGACAGATTGGGTTAAAATTGTGCCTATTGTTTATTTCATTTTACATCAGAGCTTGTAACAGAGCCAGCATTCTGTCATCCTTTCACCTAGCATACAAGATGTACAGCATTGCTAGATGCTCTCCTTTCTGTAATACTCACCAACCAATCACCTACCTGCTCTCCTGGGACATCACTCTTTGATTTTTTTTGTTGTTGTTTTTGAATCTGAGCCTCGCGCTGCCGCTGCTTTAATTCAGGTCCATTCTCGGGCCGCTCTTTACCCTCTCGCCGCTGCCGCTGCTTTAATTCAGGTCCACTCTCGGGCTGTTCTTTATCCTCTCGCCGCTGCCGCTGCTTTAATTCAGGTCCGTTCTCGGGCCGCTCTTTATCCTCTCGCCGCTGCCGCTGCTTTAATTCAGGTCCGTTCTCGGGCCGCTCTTTATCCTCTCGCCACTGCCGCTGCTTTAATTCAGGTCCGTTCTCGGGCCGCTCTTTATCCTCTCGCCACTGCCGCTGCTTTAATTCAGGTCTGTTCTCGGGCCGCTCTTTATCCTCTTGCCACTGCCGCTGCTTTAGCATATTCTTGTCTATCATATGCAGTAACATATTCTTGCCTTGCTGCAGCCTGATCAAATTTCTATAAATAGAAGAACCCACTTAATTCTATGGCTACATGTAGGCCCGGATTTTGTGTTAAGAATAGCGGCGAGGCTATCAGCCCTCACCGTTACTAAGGAGTAAATCGGACAGCAACTTCCAGCATCCGCACAGGCGCAGTTAAACACGGCAATCAGGAATTGCTGTCCAAGTTGCCCTGCTCCTCCATGATACTGGTATCATTCCGAGAGACTCGACATTCACATACATGCAATGACGTGAAGTCAGGGTACTTACCCACTAGATACCCACTAAACACGGCAAATCACAGTGTAAAAACCCACAGAAAGTCTGTGGGCAAGTGTAAATGTAATGAACAGCTAGTGCCATTCGTTCGCCACATTGTCAATGCATTTTCCAATGCCCTTTCCTGTCCATTACTCGTATTATTTTATATTGCAGGGTCTACATTCGCCACAAGGGGGGGCGGAAGGATATCATAAAAGCACAAGAGTCACTGGGGGAGAAATTGGGGGCCTTTGTGCCTCTTGTTAGCGCCCCCAGTGGAGGGGCGAGCGGGCGCAGTGCTGACATCGACTCCCGCAATATTCGGCGGGAGTTTTGCGGCGGCGGCTACAATGTGGCGCCCTGGTCTCCTTTGCCCAGAGATCGTGACATCATCACCGTGCGCATCGCCCTGGTAGCGCCCCGGACCCAAAATTGACTTTCGTCCACTGTAGCAGCGCTGGTCGAAAACACCGACAGCTGCAGGAGGCGTGCATCGGGTGGCCGGCTGCTTCAGGGATGATGGTTAAAGGCGAGGTGGCAGAGATAAGTAAAAAAAAAATACCTTTCCTGTTGGTGTTTTTTTTGCAATTTCCTGCCCGCGATCAATCAGCCCAGCACTCTGCTTGAGTTTTTACCCCCACTAGGTTTATGAGGCAATGATAATGGAATTGTCCTCAGGAAGCTGTGCAGGCATTGCACAAAATAAGCTTCTGCTTGCTCTTGAGGTTTCCTCCTCCTTTCACGCTTTGTTAAGCATTTCATGGACTGAGCTGGGTGAAACCGTGGGGGGAATTTAACCTGGAGGAGCGCATGGGTTTGGGTGCAGGTGGGGGGTTAAATCCAGTAAAAATGCGAGCGTGGTGGGAAGCCGGCTCCAATCCGCCGACCTCCGCATTTAACTTGAGCGCATTAGGCTCGTTGCGCGGAACCCCCTTGGGAGAGACGGGTTGCCTATTAACATATGGTAATCGCTTAATTGGAGCGATAGTTCAACGCTGTTTTAGGTTTAACATCGCATCCATGGGTTTCCTGGGCTTCCTGAATCTCGCCAGCGAAAGCAAGGCAAGAACACACTGGCAATTGAGGGGGCTGATTAAACGTCATGGAAGTACTGCAGTAAATACTCAGTACTCACAGCTGCTTTCTTATCTACTACTGATAAAGGGTTTGTTCACAGTACTTTTGCTGAGAGTTTACTTTCTACAGTGTGGAGGTTTTCTGAATCACATCAGGATGCGTGGCGCCTTGGCTGCCTTAGATTGAACCTTGGACGAAGAGCAATATGACCAGTTGAGAGTCCTGCAGCTGGAGAGGGGAGCAGCAGAGGGTGCAGCTCGCAGGAGGCACTACCCATGATACAGGGTGTACAGGCAATGGCTGTTTCCTTGTCATGTCCAGGAAGTCACCCAGCAGCTGCAGGACACTCTGAGGCGGGAGGGTGAACAGCCAGAGGTCAGGTTGTTGTGTTAGGTGGTGGCAGACATCTGCAGCTTCCTAGAAGAAGACCTGCTCCCTGCTGGACCTGGTGGCCACACGTTACCAATGGCTGTCAAAGTCACCGCCGGCCTCAACTTTTTTGCCTCCAGATCCTTCCAGGACTCTGCTGGAGACATATCCAGGATCTCCCAATCAACGGCCAACAAATGCATAAGACAGCTGACTGATGGGTTGTTTGCCAGGGCCAGCAATTATGTGAACTTCGCCTGCGATGATGCCAGTCGGAATGAGCAGGCGCTCGGGTTTGCATCTCTGGCTTGCTTCCCACAGGTGCAGGGCATCATCGACCTGTGCGTGCGTGGCAATCCGAGCATTCCCAGATCAACCAGGAGTACTTGTGATCTGCAAGAGCTTCCAATCCATTATTGTGCAGCTGGTGTGCAACCAATTAAAAGGTATTTCTGCAGATGTGTGCAAGATTCCTGGGGAGCTGCTATGATGCTATCATCCTGTGGCAGTCCAAGCTCCCCGATGTCTTCGGACCTGGAAGCACACTTAAGGGGTGCCTGCTCGGAGACAAGGGATACCCACTTCAAACTCCACTGATGACACCCGTCAGAAACTCAACCAATGAAGCCCAACAGCACTACAATGAATGCCATATGACCACCAGATGTGTGATTGAAAAAGCCATCGGCATGCTGAAGATGAGCTTCAGGTGTCTAGACAGATCTGGAGGCGCCCTTCAGTATGCACCAGCCAGTATCTGCAGAATGGCCGTGGTGTGCCGTGCTCTGCACAACATTGTGCAGCAGCGAGGTTTGCACCTGCAGGAGGAATAAGGCGCTCAGCGCAGATCATCTGTGGATGATTCCGAGGAGGAGGAGGAGGAAGACGAGGAGGAGGAAGATAATGAGGGCAATGCAGCACCAGCTGCTCATATTGCTGCACTGGATGGCAGGCATACCCTTATTAATGCAAGATTCACTTAGGTTGCACCAGTGGACCGATGTCAGAACCAGATACAACAGCCACTCTTCCCACCCTCCCCAAACGCCACTGACACAAAGCAGTCCTTGCACATCTCCCATTGGTTCCCATCAATTCATGTCTTCCCATTCATCAGCAAACAAGTTAAAAGGCGACTTGCCACCAAGCAACCAAGAATGGGTAAGACAGGAAAGTGGTGCAAACTAATAAATAATCGTGGACTTCAGGAAGTCCAAAGGCGGAAGTCACACCCCCATCCACATCAATGGGGCGGAGGTGGAAAGGGTGGCCAGCTTTAAGTTCCTCGGAGTCCACATCACGGAAGACCTCTCCTGGTCCCTCAACACCTCCTCTCTGGTGAAGAAGGCCCAGCAGCGCCTATATTTCTTGAGGAGGCTGAAGGGATGTAATCTGTCACCCCTGATCCTCTCTAACTTCTACTGCTGCACTATAGAGAGCATCCTGACAAACTGTATCACGGTATGGTACGGCAGCTGTAGCTCCCATGACCGGAAAGCCCTGCAGCGGGTAGTCAAAACTGCCCAACGCATTACCGGCACCCGGCTACCGACCATAGAACATATATATCAGAAACGCTGCCTACGGAGGGCACGGTCCATCATCAAAGACCCTACCCACCCCAGCCACAGTCTGTTCGCCCTCCTACCATCTGGAAGACGCTACAGATGCATTCGCACCCGTACGACCAGATTTAGGAACAGCTTCTTTCCCAGGGCTGTCATCCTACTGAACTCCACAAATAAACACTAAAGCCTGCACATCTGCCGATGCACTTTATTATGGTCATATTTATGCTAATATATATGTACAAATGTATGTTGAAATGTTTAAGTGTCCTAATCCAAATTGTACACTCTCGGGAGCCGCAAGCCTACATTTTGTTGTACTGCACTTGTGCACTAACAATGACAATAAAAGTTGATTTGATTTGATTTGAAAATTCATGGGATTCTACTAAAGAACGGAAACTTCACAACATAACATTGTGCATAACCTTGTGCAACTACAAAGCTTTCCTTTTCCTTTTCTTACCATGCCTACATGGTGCATCCCCTGTGGCTTCAGCAGAGGTAGAGGCAGGCTGCTCAAATCCCTGTTCTGACTGCTGAGAAGCTCTTGGCTGACGATCTCTGAGTTTTGGAGCCCGCGAAAGATTGCCCTACCTGTACCTGCGCAGGGCAGACTCAGACATTGGGACATGAGGCAGCATGTGGGGCACTGACTGAGGGATGGGAAACAGGTGAGAAGTGGAAGCACATTGAGTGGAGTCCCCACTTCCATGTCCTCTTTCGCCATCACCCCTCTCATGGGCCAGCCGCACTTCACTGCTAGGACTCTGCTGGAGAGCACTTTGGTGCAGATCAGTGCAGCACTGTAAGGCCAAGGCTAAGGTATCTGTCATCCTATTTAAGGCGGCAGACATGTTGGCCTCCAGTGTGTACACGGCCCTGGTCAAGGTATGCATGGTCTCATTTGATTACCGTGTTTGATGTTCCTTGGAGTTGGCCACTCTATCTGTTAGATCCGTGATTCTGAGAGTATGATGTTTTTCAATAACCACACGGATGCTGTAACTTAACAATAAACAGGTATTTACTGGAGGAGGGTAGTCTCAAGACTGGGGGTACAGAGGCATGCGCAAGGCTTATATACAGGTGTGGTCACTGCCGGTACTACAGTATACAGGAGCTGTAAAAGTAGTTCTGTCTTAAAGGTACATACACTACAATTCCTCCCCTTTTAGATTAGTAGTACCCCTAATATTCAGATAACAATTAACACTTTAACATGTACATTAAACAACAATAGTCCATTTATAGATTCAGTCTTTGGGGCGGCTTCCTGACCCTTTCAGGATAGCGCCTTTCCTGAGGTTCTTGTTCTTGGTGCAGAGGCGATTCTGGCCCCTTTTCATCGGGTAGTTCATCGGTTTCCACTGCTACTGGTTCTGAGGTAGATGCTACCGGTATGTCGGGTTCATCCCCAAGTACTCGAGACATGGGGTTGACTCGTTCCTGTGACGCTAAGGTCTGATCGACGTGGCGTCTCACAATGTTCTCCCTGACATCCACTGTGTACATTAATGGCCCCTGCCTTGTGCATATCGTTCCGGGTTGCCATTTCTCTGTTCGGTAGTCACGGGCCAAGACTGGTTGTCCTGCATTGAAGCTCCTTGCCGGCTTCTCATTGATGTGCTGGAATTGTTTGTCCTCAACATTTCTTCGCACATTTGGTCTGAGCAAGTCCAGACGAGATCTCAACCTTCGGTTAAAGAAGATCATGGCCGGGGTCTGGTTGGTAACTGCATGTGTCGCGTTTCGGTAGGCTAATAAGAAATTGTCCACCTTGTGCTGTAGTGGAATTTCATCATCGCACATGGCCTTTATCGCCTTCTTAAAGGTTTGTACGAACCTCTCAGCCAATCCATTTGTGGCTGGATGATACGGGGCGGATGTGTAATGCCTTACCCCATTCCTTCTTGTAAATTTTCGAAACTCTTCGGACACAAACTGTGGGCCATTATCAGAGCAAATCTGCTCTGGCAAGCCGTTTCTGGCAAATATGGTCCGTAAGACTGCAATCGTTTTCTCTGTAGTGGTTGAGGACATTTTTATCACCTCAGGCCACTTCGAATGAGCATCCACTGCTATTAAGAACATTGAGTCCATGAATGGACCAGCGAAATCAATATGCACCCGTTGCCATGGAGAGGAGGGCCACTCCCATGGGTGTCGAGGGGCATGTGGTGGTGCATTTTGGACCTTCTGGCATCCTGAACAGCTCTTGGTTAGGCGTTCGATTTGTTGATCGATTCCCGGCCACCACACATAAGCCCTAGCAAGGCTTTTCATTTTCACTCTCCCCAGATGACCTTCATGTAGCTCATTTAGCACTCTCTCCCTTAACTTGGGTGGAATCACCACTCTGGATCCACACATCACTGTCCCCTGGCATACTGACAGCTGTTCTCTTCTGGATGAGAATGCTGGCAACAGTGAGTCACCATGTGTTGGCCATCCCCTCACCGTCAAATCATATACCCGAGACAGCGTCGGATCATTGCGGGTCTCCTTCTCTATATCCGCGTTCATTACTGGCAATCATTCAATTATTGACGAATAAAATATCTCGATAGGGACCACTGCTGGTGCTTCCTCCACAGTAGGCAGTGGCAGGCGCGATAGCCCAGCAGCGTTTCCATGCTGTTTCGTGCCTTTATATTCTATTTCATATTGATTCGCCCCTAGAAACAGGGACCATCTTTGTAACCGTTGTGCAGTCATCACTGGAACGCCCTTCTTAGGATTAAAGATGGAGAGAAGTGGTTGGTGGTCAGCCAGCAAGGTGAACTTCTGCCCATGCAGATAGTGGTTGAATTTTTTTACTCCCCATACTAGGCTGAGGGCCTCCCTGTCAATCTGGGCGTAGTTGCGCTCGGCTGAGGTTGGTGACCGAGATGCAAAGGCTACTGGCCTCTCCAACCCGTCTGGGAATTTGTGCGACAGCACTGCTCCAATACCATAGGGTGATGCATCACATGCCAAACGAATTGGTAGTGCTGGGTTGAAATGGGCCAACACCTCTTTTGATGTGATCAATTCTTTACACTTCTGGAAAGCTCGTCTACGTTCGTCATTCCACTTCCATGGTACCCCTGTTTGCAGTAGGGTGTTCAGTGGGTGTAATACCGTGGACAAATTTGGTAAGAACTTGTGGTAGTAGTTTACCAGCCCGAGGAACGACCTCAGTTGTGACACATTTTCCAGTGCTGGAGCCTTGACTACTGCCTCAATCTTTTCAGGGGACTTATGTAACCCCTCTTCATCGATGACGTGGCCACAATACGAGATCTGTTTCTGGAAAAACTCGCACTTGTGGCGATTAGCTCGTAGCCCATACTCCTTTAATCTGGTGAGCACCTTCTCCAAGTTGGCGAGGTGATCACTGTCATTTTCGCCCGTGACCAAGATGTCATCCAAATAACACTGGGTCCCTGGAATCCCTTGCAGGACTTGATCCATTGCCCTTTGCCAGATAGCCGGAGCCGATGCTACCCCGAACACCAGCCGGTTGTATTGATAGAGACCTTTATGAGTGTTAATCGTAAGGAATTGTTTCGAAGCTTCTTCTACCTCCATTTGCAAGTACGCCTGGGCTAGATCAATCTTAGTGAAGCGTTTACCTCCAGATAGCGAGGCGAAAATATCCTCAATTTGTGGAAGCGGATATTGTACCGTGTGAAGGACTGGGTTCACTGTCACCTTAAAATCCCCACAGATGCGAACCTTCTTTGGTTCCCCAGGCGTATTACTCAATGACCTCTTCATTACAGGAATGATGGGTGTAGCCCACTCGCTCCAGACCACTTTGGACAGTACTCCTGAACGTTCCAACCCTTCCAGCTCTGCTTCGACAGCTGGTCTGATCGCATAAGGCACTGGTCTGGCCTTAAGAAACTTTGGGCTTGCATTTTCCTCTATTTTAATCGTTGCTGTTATGCCTTTTAGTGTTCCGATTCCCTCCTGGAACACTTCTTTTGCGTCAGTTAGCATTTTTGACAGTCGTCCAGGTGTGACGTCGTCATCCTTTTTGGCCTCAACCTTCAGTGCCTGTATGGAATGCCAATCTAATTGTATCTTCCGGATCCATTCACGTTCTAGCAGTGGTGGTCCTCCATCTGGCAATACATATATATCCATTTTGGGTATTTCCTGGCCTTTATATATCACTTTCACCCTTATTTTTCCTTTGGGGTAGACTTTTTGCCCCGTGTACGTCTTCAAGACAATCTCTGTAGCTTTCAAGAGTATATGTGAAAATAGCTGCTTGTAGTCCCTTTGGTTTATGACTGTTAGGGCTGATCCTGTGTCCAATTCCATTTTCACTTGGACTCCGTCTATCTTGAGTGTAACCCAGATAGTCTGGTGATCCTCCATTTTGGTTACCTTATGTAGTTTCAGACAACCCAGCTCCTTGCTTCCGGAGTCTGCGTCACTTTTCTGTTCGTCTGAACTACTGTCCATCACCTGGTGTACCTTTTTGTACTTCTTCTGTGGAGATTTCTTACTGTTGGTTTTCTTCCCAGACCTGCAGACTCTTGCTATGTGTCCTGCTTTTCCACACTGTCTGCACACTTGGTCCTTGAACCAACAATCCTTCTGGTCATGTGTTGTTCTGCCGCAGCGATAGCACTTCCCTGTTCCATAGGACATTTCATTGGTGCCATATTCTTGCGGTCTCCGTTGTATCTCTGCAGCGCCCCTTGCGGCTGCTTCGTGTGATACTGCCATACTGAAAGCCTTGTCCAGCGTAAGATCCTTTTCTGATAGAAGCCGTTTCTGGGTTCCTTCACTTTGTAGCCCACACACAAACTTGTCCCTTAACGTATCTGCTAGTCCCGCTCCAAACTGGCAGTGTTTCGATAGCTTGCGCAGTTCCGTTAGGTACTCAGCATTGCTTTCGTCTTTGTGTTGGTTCCTTTTATGGAACTTAAATTGTTCTGCTATCAGCAGCGGTGTGGGGTTTAAGTGGTCCTGTAGGATTTCTACTATGCTTTCAAAATTCTTGTTCACCGGCTTCTCTGGGGTTGTTAGATTTCGCAGTAACCCATAAGTTTTTGCACCCATGGAATTTAACAAAACCAGTGCTTTCCTAGCATCTGGCACTTCATTCACCCTGCAGTACACCTCAATACGTTCTACATATATCGCCCAATCTTCGACTTCATTGTCGAATGTAGAGATACTGCCACTCTTCGGCATCCCTGGGTGTGATTTAACTGTCAAAAATGGTGTCTCCCGCGCTTCCCCTTCTTCTCCGCTAGCACAAAATGGCATCTCCCGCGCTTTCCTTCCTTCCCGCGCTCGCCCTTCTTCTCCGCTGCGGCTTCTAAAAATGGCGTCTCCCGCGCTCTTCCTTCTTCTCTGCGGCTCAATGGCATCTCCCGCGCTGTCCCTTCTTCTCCCCGCGGACACTGTTCAGCCCTTGAGCCCTGGCTGTGCTCTGCGCGTTCTTTTTTTTTTTTTTTCGACGCCGCTCAGTCCTGAACCCGGCTGTTGCTTTACCCTCTCTCTCTCCATTTTTTTTTTTTTTTTTCTCGACGCCGCTCGATTTTCAACCCCCGGCTGCGGCCTGTTTGCTTCACCCTCTGCCTTAACCCGTCGACGCTGCTCGGCTTTCTCTCCGCCGTCGGTCGGCTCCAGCCGCCGCTGTCCGGGAATGATCTGTGCTGGACCTGTCATCAGTCTCTTGCTGATCGTCATGGCTGGGGAACCAAGCCCGGCTCTCCACAGCCTCCCCTGCGATGTTCACTCTCTGCCGGACAACTGGGCGGTTGCTCGTGGTCGACGCCCGTGTTCCTGGCCTCGACTTTCTTACACCGCCCTCCCGGAGCGAATCCTCGAAGGGAAATGCAGAGTTGCAGGTAGATTCGAATCGACACTCGTCGCCACTGTTAGATCTGTGATTCTGAGAGTATGATGTTTTTCAATAACCACACGGATGCTGTAAATTAACAATAAACAGGTATTTACTGGAGGAGGGTAGTCTCAAGGCTGGGGGTACAGAGGCATGCGCAAGGCTTATATACAGGTGTGGTCACTGCCGGTACTACAGTATACAGGAGCTGTAAAAGTAGTTCTGTCTTAAAGGTACATACACTATCCATGCAAGAAGACATTATCACAATGCCCTGTGACATCAACACACTCATGTTTGAGGCGGACTCCTCCATTCTCTCCATTGCAATCATGGTCAGTGTGCTTGGAAGGTCTGTCAGTAGATCGCACAATCTCTGCTGCTCCTCATTGATTATCCTTTTCATTGATGGCCCCCAGGGTACAGTATCTGTGTCCAGCTGAGCAGCGCTTGGAGCATCCTGTGCCCTCCGATGCAGACTCTCCACTGCTGTCCCTGCCACCATCATCTGCTTTTGCTCACTTGTGAAGTGTGAGTCACCAGGTGAAAACCCAACTATTAGCCTACGTGGCCCCACCAAAGTGCGAGTATCTGAGCTGATGCATGGTTTGCATGAGTCCTGTGATGGTGCACCCTCAGAAAGAATCAGCTCCTCGTCTGCAAGGTCCATGGACTCCTGCTGCACACGTGAAGGCCCTGGCAGAGAAAGAAGATATGAATAAGTACTGGCAAGGTAAGTATGTTGCAACTTATCATTATGAAGAAGATCGTATTTCACTCGTTCTTGAAATCAAGTCAACAGGACTGATTGTCGTATGACATGTATGACATCCCAGCATTGGAAGGTAGCAAATGTAACACCGCTAGTCAAAAAAGGAGGGAGAGAGAAAACAGGCCAGTTAGCCTGACATCAGTCATCGGGAAAATGCTGGAATCCATTGTTAAGGAAGTGGTGTCAGTGCACTTAGAAAATCATAACATGATTAGGCAGACTCAACGTGGTTTTATGAAAGGGAAATTGTGTTTGACAAATTTATTAGTTTCTTGAGGCTGTAACTAGCAGGGTAGACAAAGGGGAACCAGTGGATGTAGTATACTTGGATTTTCCGAAAGGCATTTGATAAGGTGCCACATAAAAGGTTATTACACAAGATAAAAGCTCATGGGGTTGGGGGTAATATAATAGCATGGATAGAGGATTAGTTAACGGACAGAAAACAGAGAGTCGGGATAAACGGGTGTTTTTCAGGTTGGCGGGCTGTAACTAGTGGGGTGCTGCAAGGATCAGTGTTGGGGCCTCAGCTATTTACAATCTATATTAATGACCTAGATGAAGGGACCAAGTGTAATGTATCCAAGTTTGCTGACGATACAAAGCTAGGTGGGACAGTAAGCTGTGAGGAGAACACAAAGAGTCTGCAAAGGGATATAGATAGACTAAGTGAGTGGGCAGTAAGGTGGCAGATGGAGTATAATGTACGGAAATGTGAGGTTATTCACTTTGGTAGGAAGAATAGAAAAACAGAATAATTTTTAAATGGTGAGAAACTTTTAAATGTTGGTGTTCAGAGAGATTTGGGTGTCCTCGTGCAAGAAACACAGAAAGCTAGCATGCAGGCACAGCAAGCAGTAAGGAAGGCAAATGGCATGTTGGCCTTTATTGCAAGGGGGCTGTAGTATAAGAATAAGGAAGTCTTGCTACAATTGTACAGGGCCTTGGTGAGACCATACCTGGAGTACTGTGCACAGTTTGGTCTCCTTATCTAAGGAAGGATATACTTGCCTTGGAGGCGGTGCACCGAAGGTTCACTAGATTGATTCCTGGGATGAGAGGGCTGTCCTATGATGAGAGATTGTGTAGAATGGGCCTATACTCACTGGAGTTTAGAAGACTAAGAGGTGATCTCATTGAAACATACAAAATTCTGAAGGGGATTGACAAGGTAGATGCTGATGAAGGGATATTTACTAGTCCTAGCCCTACCCCACATCAGGTGTATTTCTCAGATGTTCACTTTCAACTAAAGTCTGATGTAGCCAAATCCTAAAGACACTTAATTGGGTCTAAAGGTCCGGACTATCTCTCCCTAAAGGAAAGGAACAACCCGAGAATGTTACCGTCCTCCAATTAGCGCTTTTAATAAGTTTAGCTAGACTGTAATGTTCCGGATATCATGAGGGTCCAGAAAACTCCCTCAGAATTCTGCAACTCCTCACCAAAGAATATACAGAGATTGAGCTCATGAGTTTTTGATACAGAAGTCTTATGTGAGACAATTCTAAAAATATATAGATTTATGAAAGAACCACATGCAATTTACAGTTGGTGAGTCAATCGCAACATTAACAGTTCCAAAAAGAGAAAACATACGATCTTTTTAACAGAGAATCTTACTTTCAAATCTTAACTTCGCTACAGTATTACAGTTCTTAAAGTTTTCTACAGGATATCCATCAATATGAAATACCTCTGAAGCCGAGAATCGCTTTGCCCCACTAAAGCGAGTCTGTTATCCCATTTGAGAGTTCAATATTTATACCCTTTTCCAGTGGTATTTCCTTTAAGGTTTTCTGCTGATGCGAGCTAATTATCTCTAGTCATTTTTCTGCCAACCTCTGCAACTCTTACTGCCACCTCAGCCAGAATCATGTCTCATCTCTAGGTGTTCTAAGTTTACCATATAAAAATGGTGTGATGGCAGGTGTTCCTTACTTTATGTCACCTTTATGAGGGCAGATGTTCCTTATCTTACATGCTTCTTTACGAAGTGTAAATTAGAACACCTTATCCAGGGTGAACCATTGTTTTGTTCCCAAAGGTTCAGCTTGTTGGAGCCCTTCACCTTCTATTTCAATAAGGTTATTTATTTAGGGTCAACAACTGTCTTACCTCAATAGCCAGAATTCTTTCACAGCTATTTCATCGTTAGGTTTCTAAATTTCCAAACCCAGTTTGTCCTGTTTTAATAAGGCCAGAATTCTTTCACAAGATGGTGTCTTTTTCTGAAGAGGTTATATGGCTTATTCCTTCACATTGAGAGGTTGTTTCCCCTGGCTGGAGTGTCTAGAACTAGGGGGCATAGTCTCAGGATAAGGGGTCAGTCATTTAAGACTGAGATGAGGAGGAATTCTTTCACTCAGAGGGTGGTGAATCTTTGGAATTCTCTGCTCCAGAGGGCTGTGGATGCTGAGTCTTCGAGTATATTCAAGGCTGAGATCGATAGATTTTTGGACTCTAGGGGAATCAAGGGATATGGAGATCGGGCAGGAAAGTGGAGTTGAGGTCGAAGATCAGCCATGATCTTATTGAATGGCGGAGCAGGTGCGAGGAGCCGTATGGCCTACTCCTGCTCCTATTTCTTATGTGGGTCGCTAATATTTAATTGTGTCACTGTGTAGCTGGGAGGTTCCCATCTCACCATCTCCAATGGTCAGGGACACCAAAACGTCACTGATCTCCAGCGCTTCCTTCTCTGCATGTGTTAGCTGGGAAATCTGTGGAGGACCACGTCCGGTTCTCACCCTCTCCCTAGTGCTCTGTGCTCTCTTCTTCAACAGAGGAAAGAGCAGATCTATGAGTGACTGTAATAGAATGTGTTTACCCAATGGATGGACTGCATTTGGTTAGGGTGATTATCAGGGAGAGGCACAAAATTGCCTAGGATGAGGGTGAGTGGCAGTGGTGGATGGATAGATGGGAATATGAGGGAGTGCATAAATAGAGAAGGATGGGTGTGCTTGCAAGGTAAGTGGGTGTGGGGAGTGATGTGATGGAGTAAGCTTGACACGGCAGGGTGAGGGGGTGGGGTGATGCGCAGAGCAGGATGTAGGTGAATGTTCAACTGTACTCACCATTCCTGACCTGATTTGGTCATTAAAGCACTTCCTGCACTGAATCCAGGAGCGTGGCAAAATGCTCCTGTTGCTGACCTCCTGGGCCACCTCCAGCCACACCTGCTTTGTGTCAACAGCAGGTTTCTTCCTCCCATTGCTGAGGAAGAGTATCTTCATCCCCCCACTCGCAACGTACCTCCAAGTTCAGTTTATACAGTTTATACAATTAGATACAACAGTCATGGATCTGTGTTTCCTTGAAGCTGCTCCTCCTCCACCGACAGCACCTGTAAGATAAAGGGATATTCACACGGGGAATCACTGGTGTCTCCAAATAGAAAAAACCTTGCAAATATGGGAAATCTGAAACAAAAAACAGACAATACCGAGAATGCACGACAGATCAGACAGCTTTTGTAAAGAGAAAAAACAGGTTAACATTTCAGGAGTAACCATTTTAGACTCTGGTAAAGGGTTACACCCAAAACATGGGCCCAGAAATTCGGGTCCCAAAGCGTGAGTACGCACTGGGTACTCACGCGTAGGCCCAATGAAAGTGCCAGTTTTGTGCATCCACTGCGCATGCACGGGAAACCGGCACTTCCGTTCCCCTGAAAGAAAGGGTTGACAGGTGAAATACGTGCGCCGGAGAGGCAGCGCGTGCGCATCGAACTTACGATTTTTTTGCAGGTTTCTCTGGGAGGGTAAGTCTCCAGCAGTTACACTTTTAAAAAGCAGGCGCAAGGCCTGCTTTTAACAAGGTAAGTGGTGAATTAATTAAAATTTAAAATTTTTTTCCACAGGTTTATTATTTTTAACTACTTTAAAGAAAGGTAAGTTTATTTTTAGCCCCGTTAGAAAATGTAATTAATTTTTTCAAAAATTTAAATTATTGTTTAAAATAGTTATTTCATGTAATTTATAGTTATTTTAAAAATGTGATTTAAAAAAAAATTTATTTGAAGTTTTAGTGATGTTTTGGGGCTTATAGTATTTATAGGTTTGACAGCTCTTCCTGTCAAACTTATGAATGAAGCATTCCCTGCTACCATTGGCTCTCCATGGCCCACGTGATCCCAGGGGAAACATCGAACTAACTGCACCCCTGGGATATGCAAGCACTGCACGCCGGCAGTTGGAGGAGGCCCAGGATCGGAATCCCACGCAGGCCCACAGCTCAACGGCCGGCGCGCTAGGTAAGTGCAGGTCGGAGGCTTGCACCCGCGGGAAGCCTCCGACCCGAATTTCTGGGCCATTAACTTGTTCAGTTGTCTTTACAGATACTGACTTATGTGCTGTGGATTTCTGTTGCTCTACAAAACAGTAAACTAGAAGAGCAACATACCCCACTGCAACCGCAACATGAGGAATGTTAGCAATCTATGAAGTTTGGAGCACTTGCAATGAATACGTTTAACATAGCTAAGATGAATCTCCAGAGGGAACATAATTAAAAAGTATCAAAATTTAAGTAGGTGGGGAAGAGGCGTGGGGGATGGGGAGGGTATGACTGCTACCAAAATTTAAGGCTCTAGTTATACTAGTGAAAGTTCTACTTATATGGACATTAACCAAGTGCTTCATGGTCTTTGCTGGCATTTTGGAAATCTGAAACAAAAATGTTAACTCGTTCTTTTTTCCTTTACAGATGCTGACTGATGTACTGTGATCTAAGAATAAAGTGTAGACAATGGGACACAGTGGAACACCTGGTGCACTGTGTGACTGAAGAAGTTTCTGACAACTCACTAATGAGTTAGGAAAGTTTTCCTCATAAGTTTAATAGATGGCGGCATGCAGGTGCAACAAGACAAAATGTCCTTAAAGGCACACGTGATCCTATTTTTTAGCCCCACTACAAGATTATCACAGTTGTGCCAGTTGTTGGGCTAGTTTCATGAATACCTAAACTTTCAGGGGGAGCAACTGAAAACCAAACCTTTAAGGTGACCCCACTTAATTCTATGGTTACATGTCGGCCTGGATTTTGTGTTAAGAATAGCGGCGAGGCTATCGGTGCTCACCGTTATTAAGGAGTAAATCGGACAGCAACTTCTGGCGTCTGCACACGCGCAGTTAAACACGGCAATCAGGAATTGCTGTCCGAGGTGCTCTGCTCCTCCACGACACTGGTATCATGCTGAGAGACTTGACATTCACATACATGCAAAGGCGTGAAGTCGGGGTACTTACCCACTAGATACCCACTAAACATGGCAGAAAAAGTTAGGGCTTTTGCACGCCATTGCCTGTCCTTTTCACACAGGTCCCAGATCTGCTTGGGAGGGTGGCACTGTTTTGGCTCTCGAATTACTGCAAATCACACTGTAAAAGCCCACAGAAAGTCTGTGGGCAAGTGTAAATGTAATGAATGGCCAGCGCCATTCGTTCGCCACATTGGCAATGCATTTTCCAATGCCCTTTCCTGTCCATTACTCATATTATTTTATATTGCAGGGTCTACATTCACCACAAGGGGGTGTAAGGATATCATAAACGCACAAGAGCCACTGGGTTTATGAGGCAATGATAATGGAATTGTCCTCAGGAAGCTGAGCAGACATTGCACAATAGAAGCTTCCGCTTGCTCTTGAGATTTTTTAATTTTTTTTATTTGTTTATGGGATCAGGACGTCGCTGGCAATGCAAGCATTTATTAACCATCCCTAATTGCCCTTGAGAAGGTGGTGGTGAGCCGCCTTCTTGAACCGCTGCAGTCCGTGTGGTGAAGGTACTCCCACAGCGCTGTTAGGGAGGGAGTTCCAGGATTTTGACCCAGCGACGATGAAGGATCGGCGATATACTTCTAAGTCAGGATGGTGTGTGATTTGGAGGGGAACTTGGATGTGGTGGTGTTCCCATGCGCCTGCTGCCCATGTCCTTCTAGGTGGAAGAGGACGCGGGTTTGGGAGGTGCTGCCGAAGAAGCCTTGGCGAGTTGCTGCAGTGCATCTTGTAGATGGTACACACTGCAGACACGGTGCGCTGGTGGTGGAGGGAGTGAATGTTTAAGGTGGTGGATGGGGTGCCAATCAAGCGGCTGCTTTGTTTTGGATGGTGTCGAGCTTCTTGAGTGCTGTTGGAGCTGCACTCATCCAGGCAAGTGGAGAGTATTCCATCACACTCCTTACTTATGCCTTGTAGATGCTGGAAAGGCTTTGGGGAGTCAGGAGGTAGATACTCGCCACAGAATACCTAGCCTCTGACCTGCTCTTGTTGCCATAGTATTTATGTGGCTGGTTCAGTTAAGTTTCTGGTTAATGGTGACCCCCAGGATGTTGATAGTGGGGGATTCGGCAATGGTAATGCCATTGAATGTCAAGGGGAGGTGGTCAGACTCTCGCTTGTTGGAGATAGTCATTGCCTGGCACTTCTGTGGCGTGAATGTTACCTGCCACTTATCAGCCCAAGTCTGAACGTCGTCCAGGTCTTGTTGCATGCGGGCATGGACTGCTTCATTATCTGTGGAGTTGCGAATGGCACTGAACACTGTGCAGTCATCAGCGAGCATCCCCATTTCTGACCTTATGTTGGAGGGAAGGTCATTGATGAAGCAGCTGAAGATGGTTGGGCCTAGGACACTGCCCTGAGGAACTCCTGCAGCGATGTCCTGGGGCTGTGAGGATTGACCTTCAACCACCAGAACCATCTTCCTTTGTGCTAGGTATGACTTCAGCCAGTGGAGCATTTTTCCTCTGATTCCCATTGACGTCAGTTTTACTCAGGCTCCTTGATGCCACACTCGGTCAAATGCTGCCTTGATGTCAAGGGCAGTCACTCTCACCTCACCTCTGGAATTCAGCTGCTTTGTCCATGTTTGGACAAAGGCTGTAGTGAGGTCGGGAGCTGAGTGGTCTTGGCGGAACCCAAACTGGGCATCAGTGAGCAGCTTATTGGTGAGTAAGTGCCGCTTGATAGCACTGTCGACGACACCTTCCATCACTTTGCTGATGATTGAGAGTAGACTGATGGGGCGGTAATTGGCCGGGTTGGATTTGTCCTGCTTTTTGTGGACCGGACATACCTGGGCAGTTATCCACATTGTCGGATAGATGCCAGTGTTGTAGCTGTACTGGAACAGCTTGGCTAGAGGCGCGGCTAGTTCTGGAGCACAAGTCTTCAACACGATAGCCGGGATGTTGTCGGGGCCCATAGCGTTTGCTGTATCCAGTGCTCTCAGCCGTTTCTTGATACCACGTGGAGTGAATTGAATTGGTTGAAGACTGGCTTCTGTGATGGTGGGGACCTCGGGAGTAGGCCGATATTGATCATCCACTTGACACTTCTGGCTGTAGTTGGTTGCAAAGGCTTCAGCCTTTTTTGCACTCACGTGCTGGGCTCCACTATCACTGAGGATGGGGATATTCTTGGAGCCTCCTCCTCCTTTCAAGCTTTGTTAAGTATTTCAAGGACTGAGCTGGGTGAAACCGTGGGGGGAATTTTAACCTGGAGGAGCGCATGGGTTTGGGTGCAGGTGGGGGGTTAAATCCAGTAAAAATGCGAGCGTGGTGGGAAGCCGGCTCCGATCTGCCGACCTCCGCATTTAACTTGAGCGCATTAGGCTAGTTGCGCGGAACCCCCTTGGGAGAGACGGGTTGTCTATTAACATGTGGTAATCGCTCAATTGGAGCGATAGTTCAACACTGTTTTAGGTTTAACGTCGCATCCATGAGTTTCCTGGGCTTCCTGAAACTCGCCAGTGAAAGCAAGGCAAGAACACAATGGCAATTGAGGGGGTTGATTAAAAGTCATGGAAATACTGCAGTAAATACTCAGTACTCACAGTTGTTTTCTTACCTACTACTAGGAAAGGGTTTGTTCACAGTACTTTTGCTGAGAGTTTACTTTCTACAGTTTGGAGGTTTTCTGCATCAGGATGAGTGGCGCCTTGGCTGCCTTAGATTGGACCTTGGATGAGGAGCAATATGACCAACATCAGCAGCAGCTGCTGTTGTTGAGAGTCCTGCAGCTGGACAGCAGAGAGGGGAGCAGCAGAGGGGTGCAGCTCGCAGCAGGCACTACCCACGGCACAGGGTGTACAGACAAAGGCTGTTTCCTTGTCATATCCAGGATGTCACTGAGCCTCTGCAGGACACTCTGAGGAGGGAGGGTGAACAGCCAGGAGTCGTTGTCCATATCGGTAGCAACAACATAGGCAGAAAGAGGGATGAGGTCCTGCAGGCAGACTATAGGGAGCTAGGAGAAAGATTAAAAAGTAGGACCTCAAAGGTAGTAATCTCCGGATTACTCCCTGTGTCCGATGCTAGTGAGTACTATTATGTCCGTGTATAATTGAGACATGGACTGCAGGAGTTGATTATAACAAGTCTTTACTGAATGGAGACAACCTGGAAACTGAAACGACAGAAGCCTGCTAGGGCCTTTTATACAGGGGTGGTCACTGCCAGTACTGCAGTCTGAGACCAGTTATTCCCTTAAAGGTACATACACAACAATTCCTCCCCTTTTAGATAAACAGTACATAACATTCATTTAACAACTAAATAATAACTAATTACAATTACAGTTGCTAGATACATTGGTTGAAGTTAAGCAATTATAAGTTCAGTCTTTGAGGAGGCTTCCTGATTCTGTTTGGATAACGCCTCTTTGGGATATCAGGTTCTTCTGGCAAGGTTGAGTCGGGATCAATGTCGTTGTTTGGTTCGTCTGCTTCCAATATCACCGATTCTGCGGTAGATTCAATTGGTACTTCAGTTTCATCGCCAGGTGTATCAGATCGTGGTGTGGAGTTGACGTTTTCCAGTGACTCTAGAATCTGGTCAGCATGGCGTCTTAAAATGCTCTCTCCAACGTCCACGGTATACATTAGAGGTCCTTGCTGTGTACAGATCGTTCCTGGCTGCCATTTCTCTGTGCGGTAGTCCCGGGCCAAAACTGGTTGACCTATCTTAAAACTCCTGGTCGGCCTTTCATTCATATTCTGAAACTGCCTGTTCTCCACATCTCTTCTGGCTTAACCAAATCCAAGCGGCATCGTAGTCTTCGATTGAAGAACATCATGGCTGGAGTTTGGTTGGTAACCGCATGTGTCGCATTCCGGTAGGCAAACAAGAAGTTATCCACCTTGTGTTGTAGGGGTATATCTTCATTACACATTGCCTTGATAGCCTTCTTGAATGTTTGAACAAACCTCTCGGCCAATCCATTAGTGGCTGGATGATACGGGGCGGATGTGTAATGCTTAACACCATTGTTCTTTAAGAACCTCCGGAACTCTTCAGACACAAACTGTGGTCCATTGTCAGAGCAAATCTGTTCAGGCAGCCCATTCCTGGCGAATATGGTTCGTAAGACTGTGATAGTTTTTTCTGTGGTGGTTGAGGACATTTTTATTATCTCTGGCCACTTTGAATGTGCATCCACCGCAATTAAAAACATCGAGTCCATAAAGGGACCAGCAAAATCAATGTGCACCCTTTGCCATGGAGATGAGGGCCACTCCCATGGATGTAGAGGGGCTTGTGGTGGGGCGTTTTGGAACTTCTGGCATCCTGTACAGCTCTTGGTCATCTCTTCGATTTCTCTATCGATTCCCGGCCACCACACAAACGCTCTGGCTAAGTTCTTCATTTTTACCCCTCCCAGATGACCCTCATGAAGCTCATTGAGCACTCTATCCTTCAATTTGGGTGGAATTACTACTCTGGATCCACACATCAAGGTTCCTCTGCACACTGACAGCTGTTCTCTTCTCGGCGAGAATGCTGGCAGCAGTGGTTCGCCATGTGCTGGCCATCCCTTCACCGTTAAATCATAGACCCAGGAGAGTGTCGGGTCATTTCGTGTTTCCTTTTCTATGTTTGCATTCGTCACAGGGAGACATTCGACTATAGTCGAGTGGAATAACTCCAATGGATCCACTGCCAGTTCTTCTTCCACCGTCGGCAACGGTAGGCGTGACAATCCATCAGCATTCCCATGCTGTTTAGTTCCTTTGTACTCGATGTCATATTGGTGTGCCCCTAGGAAAAGGGACCACCTCTGCAGCCGTTGTGCCGTCATTATCGGTATGCCCTTCTGAGGGTTGAAAATGGAGACGAGAGGTTGATGATCAGTTAGTAGAGTAAATTTCTGACCGTGCAGGTAGTGATTGAACTTCTTCACCCCCCACACCAGGCTGAGGGCCTCTCTGTCAATCTGGGCGTAGTTACGCTCAGCTGAAGTTAACGAGCGTGACGCAAAAGCTATCGGCCTCTCTGAACCATCAAGGAATTTATGTGACAGTACCGCCCCAATGCCGTAGGGAGACGCATCACACGCCAGTCTTATCGGTAGTGATGGGTTGTAGTGAGCCAATACTTCTCTTGAAGTGATTAGGTCCTTACTCTTCTGAAAGGCCCGCTTACATTCATCGCTCCATTTCCATGCTACTCCCGTTCGTAGTAGGGCGTTCAGTGGATGCAGAATTGTGGACAAATTCGGCAAAAACTTATGGTAGTAATTCACCAATCCGAGGAATGACCTCAGTTGCGACACATTTTCAGGCGCTGGAGCCTTAACTACCGCTTCAATTTTGTCAGGGGACTTATGCAACCCCTCTTCATTAATCACGTGGCCACAATACGATATCTGTTTCTTAAAAAACTCGCACTTGGGGCGATTGGCTCGTAGCCCATGTTCACGTAGTCTAGTGAGCACCTGCTCCAGGTTGGCAAGGTGTTCACTGTCATCTTCACCTGTCACTAGGATGTCGTCCAAGTAACACTGACTCCCTGGAATCCCTTGCAGGACTTGTTCCATCGCTCTTTGCCATATCGCCGGAGCTGATGCTACTCCGAATACCAGTCGATTATACTGGTAAAGACCTTTGTGAGTGTTTATCGTGAGATACTTCCTAGAGGATTCTTCAACCTCCATCTGCAAATATGCTTGTGCTAGGTCAATTTTTGTAAAACGCTTCCCTCCAGATAGTGAGGCGAAGATATCTTCTATCCTTGGAAGAGGATATTGTACTGTGTGAAGGACTGGGTTCACCATCACCTTGAAGTCCCCACAGATGCGAACCTTCCTTGGCTCCTCAGACTTATTGTTTAACGTTTTCTTCATGACAGGAACGATGGGTGTTGCCCACTCGCTCCAGTCTACCTTAGATAACACGCCTGCATTCTCCAGATTCTCCAGCTCTGCCTCGACAGCTGGGCGAATTGCATATGGTACTGGTCTTGCTTTGAAAAACTTGGGAATTGCATTCTCCTCTATTTTTATCGAGGCGGTTACACCTTTAAGAGTGCCCAGTTCTTGTTGAAATACCTCTTTGGCGTCAGCTAAGATTGTTGACAATCGTCCAGGAGTGACGTCGTCATCCTTTTTACCAGCCACCATCAGTGCCTGAATGGAGTGCCAGTCTAAACTTATCTTTCTGATCCATTCACGTCCTAATAACGGTGGTCCACCATCTTGCAGAATGTAGAGATACAATTTCCGTATTTTCTTGCCGTTGTATTCGACAGGCACCCTTATTTTTCCTCTGGGGTATACCTTTTGCCCCGTATACGTCCTCAAGACAATGGATGTCTCTCTCAAGGGTATGTGTGAGAATAGCCGCTCGTAGTCTCGTCGATTCATGATGGTTAGAGCTGATCCTGTATCCAATTCCAGTTTGACTTGGGACCCTGCTATCGTGAGGGTGACCCACATGGTTCGGTGATCCTCTTTTGCGATTACGTTGTGAAGTTTGAGACAGCTTAGTCTCTTGTTCCCGGATTCACTATCGCTCATCTGGTCTTCGGAACTACTGTCCGTCATCTTTTGTACTTTCCTGCACGGTTCCTTAGTAGCCTTTTTGTTGTTGTTGGTCTTCTTCCCAGACCTGCAAACTCGTGCAATGTGTCCCATCTTTCCGCATTGCCTGCATATTTTGTCCTTGGACCAGCAGTCCTTCTGGCCATGGTTTGTTCTGCCGCAGCGATAACATTTTGCAAATCCCCATGTCATTTCGTGGGTGCCATATTCCTGTGGCTTTTGTTGTATTTCCGCAGCTCCCCTTGCTGCTGCTTCGTACGATACTGCCATGCTGAAAGCCTTATCTAGCGTCAGCTCTTTCTCTGAGAGTAACCTCTTCTGGGTTCCTTCACTCAGGAGTCCACAGACAAATTTGTCCCGTAAGGTATTTGCCAGTCCTGCTCCGAACTGGCAGTGCTTTGATAGCTTGCGTAGTTCCGTAAGGTAATCAGCATTGCTCTCATTTTTATGCTGATTTCTCCTGTGGAATTTAAATCTTTCTGCTATCAGCAGCGGTGTAGGATTTAGGTGTTCCTGTAGGATAGCAACAATTTCGTTAAAAGTCTTCGCCTTCGGTTTGGCTGGAGTAATCAGGTCCCGCAATAGGCCGTACGTTCTTGCGCCCATTAAATTTAGCAATACCGATGCCTTTTTCTCATCGGCTATTTCGTTTGCCTCGCAATATACCTCGACTCTTTCCACATACGTGGTCCAGTCTTCTATTGCATTATCGAAGGCAGTGATATCGCCAGTCTTTGGCATCTTGAAAATCTAAGATGGCGCCTCCCGCGCTTTGCCTTCATCCCCGATGGATCAAAATGGCGGCTCCCGCGCTTTTCCTTCTTCCCCCGCCGAGTTAAGATGGCGCCTCCTGCGCTTTCCCGCCGCTGCCGCCGCTCTCTGCGGTATTTTTATTTTTCTATCGCGCTTCAATATTTGCTCCGTTAATTGAAGAACTGTTCTCGTCGTGGAGCGGACCCTCTGGGACACTTCCCTCCCTCTTCTTAGGTCCAAACGCAGCCCGGCTTCGAAGCACCGGCCGCGCCCTGTGTGCTCCACCCTCTCTCTCTCTCTTTGCTTCCCAACTCGCTGCCCGGCCTCGTTGCAGAGCCACCCGATTGAGCTCTAGCCCGCCGCAGCCCAGGAAGAATCAGTGCACTACCTGCCACCAGCCCGATTAGCTGGAAAACCACAGACTGGAGAACCAAGCCTGGCTCTCGACAGTCTCTCCTGCACTTTTCAATTCGATGATTTGGAGGGCGGTTGCCCACGGTCGACGCCCGTTTCTCGAGTTTCTTTGGATTTTTTTTTTCTTCTTTCTTCTGGCTTCGACCTTCAATAACCCCGTCTGATGTGCTGCCGAGTTGCAGGTAAATTCGTTTCTTACTCGTCGCCAGTATTGTGTCCATGTATAATTGAGACACGGACTGCAGGAGTTGATTATAACAAGTCTTTACTGAATGGAGACAACCTGGAAACTGAAACTACAGAAGCCTGCTAGGGCCTTTTATACAGGGGTGGTCACTGCCGGTACTGCAGTCTGAGACCAGTTATTCCCTTAAAGGTACATACACAACAAGTACAGTAATAGGAGGATAGAACAGATGAATGCATGGCTGGAGAGATGGTGCAGGAGGGAGGGCTTTAGATTCCTGTAGTATTGGGACCGTTTCTGGGAAAGGTGGGACCTGTACAAGCTGGACGGGTTACACCTCAACAGAGCTGGGACCAATATTCTCATGGGGAGATTTGCTAGTGCTGTTGGGGAGGGTTTAAACTAGCTTGGCAGGGGGTTGTGCACCAGCATATAGGGGTAGAAAAGAGGAATAAGGTGCATAAAAGAGTGAGTGTGTTGGATAGTACTAGAGAGGAAACTAGTACTAATATTCAAGGGTACAAGGTGTTCAAAAAAGATAGGGAAGAAAAAAAGGGAGGTGGGTAGCAGTGCTGATTAAGGGAGAATGTTCTTGAGGGGACAAGGACAGAATGCATTTGGTTAGAGTTGAGGAGCAAAAAGGGTATGATCACACTATTTGGGGGTATTCTATAGGCCTCCAAATAGTGAGAGGAGCAAATCTACAGGAAAATTGCAGAGATAGGCAAGAGCTATAGAGTGGTGATATTGGGGGACTTTAATTGCCCAAATATTGATTGGGATAATGCTAAGGTAAAGGGAAAGGAGGGGGAGGAATTTCTGAAATGTGTTCAGGAGAATTTCCTTGACCAGTATGTTCTTGGCCCAACTAGGAAGGAGGCATTGTTGGATCTGGTGCTAGGAAATGAG
Source organism: Somniosus microcephalus (assembly GCF_052327205.1). NCBI lineage: Eukaryota > Metazoa > Chordata > Chondrichthyes > Squaliformes > Somniosidae > Somniosus > Somniosus microcephalus. The sequence goes on from NC_140989.1 coordinate 147,925,921, forward strand.
GTGGGCCAAGTGTCTGTGGGACAACACTTGGTTACGAGTGATCATCGTATCATAAGATTTAGATTAGCAACGGAGAGGAGCAAGGAACAATCTAGAGTGGAACTTATAAACTGGAATAGGGCTAACTTCAATGGGATGCGAAAGGATCTAGCCAGGGCTAAATGGAACCAAAGACTGACAGGGAAAACTATAACAGATCAATGGGTGAACTTTAAGGAGGAGATGTTACAAGTAGAGGCTAGGTACATTCCAACAAGAGGGAAGGGTAAAGGAACCAAAGCAAGGGCTCCTTGGATGATGAGGGAGATAGAGATGATGATAAAAAAAGAGGGTGTATGATGCATGTCAGGTGAATTCTTCAAGGGGGAACCAGACAAAATACAATAAGTTGAGAGGGGAAGTAAAGATGAAAATAAGATTGGCAAAGAGAGAATATGAGAGTAGAATGTCAGTTAACATAAAAGGGAACCCAAAAATCTTCTGTATGTAAACAGTAAACAGGTAGTAAGAGGCGATGTGGGGTCTATTAGAGACAAAGAAGGTGATATATGCTTAGAGGCGTAGGGCAAGGCTAGACTACTCAATGAGTACTTTGTATCGGTGTTTACTAAAGAGGTGGATGCTGACAAAATATCGGTAGAAGTGGAAAAGGTAGAAGCAATGGAAGGGGTGAAAATTAATAGACAGGATGTATTAGAAATGCTGGGTATGCTTAGAGTGGATAAGTCACCTGGTCCAGATGGCTTGCATCCCAGGCTGCTAAGAGAATTGGGGGAAGAGATAGCGGAAGGGCTTGCCATAATTTTCCAATCCTCTCTAGATGCGGGGAAGGTGCCTGAGGATTGGAAAGTGGCAAATGTGACACCATTGTTCAAGAAAGGGTGTAAGGACAATCCTAGTAACTACAGGCTGATCAGTTTAACATCAGTGGTGGGTAAAGTTTTAGAAATAATAATCAAGGAAAAAATTAATGGGCACTTGGAGAGGTTTAAGCTAATTAAGGAGAGCCAACATGGATTTGGAAAAAGCAGATCGTGTTTGACTAATCTAATTGAATTTTTTGATGAAGTAACAGGGAGGATTGATGAAGGGAATGCAATGGGTGTTGTCTACATGGATTTTAGGAAGGCGTTTGACAAAGTATCACATAGAAGGCTAGTTAACAAATTTGAGGCTTATGGAATAGGTGGGTCAGTGGCAGCTTGGATAAGGAATTGGTTTAAGGACAGAAAACAACGAGTTGTGGTAAATGGCTGTTTTTCAGACTGGAGGATGGTAGACAGTGGTGTTCCCCAAGGGTCAGTGCTGGGGCCACTGTTTTTTTTGATATATATAAATGGCCTGGATATTGGAATACAGAGTAGAATTTCTAAATTTGCCGATGACACCAAACTTAGGGGTGTGGCAAACAGTGAGGATGATACCAATCGACTCCAACAGGACATAGAAAGGCTAGCAGAATGGGCAGACAAATGGCAGATGGAATTTAATACAGAGAAGTGTGAGGTGATGCATTTTGGCAGAAGGAACAGGGAGAGGCAATATACACTTAATGGCACAGTTTTAAAGAGTGTGCAGGGATAGAGAGACCTGGGAGTTAATGTGCATAGGTCCCTGAAAGTGGCAGGACATATTGAGAGAGTGGTTAGCAAAGCATATGGGATTTTGGGCTTCAAAAATAAAGGTATTGAGTACAACAGTAGAGAAGTTATGCTGAACCTTTATAAAGCGCTGGTTAGGCCACAACTGGAGTACAGGGATCCCTCCCCAACCACAGGGGATACGTCCCTGAAAACTCCCGTGGTTGGTAAAACCGCGGTTGTCAAATACAAGACCCTATGGGAAAAATGGGGTTAGGGGGAACGCAGCCGCATTTAAACTCTTCAGAGCCTGTGTAAGTTGCTTGTTCTTTTATTAAACACACATAAAATACACAAAAATGTAACAAAAACAATAAATGTTGCTTGTTCTTTTATTAAGCACAAATAAAATACACAATAATGTAACAGAAACAATAAAAGTTCAAATACTGTAACTCAATAAAAAAGATCAACTGGGCAGTTTCTTAAAGAATTCTGTGATGGATGGTTGACTCATTTTTTTCTGAATATCTTTCTGGACCTGCTTGTATGGTCTCATTAAATCCTCCAAACCTCGCTTGAATTTTAAACTACGCTCCAAGAATGGGTCAATCTCCATAAAGAGGCCAGAGAGATTAGTAGCAAGGAGCATTGCCTTGCTAAGGTTGGCACTTGTCATCTTGGACTTCTCCACCATATCCTCATCTTCGTCCTCGTCCTCTGCCTCACTGGAATGCTGTATCAGCTCATCAAGGTCCTCCTCCATCAACTCCTCGTCGTGCAACTCAAGGTGCTCCACAATGTCATCAGGCTCTATGTCGACCAGCCCCTCATCTCCCAAACGTCACGTAACCTTCACAATGCGCTGAACTTCAGCGTCAACTGTAGGGAAGCCTCGGAAGTCATTCACTGCCTCCTTCCAAAGTTTACCCCAGCAGGCGTTGATTGTAATCTTCTTCAGTTCATCCATCGATTCTTTTATGTTGGTGATGCGGTCAGCGATGGTGTAATCCTTCCAACAAGTTTTCACCATCAGTATTGTGTCATCCTCCACAGCCTCCATCACGCGGTCAAAGCTGTGTCGTATGTAATATGCCTTGAAGGTGGCTATCACACCTTGGTCCATGGGTTGAAGGGGTGATGTCGTGTTGGGAGGCAGGAAGATGACTTCGATATTAGGGTGGGTGAATCGGAGTGCCGATGGGTGGCCGGGGGCATTGTCGAGGATGAGTAGGACCTTGAAGGCCAGATTTTCTCTCGCAAGGTACCGCTCCACGTCATGCACAAAACAGTTATGAAACCAGTCCATGAAGACTGCAGCAGTAACCCACGCCTTGCCATTAGAACGCCAAAAGACAGGTAGATAGTTTTTGTTTTTGCCCTTCAGAGCGCGGGGATTCAGAGAGTGGTAGAGCAGCATCGGCTTCACTAAACAGTCTCCCTCGGCGTTAGCACAAAGGAGAAGGGTCACCCTATCCTCAGCCACCTTGAATCCCGAAGCATGCTTCTCAGCCTTCGCGATGAAAGTTCGGGAAGGCGTCCGCTTCCAGAAGAGACCAGTCTCATCCGCATTAAATACCTGCTCCGGCAGGTAACCCTTCTCGGCGATCAACTTCTTCAGCTCCTCCGGGAACTTGGCAGCGGCCTCGTGATCGGCTGAGGCCGATTCCCCCACAACCTTGAGGTTAGTCAAGGCGAACATCTTAAAATTTTCCAACCAGCCCTTACTCGCTTGAATCTTTATGTCATCTACACTTTCCCCGGCAGCCACAGTAAGATGCTTGTAGATACTAAGGGCCTTCTTACGTATTCTTATGCGGAATTAACATTCGCTTGTTTCTGGTTCTGGTCTTCCAACCAGATATTAAGTGCCTTCTCCATTTTTTCAAGCTTATGGTCCCGTGGCATAAACAACACTTTAGCACTTTTTGAAGAGCCCGCAATACTAGCCCTTATCGACACCTCACTTTTTTTTATGGTTCTAATGGTGGACTCGTTAACACTCATTAGTCATCCAACCGACTCTATACTTTCACCACGGGCAAGTCTATTAACGACATCTAATTTCCTATCTAAGGTTAGTACATTCCTTGCCCTTTTCGCTATTGATTCGCCATTACCACAGAGATTGCACTTAGGTGCCATGATTAATGGCTAAACGTTCACACACGTGGTTGTTATTATGATGAAAAGAGCGGCGCGGATGAATGCTGTCTCGTGGCAAACCGCGTATACGCGAAATTCACTGCTGCGGTTGGCAAAAATTGCCACAGAGATGAAACCATGTATACGTGAATTCCGTGTATGGCGGTGACCACACTTTAGGATGGATGTGAAAGCCCTTGAGCGGATGCAGAGGAGATTTACCAGAATGGTTCCGGGGATAGGGGACCTTAGCTACAAGGACAGGTTAGAGAAGCTGGATTTGTTTTCTTTAGAGCAAAAGAGGTTGAGGGGTGATTTGAAAGAGGTGTACAAGATTATGATGGGTTTGGATAGGCTAGACGGGGAAAGGCTGTTCCCACTAGTTAATGGTACAAGGACGACGGGACACCGATTTAAGGTTTTGGGCAAGAGATACAGGGGGGACGTAAGGAAAAACTTTTTTACACAGCGAGTGGTGAGGACCTGGAACTTGCTGCCGACAGAAGTGGAGACATTCAGGCCTAGAAATTCGGTATAGCCGCGTTTGGGGCGCTAGTCCTGGCGATGCGCAAAGTTTAGCGCCAGGCGCAATTTAGCGCCACCTAGCGCGATGTTGGGTTGCAGCGCCCCTAAAGGTGATTGCGGCGCTAAATCAGGCACTGCACGCTACTCTTAAGGCGCTAACCCGGCGGCGCAACCCAATTTTGCGGCGGCGGGACGCAGCGAATGTGCTGTCAATAATCACTTTCCCTGAGACACACTGGCGCCGGCCAACTCTTAAAGGGGCAGGTCAATTGGCATCACCAGACACACTCACTGCCTTGTAGGCCTTCAAAGCGGTGGGAGCCTACCTGTGGCGCACCAGCCTAGCAAGACATGGAAAGGGTGAGGCAGAGGGCGGAACACCTCACTGATGGGGCATTGCATGCTTTGGTTGGCGCAGTGGAATCAAGGCCAAGGAAGATGGTCGGAATGTGATTTATGTTTTGGACAGTCTCCCGGGTGTGAGAGCAGTCATGTGTCAGTGTATTAGTTTTGCTTTCTGTTGCCATAGCTTTCTCATGTTTGAAGGAACCACATTTTGTGCAATGAAACACTTTCTTCATTTACAATGGCCATGCCTGCTATTTACATGCATCTTGCCCTTCACAGGCTTGAGGGTATCAGACCGGCTCCATTCCTCTTTTTGGAATGGCAGCAAGCATTCCGTGAGAGGGGCCTAGAAGCTACTTTTGATCAGCCTCTGACGCGCAGCCTGAGAAGAGCCGCTCGCGTAGAAGTTCAGGCCAGCAGGCATCTTCTCAACCACCGACAGAAATGTCCTGCACCTTATCTGAGGCTGCAGATCTGGCTGAAGGAGCTGGCACAGCTCAGTCACCACCTCCTTTCTAAATCGCAGCCTTCTGACACACTGCTCCTCCGGCATGTTCATGTAGGAAAACTGCTGTCGGTAAACCCTGCCAGCGTAAGGCCTGCTGTGGCGACGTCTGTTGGCCCTCCTCCGTCTGGCCATGCCCGCCCCCCTCTCCCAGCGTCTCAGTGCCCTTTCCAGATGATTCAGCAGCAAGACGTTCCCCTCCAATGCAGCCCCCATAATAAGCGCCCACAGGAAGGTTCCCCGTTGTCAAGGCTCACCAACAGCAAGGTGATGGTCAGAAGGCTGAAGATCGTCTGCCTGCGCTGGCTCAGTGGTCAAATGGCTCTCAGTGTGCAGCTCAGCAACTCTTTGTAGCTCTCAAGGAAGTTGTGCTCCAAAAATGGCTGCCGCTTTTAAACCACACCAGTCCCCTTTAAATAACACTCCTCCAGCCCGAGAGCGACTTGGTAAGGTTCCAGGTAAGCTGTCACTATTAGCGCCAGGCGCTACGGAGGGGGGAACCACTGAATTTCCGGTCCGGGGCGCCCAAAAGGCGTTGCACACTCAAATGACATCATAATCAGCCTGCGCCCATGAGCGGGCGCTGATTTAGCTCTGGCGCTAAATGCATGCTCAATATGGGGCGAGCCCTGCGCCCGCCCGGAAATTGGCTAGCGCCCCACTTCTCGGCCTCTTTAGGCGTTAATCGGTGGCGCTAACAATCAAATTTCTCCCCGTCAATGTTTTCAAGGGGAGACTGGATAGGCACTTGAGGGAAATAAACTTGCAGGGCTACGGGGATAGAGCGGGGGAATGGGACTGACTGGATTGCTCTACAAAGAGCCAGCATGGACTTGATGGGCTGAATGGCCTCCTTCTGAGTCATATGACTCTATGGGGGCAAAATTGAGTCACACCCCAAGGGCGCTAACTTCGCCAAACTAGCGCCCCCACGCCCAAAATTCACTGGTAGCACCCCAAGAGGGAGGCAGGGCGCTACTGGAAGTGCCTCGCCTCCCTCTTGGGGTGCTGCGAGTGAATATCGCAGTGCTACACTGTAGACCTTCCTCCCCTTATTAAAGGGGAGGGGCCCAGTGCAGCGCAACCCAGGACCCAGCTGGATCACCAGGGATCGGACTGCCGGCAAAAGAACCTGGCACTCAAGAGGAGTGCCAGGCTCACAGATCGCAGCCAGCACCCCACAGGGGGGCTGCACAGGAAGCCAGGGACGGCAACGGGGGCAGGTGCTGGCAGGCGGCCAGCAAGAAAAATGGCCGTCCGGCATGTCCCCATTAATTTGCGCCGCCTGAGCCGCATGTACGGCCCCCTTGACCCTGTCGAACATAGCATCCGGCGGTAAGTCAGGTGGTGCTACTGAAGATTGCGTCCAGGGCGCAAGCAGGGTGCTGTGCACGCCGATGACGTCATTGCCGGAGGCGTAACGCCGCAGGCCACTAACGGTTATCGCCGCCGCTAACCTCTCGCTGAAGTTCGCGGGAGGCGTTAGCAGCGCCACGCCCTGCGCGCTAGTTGCTTTTAGGGCACTAACGGGAAGCGCAAATCAACCAAATTTCTCCCCCTATGACTCTGGAAACCAAACCTTTAAGGTGACCCCACTTAATTCTATGGTTACACGTTGGCCCGGATTTTAAGAATAACGGCGAGGCTTTCAGTGCCCACCGTTATTAAGGAGTAAATCGGACAGCAAGTTCCGGCGTCCGCACAGGAATTGCTGTCCGAGTTGCCCTGCTCCTCCATGACACTGGTATCGTGCTGAGAGACTTGACATTCACATACATGCAAAGGTGTGAAGTCGGGGTGCTTACCCACTAGATACCCACTAAACACGGCAGAAAAAGTTAGGGCTTTTGCACGCCATTGCCTGTCCTTTTCACACAGGTCCCAGACGCCCTTGGGAGGGTGGCGCTGTTTTGGCTCTCAAATTACTGTAAATCACAGTGTAAAAGCCCACAGAAAGTCTGTGGGCAAGTGTAAATGTAATGACCGGCCAGCATCATTCGTTCACCACTGACCGCAAAATCCGGGCTATAGTCTCACAGAAGCGTAAACATTATGGCCTAGAAATTGGGTATAGCCCCGCTTGGGGCGTTAGAATTGGCGCAGCGCAAAGTTTATAGCCAGACGCAACTTATCGCCACCTGGCGCGATATTGGGTTGCATCGCCCCTAAAGATGATTGAGGCGCGAATTCAGGCGTTACACGGGACTCCTAAGGCGCTAAACTTCCGGCGCAACCCAATATCGGAGCGGACGGGTGCAGCACAGGTGCTCTCAATTATCGATGACCACGAGACTTCCAGGCGCCGGCTAGCTCTTAAAGGGGTGGGTCAGTCATCTTCAGCATCCACACTCTTCGCCTTGCAGGCCTCAGAATCGGCGCAGGCCCTTCTCTGGTGCTAAAAACTTGGACCAGATGGTGAAGGTGAGACAGAGAGCAGAGCGCTTCACCAATGAGGCTCTGGAGCAATTGGTGGCCGCAGTGGAGCGCCGGCGAGATGTTCTCTACCCAGACAATGGCAGGAGGCCGAATCATAAGGACTACCGACGAGCTTGGAGGGATGTATGCCAGAGGGTCAACTCCAGCAGCATGGTGACCAGGAGCCCTGTCCAATGCAGAAAGAAATTCAACGACCTCACTCGGGTCGTGAGGGTGGGTGTTGTTTCTGCAAACTTCTGCATCCCTTCATTTGCACCTGACTTTATGGCTACAGGGTGGCCTGTGCCCCATTGGCCATCTGCCAGCAAGCACCCATGGCCCTTTCTGGGCACACACATGCACATTTGACTCAAGGCATCATGTAAGGGCTCTTGCACCATGGGGGGCATGAGATGATCACTCAGGGCATCATGTAACATAACTTCCCCTCCTTTCCCCTGCAGTCCATGCTGGCGAGGATTGGCAAAGACCAGCTTCGCACCGGTGGAGGACCTCCACAAGTGGTCACTCTCACGGATCTCGAGGAGAGAGTCCACCAGATTCTTGGAGGACGTCTGAGTGGTCCTGTAACCACTGCAGCTGCTGACCCCATTGTCGACAGCGATGGTAAGGTTCTCACCTTTTACAACTGTCTCCTTCCACTTTTTCCCCCCGCCAGCATGCTTTCTCACTGTGGACCCATGTCATAGCATTGCCGCAATCTGGCATCCCTTGCTGCCAAGCTGTCCTTTTGCTAAAGCCACTCTTCCACCTCCCTGCTTTCAGATGCTGCATCACCAGCTCAGGAGCCGGGCCCTCAAGCTGCCAGTGCCAGTGCCTCCAAAGGCTCAATGAGAAAAGTACTGTCCAACAGAAGGTCAGCAACTCTCTCCAGCAATGATCAGAATGGCCAGCCCAAATGGCTGCAGATTTTATACTAGTGCTGTCCCCTTTAAATAGCGCCCCCCGAGTCCGAGAAGGGCCTGGGAACGCTCCATCCAACTGTCAATAATAGCGCCAGGCGGAAAGGTTGCGGGCGCCACCGAATATCCGGTCCGGGGCGCCAAAAAGGCGTTGCACACTGAAATGACGTCATGATCTGCCTGCGCCCGCGGGCGCGCGCAAAGAGTTAGCGCCGGCGCTAAAAGGATACTCAATATGGGAGGTGGCGCTATATTCACTGCACCCGCCTGAAAATTGGGTAACGCCCCAATTCTCGGGCTCTTTAGGCGCAAATCGCTGGCGCTACCAACCGAATTTCTAGGCCTATGTGCCCAATTAACCACAATCCTACACCAGTTCCATAACTATAGTGGAGCAGGAGTTCTAACCCACCTGGTGTCCCAAGTGCCTGACCCTGGAGTTCCTAGGGTCAGGTCATTTGCATAACAGGGGTGTGTGCCCGCTCCAGTATCACCATGAACTCGGCCCGGACCGCTCTTTTAGGCCCCATTTCCATCAACGGCACAGGAAGACGGGACTAGTGGGAATTGCAGCAGGTGATGCCATCCCTCAGGTCTCCCCTCCTTTTATTACATCAGAGTGCCGCCTTATTTTCCACCCCTGCTCATCCCTGCCCACCCAATTACGCAAGCAGTCTGACCTGATCCCTGGGGAAATTCGAGGCCTGTGCTTTTTTCACTGTTTTCTCGTCAATTTTCTCTACCACTTTTCCCCTCCCCACTCTTCTGAAAGAATTTGATTCCTTGGTGTGTTACAGTTCTGCATTCTCATTATCCATCAATGAGCCCTGACGGTGAGTGTCTGTAGGCTATTTAACTATTGAAAGCATCGCAGGTGAACATCGTCATCTAATATTTATACACTTCCAGCAATGGTCGCTGGATACCAAAAAGGCCTTGAACCTCTCCCAATTTTACCCTTTCTACTTTTTTTATTAATTTGATCTCAGAATGTAGGTGATGCTGGCAAGGCCGCACTTACTCCTTATCCCTGACTACCATGGTGGAGCTGATGGAGTGCCTTCTTGCCCTCTCTAATTCAGGGGTATTGAGGCCGATTGTGGTACCCGCTATGGCTCAGATTAGGTAACTCAGTACAAACCATCAACCCTGGAATTTTCCTGATCTCTATGGCTCGGCTACTCACTGGATAAAGTTGCTGGGCTATCAAGGAACCACCAACAATGTATTACATAGTATTTTCTGCACAGAAACAGGCCATTCGGCTCAACAGGGTCAGGCTGGAGTTTATGCTCCACACGAGCCTCCTCTCACCCCTCTTCATCTAACCCTATTTACATATCCTTCTATTCCTTTCTCCCTCATGTGTTTATCTCGCTTCCTCTTAAATGCATCTATGCTATTCACCTCAATTATTCCTTGTGGTAGCGAGTTCTACATTTTAACCACTCTCTGGGTAAAGAAGTTTCTCCTGAATTCCCTATTGTATTTATTAGTAACTATCTTATATGTATGGTCCCTAGTTCTGGACTCCCCGCACATGGAAACATCTTCTCTACGTCTACCCTATCAAACCCTTTCATAAGGTAAATCATGCTTGACTAATCTACTGGAATTTTTCGAGGATGTGACTGGTAGAATAGATAAGGGAGAACCAGTGGATGTGGTGTATTTGGACTTTCAGAAGGTTTTCGATAAGGTCCCACATAAGAGATTAGCGTGCAAAATTAAAGCACATGGGATTGGGGGTAAGGTACTGACTTGGATAGAGAACTGGTTGGCAGACAGGAAGTAAAGAGTTGGAGTAAACGGGTCTTTTTCCGAGTGGCAGGCAGTGACTAGTGGGGTACCGCAGGGATCGGTGCTAGGACCCCAGCTATTCACAATATATATTAATGATCTAGACGAGGGAACTAGATGTAATATCTCCAAGTTTGCAGATGACACAAAACTGGGTGGGCGTGTGTGCTGTGAGGAGGATGCAGAGAAACTCCAATATGATTTGGACAGGTTGGGTGATTGGGCAGATGCATGGCAGATGCAGTATAATGTGGATAAATGCAAGGTTATCCACTTTGGTGGCAAAAACAGGAAGGCAGATTATTATCTGAACGGTAATAGATTGGGAAAAGGGGAAGTGCAACGAGACCTGGGCGTCCTTGTGCACCTTCGCTGAAGGTAAACATGCAGGTGCAGCAGGCGGTTAAGAAGGCAAATGGTATGTTGGCCTTCATAGCGAGAGGATTCGAGTACAGGAGCAAGGATGTCTTACTGCAGTTGTACAGGGCCTTGGTGAGACCACACCTTGAGTATTGTGTGCAGTTTTTGTCGCCTTATTTGAGGAAGGATGTTCTTGCCATGGAGGGAGTGCAGCGAAGATTCACCAGACTGATACTTGGGATGGCAGGAAAGACGTATGAAGAGAGATTGGGACTAGACAGACTAGATGCAGGAAGGATGTTCCCGATGGCGGGAGAGTCCAGAACCAGGGGTCACAGGCTAAGGATAAGGGGTAAGCCATTTAGGACAGGAATGAGGAGGAATTTCTTCACCCAGAGAGTGGTGAACCTGTGGAATTCTCTACCACAGAAGGCAGTTGAGGCTAATTCATTAAATATATTCAAGAAGGAGTTAGATATATTTCCTAAGGCTAAAGGGATCAAGGGATATGGGGAGAAAGCAGGGACAGGGTACTGAATTTGGATGATCAGCCATGATCGCATTAAATGGCGGAGCAGGCTCGAGGGGCTAAATGGCCTACTCCTGCTCCTATCTTCTATGTTTCTATGTTTCTATAATCTTATAAAGACCTCTTTCAGGCCACTCCTCAATCTTCTCTTTTCTAGAGAAAAGAGCCCTAGCCTGTTCAATCTTTCCCAATAGGTATAACCTCTCAGTTCTAGTAACACATTGACTATTGAAAGCATCACAATGTGTTTACAGTGATTGATCCTGGGAATGATTACGAGGCTGTAATGTAATCAACATTTTCAAATAGCGTCATAAACAGTGCCAGCAAAGCTCACATCATTGTTTACCATAGCAGCTATAATCCTAGACTTTGCTATAACTTCCTGCTACGATTATAATTATATTGCCCCAATTTCCTGATGGGTTTTATTATGTTTTGCTTAGTCTTTGTGTCAATAATGATTGATGTAGGAAGTCACACAACACCAGGTTATAGTCCAACAGCTTTATTTGAAATCACTAGCTTTCGGAGCGCTGCTCCTTCGTCAGGTGACTTCACCTGATGAAGGAACAGCGCTCCGAAAGCTTGTGATTTCAAATAAAGCTGTTGGACTATAACCTGGTGTTGTGTGACTTCCTACATTTGTCCACCCCAGTCCAACACCGGCATCTCCACATCATAATAATGATTGACACCGTGGAGACTGGGCCTTGATACAGGATGAAGTTCACCCCAGAAGACTAATACTTGTGACATACATCAATGACTAATGAGAAAAGCAACTCATTACAGGAAATTTCAAAATCAAAGTTCATCATTACGTGGCAACGTCTGGTTGCTTTGGATCCATAATAGTTTCCAGCAAGTTAACGAAAGAGTAGTGTTGCATTTAATCTAACTCATGCATGTTAGAGTTCAAATTACTAACATATCATAAACCAGGGCAGAGAGTGTATTAAAGATGGGAGTTACTAGGCAGAAGGGAGACATATGCTATGAAAAACAGCAACAACAACTTGTATTTATATAGCGCCTTTAACTTAGTAAAACGTCCCAAGGCGTTTCACAGGAGCGTTTTGACAAAAATTTGATACCAAGCCACATAAGGAGAAATTAGGACAGAGGACAAAAATCTTGGTCAAAGAGGTCGGTTTTAAGGAGCGTCTTAAAGGAGGAAAGAGAGGTAGCGAGGCGAAGAGGTTTAGGGAGGGAATTCCAGAGCTTCGGCCCTAGGCAACAGAAGGCACGGCCACTAATGGTTGAGTGATTGTAATCAGGGATGCTCAAGAGGGCAGAATTGGAGGAGTGCAGATATCTCAGGGGGTTGTGGGGCTGGAGGAGATTACAGAGATAGGGAGGGGCGAGGCCATGGAGGGATTTGAAAACAAGGATGAGAATTTTGAAATCAAGGCGTTGCTTAACCGGAGCCAATGTAGGTCAGCGAGCACAGGGGTGATGGGTGAACAGGACTTGGTGCAAGTTAGGACACAGGCAGCCGAGTTTTGGATGACCTAAAGTTTACGTAGGGTAGAACATGGGAGGCCAGCCAAGAGTGCGTTGGATAGGTCAAGTCTAGAGGTAAAGGCATGGATGAGGGTTTCAGCAGCAGATGAGCTGAGGCTAGGGCGGAGGCGGGCGACGTTATGGAGGTGGAAGTAGGCGATCTTACTTATGCCACGGGTACGTGGCCAGAAGCTCAATTCAGGGTCAAATATGACACCAAGATTGCGAACACTGTGGTTCAGCCTCAGACAGATGTTAGGGAGAGGGATGAAATCAATGGCTAGAGAACGGAATTTGTGGAGGGGACCGACAAAAATGGCTTCGGTCTTCCCAATATTTAATTGGAGAAAATTTCTGCTCATCCTGTACTGGATGTCGGACAAGCAGTCTGACAACTTAGAGACTGTGGAGGGGTCGAGAGAAGAGGTAGTGAGGTAGAGCTGGATGTTGTCAGTGTACATGTGAAAACTGATGCTGTGTTTCTGGATGATGTCGCCAAGGGGCAGCATGTAGATGAGAAATAGGAAGAGGCCAAGGATAGATCCTTGGGGGACACCAGAGGTAATGATGCCGGAGCAGGAAGAGAAGCCATTGCAGGTAATTCTCTGGCTATGATTAAATAGATAAGAATGGAACCAGGCGAGTGCAGTCCCATCCAGCTGGACGATGGTGGAGAGGCGTTGGAGGAGAATGGAGTGGTCAACCATATCAAAGGTGGCAGACAAGTCAAAAAGGACAATGAGGGATAGTTTACCTTTGTCACAGTCACAAAGATGAGAGCCGTTTCGGTACTGTGTCGGGGCAGAAACCTGATAGGAGAGATTCAAACATGGAATTGCAGGAAAGATGGGCACGGATTAGGGAGGCGACAACACATTCAAGGACTTTGGAGAGGAACGGGAGGTTGGAGATGGGGCGGCAGTTTGCAAGGACGGAGCAGACAAGGGTTAGTTTTTTGAGGAGAGGGGTGATGGCGTCAGATTTGAGAGAGCGGGGCACAGTACCTGAGGTGAGAGAACCGTATGATAGAATCATAGAATCGTTACAGAACAGTAGGAGGCCATTCACCTTGTTGAGCCCTTGCCGGCCGTCTGCAAGAGCACTTCAGCTAGTCCAAATCCCCCGCCCTTTCCCCGTAGCCCTGCAAATTTTCCTTCAGATACTTATCTAATTCCCTTTTGAAAGCCACGATTGAATCTGCCTCCACCACCCTTTCAGGCAGTGCATTCCAGATCATAACCATTCGCTGCGTAAAAAAGCTTTTCCTCATGTCGCCTTTGGATCTTCATAGAATCATAGAATCTTCTGCTAATCACCTTAAATCTGTGTCCTCTGGTTCTCGACCCTTCTCTCTATCTACTCTGTCTAGACCCCTCATGATTTTGAACACCTCCATCAAATCTCCTCTCAACCTTCTCGGCTCTAAGGAGAACAACCCCACCTCCTCCGGTCTATCCACGTAACTGAAGTCCCTCATCCCTGGAAACATTCTTGTAAATCTTTTCTGCACCCTCTCTAAAGCCTTCACATCCTTCCTGAAGTGCGGTGCCCAGAATTAGACACAATACTACAGTTGTGGTTGGACCAGTGTTTTATAAAGGTTCCTCATAACTTCATTGCTTTTGTACTCTATGCTTCTATTTATGAAGCCCAGGATCCTGTATACTTTTTTAACTGCTTTCTCAACCTGCCCTGCCACCTTCAATGATTTGTGCACATATACTCCCAGGTCTCTCTGTTCATGCACCACCTTTAGAATTGTACCCTTTGGTTTATATTGCCTCTCCTCATTCTTCCTACCAAAATGTATCACTTCACATTTTTCTGTGTTAAATTTCATCTGCCACGTGTCTGCCCATTTCACCAGCCTGTCTATGTCCTCTTGAAGTCTATCACTATCCTCCTCACTGTTCACGATTCTTCCAAGTTTTGTGTCATCCGCAAATTTTGAAATAGTGCCCTGTACACCTAAGTCCAAATCATTAATATATATCAAGAAAAGCAGTGGTCCTAGTACTGACCCCTGGGGAGAACAACTGTATACCTTCCTCCAGTCCGATTAACAACCGTTCACCGCTACTCTCTGTTTCCTGTCACTTAGTCAATTTCGTATCCATGCTGCCACTGTCCCCTTTATTCCATGGGCTTCAACTTTGCTGGCAAGCCTATTATGTGGCACTTTGTCAAACGCCTTTTGGAAGTCCATGTACACCACGTCAACCACGTTGCCCTCATCAACCCTTTCTGTTACCTCATCAAAAAATTCGATCAAGTTATTAACAATGTCAGCTAACATAGGAGCCAGAAAAGGAAGTTGGATGGTCAGCAGTTTGGTGGGAATAGGGCCGAGGGAGCAGGAGGTGGGTCTCATGGACAAGGTGAGTGTGGAGAGGTCGTATGGGGAGATTGGAGAGAAACTGGAGAAAGTTGCGAGTTCAGGGCTAGGGCAGGGGGGAACCTTAGAGGAAGTTTGGTCCGGTGGGCTAGGGGAAGGAAGGGAAGTGGCAGAGGCAGCTGAATGGATGTTCCATGAGCTCCTTACACTTGTTGTCGGAGGTGAGGGTGGAGGAGAAAGGGAGATGGGCTTAAGAAGACAGTTAGCTGTAGAGAATAGGTTTATCTTTGTATGCCAGAATGATTTTGGAATAGTGAGCAGTTTTGGCAGACGAGAGCAGGACCCGATAATGCTTTATGTGGTCCAGCCAGATCTGGCGGTGAATGGCTGAACCAGTTGTCCACCACATCCGTTCAAGTCTGCGTCCTTTGGACTTAAGGGAGCAAAGATGAGGGCCATACCAGGAGGAACGGTCAGGTGAGAGAGAGTAATTGTTTTAATAGGGACTAGGGTATCAAGGGCGGTGGTGAGGGTGTGATTGAGCAGATCGATCGCTGCAGAAATGTCGTAATGAATGGAGGGCCAAAGGCTGGACAGTTTGGATTTCGTAAATGTAGTTGTAAAAGAGTTAGGAGAGAGTTTTTTCCAGGGGTGGACGCAGAAGGACGTAGGGTTGGGGGGCAAGGAAGGGGGAGGGGGATGTGAGTGGAGAGTGAAGTGGTCAGAGGTGGTCCTACCTGCGATTGACATGATGGGAGTAGTGAGGCCACGAGAGATGGCAAGGTCGAGGAGGTGGCCATGAATATGGATGAAAAACTTTATAATGTAAGCTATACGTGGAGTAAAGAGTTCTGTCCATGCTTATACTGTGGTGTGAATCAAGATCAGGCATTTGTGCAAAGTCAAAATAGATTTCAACCTATGTAACTAATTGATTGGACTGCATTAGGAATGTATAGTTTTGGGCACCTTTGTGAATTTTCAGACTGTTGATCATGATGTCACTTTAGACAATTTTCCGACCTTAAGTGTCTGTTCATTTCTGGCATCCATTGGATGCTGCTGGAAGTTGAAACTATCTAATCATCCGAGAGCACAGCCACAGTTAACCTCTTAAACAAGTCAGAAAATGAAACCCTTGATCCCTAAAAGTAACCAGGTAGCTATACCAAAAGCAAAGGGGAGAGAAATTTGGTTGCTTAGCACCTCCAATTAGTGCCTCCAGGGGGGCGCTAACGGGGCGCTAGGAAGTTAACACCTGAGCGTGGTGATTTTAGCGCCGCTTGCGAAATTGACCAGCTATTTTGCGGTGGCGCTAAACACTACCGCCACGATCCCCTGCGCCCACAGATCATGACGTCAGTCGAGTGTGCAATGCCCCGGTAGTGCCCCGGACTGGATATTGAGTCGCGCCCCCTGCCTTTCCGCCTGCCGCTAGCAACGACAGGTAGAGGGGAACGTTTTGCAGTCGGGAAGGGGCTGGGGGAGTGCTATTTAAAGGCAGCCGCTTCCTGCCTTTTCTGGTAGGCGAAATTTTTGCACCACGCATGCTGAGAGGGAGAGACTTCTGGAGAGATTCAATGCTGTGTGAAGGAGTTTTGGATTCTGAGCGGCACTTTGCAGGTCCATTTTTATTTCACCTTCATTCCAGCGATTTAGAAGAGACTTTGGGGGCTGCACTGAATCGGGGCTGTTAGATCCGTGTATCTTGATGTTGTATTTCCTTCAATAATGAGACAAGAGACTGCAGGGAACAATCAACAGGTGTTTACTGGATGAGGGTTACTCTAAAACTAACTGTACAGATCCCTACTCAGGGTTTATATACAGGTGTGGTCACTGCCGGTACTACAGTATACAGGAGCTGTAAAAAGTAGTTCTCCCCTTAAAGGTACATACACTACAATTCCTCCCCTTTTAGATTAACAGTACCATAACATTCATTTAACAATTAAATATCAACGAATTACAATTAACACTTTTAACATGCAACATTAACTGAAAATAGTCTATTTATAAATTCAGACTTTGGGGAGGCTTCCTGATCCTTTCGGGATAGCGCCTTTCCTGAGTGTCTTGCTCTTGGTGCGGAGGCGATTCTGGCCCCCTGTCTTCGGTTGGTTCATCAGCTTCCGATGCTACTGTTTCTGGGGTAGATGCTACCAGTATGTCGGGTTCATCACCAGGTATGTATGGGCGAGACATGGGGTTGACTCGTTCCTGTGACTCTAGGATCTGGTCAACATGGCGTCTCACAATGTTCTCCCCAACATCCATTGTGTACATTAGTGGCCCCTGCTGTGTGCATATTGTTCCTGGTTGCCATTTCTCTGTTCGGTAGTCGCGGGCCAAGACTGGTTGCCCTACATTGAAGCTCCTTGTCGGCTTCTCATTGATGTGCTGGAATTGCTTATTCTCAACATCTCTTCGTACATTTGGCCTGAGCAAATCCATACGAGATCTCAACCTTCGGTTAAAGAACATCATGGCCGGGTTCTGGTTGGTGACTGCATGTGTCGCATTTCTGTAGGCTAACAGGAAATTGTCCACCTTATGCTGCAGTGGAATGTCATCATCGCACATGGCCCTTACTGCTTTCTTAAAGGTTTGTACGAACCTCTCAGCCAATCCATTTGTGGCTGGATGATACGGGGCGGATGTGTAATGCTTTACCCCATTCCTCTTCATAAATCTTCGAAACTCCTCGGACACAAACTGTGGTCCGTTATCAGAGCAAATCTGCTCTGGCAAGCCGTTCCTGGCAAATATGGTCCGTAGGACTGCAATAGTTTTCTCCGTGGTGGAGGACATTTTGATCATCTCAGGCCATTTCGAGTGCGATTCCACGGCTATTAGAAACATTGAGTCCATGAATGGACCAGCAAAATCAATATGCACCCATTGCCATGGAGATGAGGGCCACTCCCATGGGTGTAGAGGGGCATGTGGTTGTGCATTTTGGAGCTTCTGGCATCCTGAGCAGCTCTTTGTCAGGTCCTCGATTTGCTGATCGATCCCCGGCAACCACACATAAGCCCTAGCAAGGCTTTTCATTTTTATCCCTCCCAGATGGCCTTCGTGAAGCTCATTGAGCACTCTCTCCCTTAACTTGGGTGGAATTACCACTCGGGATCCACACATCAAGGTCCCCTGGCATACTGACAGCTGTTCTCTTCTGGATGAGAATGCTGGCAACAGTGAGTCGCCATGTGTTGGCCATCCCTTCACCGTCAAGTCATATACCCGAGATAGTGTTGGGTCCTTTTGGGTCTCCTTCTCTATATCAGCGTTAGTTACAGGCAAGCGTTCAATTATAGTCGAATGAAATATTTCGACGGGGTCCACTGCTGGTGCTTCCGCCGCAGTAGGCAGTGGCAGGCGTGATAGCCCATCAGCGTTTCCATGCTGTTTCGTGCCCTTATACTCGATTTCATATTGGTTCGCCCCTAGGAAAAGGGACCATCTTTGCAGCCGTTGCGCAGTCATCACCAGAACACCCTTCTTTGGATTAAAGATGGAGACAAGTGGTTGGTGGTCAGTCAGCGAGGTGAACTTCTGCCCGTGCAGATAGTGGTTGAACTTTTTCACTCCCCACACTAGGCTGAGGGCCTCCCTGTCAATCTGGGCATAGTTACGCTCGGCTGAGGTTAATGATCGTGACGCAAAGGCTATTGGCCTCTCTGAGCCGTCCGAGAATTTGTGCGACAGCACCGCTCCAATGCCATAGGGTGATGCATCACACGCCAACCGAATTAGTAGTGCTGGGTTGAAATGAGCCAACACCTCTTTTGATGTGATCAATTCTTTGCTCTTCTGGAAAGCTCGTTTACATTCGTCATTCCACTTCCATGGTACCCCCATTTGCAGTAGGGTGTTCAGTGGGTGTAGTACGGTAGACAAATTTGGCAAGAACTTATGGTAGTAGTTCACCAGCCTGAGGAACGACCTCAGTTGTGACACATTTTCCGGTGCTGGAGCCTTGACTACTGCCTCAATCTTTTCAGGGGACTTATGTAACCCCTCTTCATCAATAACATGGCCACAATACGAGATCTGCTTCTGGAAAAACTCGCATTTGTGGCGATTAGCTCGGAGCCCATATTCCTTCAATCTAGTGAGCACCTGCTCCAGGTTGGCGAGGTGATCACTGTCATTCTCGCCCATGACCAGGATGTCATCCAAATAACACTGGGTCCCTGGAATCCCTTGCAGAACTTGATCCATTGCCCTTTGCCAAATAGCCGGTGCTGATGCTACCCCGAACACCAGCCGGTTGTATTTGTAGAGACCTTTATGAGTGTTGATCGTGAGGTACTGTTTCGAGGCTTCTTCTACCTCCATTTGCAGGTACGCCTGGGCCAGATCAATCCTAGTGAAGTGTTTCCCTCCAGACAGCGAGGCGAAAATATCTTCAATCCGCGGAAGCGGATATTGTACCGTGTGAAGGACTGGGTTCACTGTCACCTTAAAGTCCCCACAGATGCGAACCTTCTTTGGTTCTCCAGGCGTATTACTCAACGACCTCTTCATTACAGGAACGATGGGTGTAGCCCACTCGCTCCAGTCCACTTTGGACAGTACTCCTGAACGTTCCAAACCTTCCAGCTCTGCTTCGACGGCTGGGCGGATCGCATAAGGCACCGGTCTGGCCTTAAAAAACTTTGGGCTTGCATCTTCCCCTATTTTGATCGTCGCTGTTATGCCTTTTAGTGTTCCGAGTTCCTCCTGGAACACTTCTTGTGCGTCAGTTAGCATTTTTGACAGTCGTCCAGGTGTGACGTCGTCATCCTTTTTGGCATCTACAGTCAGTGCCTGTATGGAATGCCAATCTAGCTGTATCTTTCGGATCCATTCACGTCCTAGAAGTGGTGGTCCTCCCTCTGGCAATACATATAGGTCCATTTTTGGTGTTTTCTTGCTGTTATATATAACGTTCACCCTTATTTTTCCTTTGGGGTAGATTTTTTGCCCCGTGTACATCTTCAAGACGATCTCTGTATCTCTCAAGGGTATATGTGAGAATAGCCGTTTGTAGTCCTTTCGGTTTATGACTGTTAGGGCTGATCCTGTGTCCAATTCCATTTTCACTTGGACTCCGGCTATCTTGAGCGTGACCCAGATAGTTTGGTGATTCTCCATTTTGATCACATTATGTAGTTTCAGACAACCCAGCTCCTTGCTTCCGGAGTCTGTATCCCTTTTCTGTTCGTCTGAACTACTCTCCGTCACCTTATGTACCTTCTTGTACTTCTCCTGTGGAGATTTCTTGCTGCTGGTTTTCTTTTCCGACCTGCAGACTCTTGCTATGTGTCCTACTTTTCCACACTGTCTGCACACTTGGTCCTTGAACCAGCAAGCCTTATGGTCGTGTGTTGTTCTGCCGCAGCGATAGCACTTCACTGTTCTGTATGACATTTCATTTGTGCCATATTCTTGCGGTCTCCGTTGTAGCTCTGCCACGCCCTGTGCTGCTGCTTTGTGTGATACTGCCATGCTGAAAGCCTTGTCCAGCGTAAGATCCTTTTCTGATAGAAGCCGTTTCTGGGTTCCTTCACTTTGAAGCCCACACACGAACTTGTCCCTTAAAGTATCTGCGAGTCCCATTCCAAACTGGCAGTGTTTTGATAGCTTGCGCAGTTCCGTTAAATACTCAGCATTACTTTCATCTTTATGCTGGTTCCTTTTGTGAAACTTAAATCTTTCTGGCAGCGGTGTGGGGTTTAAGTGGTCCTGTAGGATTGACACTATGTTTTCAAAATTCTTTTCCGCTGGTTTCTCTGGGGTTACTAGGTTTCGCAGTAAGCCATATGTTTTTGCACCCATTGAATTCAACAATACCAGCGCTTTCTTGTCATCTGGCGCTTCATTCGCCTTGCAGTATACTTCAATGCGTTCACATATGTCGTCCAATCTTCGACTTCATTGTCTAACGCTGTGATACTGCCACTCTTTGGCATTTTTGGGTGTGGTTAGACTGGCTCAAAATGGCGTCTCCCGCGCTCTCCCTTCTTCTCCGCTGCGGCTCAAAATGGCGTCTCCCGCGCTCTCCCTTCTTCTCCGCTGAGGCTCAAAATGGTGTCTCCCGCGCTCTCCCTTCTTAATGGCGTCTCCCGCGCTCTCCCTTCTTCTCCGCTGCGGCTCAGCCCTTGAACACCGGCTGCGCTCTGCGCGTTTTCCTGCGCGTTTTCCTGCACGCCTCTCTCTCTCTTTGCCGCTGCTCGGCCCTTGAACACCGGCTGCGCCCTGTGCGCTCTACTCTCTCTCTTCTCCCGTCAACGCCGCTCGGTCCTGAACACCGGCTGTGCCCTGTGCGCTCTACCCTCTCTCTTCTCCTGTCGACGCTGCTTGGCCTTTTCTGTGCCGTCAGTCGGCTCTAGCCGCCGCTGTCCGAAAAGTGTCCGCGCCGTACCTGTTGCCAGCCCGTTTAACTGGACCACCGTGACTGGAGAACTAAGCCCAGCTCTCAACAGCCTCCCCTGCGATGCTAAAATCTCCGCTGGATGGTCGACAGCCGTGCTTCTTGTAGTGTCCGTGTGTTGATAAAGGCACTGAAGACAGGAGTTGGTTCATAGTTGTTTATTAAGCAAAGTCTGGGGGGGGGGTTCTAACGGATATACACAATATACAGGCTTATATAGCCCGAGTGGCAATTACCGGCATTACAGCACACCTGGGGCTCTTAAAGGCACATACACTACAATTCCTCCCCTTTTAGCTAACCAGTACATCATATTTTAAGTAATTATTAATTACATGTTATAAGAAAAATAATATACACATTGCTGTAGTTAATTAATTATAAGTCAGTCTCTCAGGAGGCTTCCTGACTCGGTCCGGGTAACGCCTCGGGGGTGTAGTAGTTTCTGGTGGTGTAGTAGGTTCTTTTGGCAAGGCTGATTCGGCTTGAATGCCAGTGTCGGGTTCATCGGGTTCCAGTATCACCAGATCGGAGGTAGATATGGGTATCTCTACTTCATCGTTAGACGTATAGAGTTGTGGTGTAGGTTGTCCCTTTTCAGATGACTTTATGATTTGGTCAGCATGGCGCCTCATTATGCTTTCTCCGATGTCCACGGTATACATCAGTGGTCCTAGTCGTGTGCAGATAGTTCCAGGCTGCCATTTCTCTGTACGGTAGTCCCGGGCCAAAACTTGTGACCTATCTGGAAGGTTCTAGTTGGCCTTTCATTCATGCCTTGAAACTGCCGGTTCTCCACGTCCCTTCTGATGTTGGGCTTGATCAAATCCAGCCGGCATCTTAGGTTTCTATTGAAGAACATCATGGCGGGAGTTTGGTTGGTAACCATATGTGTTGCATTCCTGTATGCGAATAAGAAGTTATCCACCTTGTGCTGCAGTTTTATGTCTTCATTACCCATGGCCTTTATGGCCTTCTTGAAGGTCTGGACAAACCTTTCAGTCAATCCATTGGTGGCGGGATGGTATGGGGCGGACGTGTAGTGCTTAACCCCATTGTTTTTTAAGAACTTTCTGAATTATTCGGACACAAATTGCGGTCCATTATCAGAACATATCTGTTCCGGCAGCCCATTCCTGGCAAATATGGTCCTTAATACTGTGATGGTTTTTTCCGTGGTGGTGGAGGACATCTTTATTACCTCCAGCCACTTGGAGTGTGCATCAACCGCGATTAAGAACATTGAGTCCATAAATGGACCAGCAAAGTCGATGTGCACCCTTTGCCAGGGAGATGAGGGCCACTCCCATGGATGTAGAGGGGCTTGTGGTGGAGCGTTTTGGACCTTCTGGCATCCTAGGCAGCTCTTGGTCATTTCTTCGATGTCTCCATCGATACCTGGCCACCATACAAACACCCTAGCTAGGTTCTTCATTTTCACTCCACCCAGATGCCCCTCGTGAAGCTCCTTTAGCACTTTATCCTGGAGTTTGGGTGGAATCACCACTCTGGATCCACACATCAAGGTTCCTCGGCACACTGATAGCTGTTCTCTTCTTTGCAAGAATGCTGGCAACAGTGGTTCGCCATGTGCTGGCCATCCTTTCACTGTTAAATCGTAGACCCGTGAGAGAGTCGGGTCATTTCTCGTCTCCCTTTCAATGGCAGAATTTGTTACTGGTAGACATTCCACTATGGTAGAGTGGAACATCTCTACTGGGTCTACTGTAGGTGCCTCTTCTACCGTTGGCAACGGTAGGCGCGATAAACCATCAGCATTCCCATGTTGTTTTGATCCTTTGTATTCTATGTTGTATTGGTGTGCCCCTAGAAAAAGGGACCACCTCTGTAGCCTTTGCGCTGTCATAATGGGAACACCCTTTTTAGGGTTGAATATGGAGATGAGGGGTTGATGGTCAGTCAACAAGGTAAATTTTTGTCCATGTAGGTAATGGTTGAATATCTTCACTCCCCATACCAGGCTGAGTGCTTCCCTGTCAATTTGGGCATAGTTACGCTCAGCTGAGTTTAATGAGCGTGACGCAAAAGCTATCGGCCATTCTGAGCCATCAGGGAATTTATGGGATAATACTGCTCCTATGCCGTAAGGGGATGCATCACACGCCAGTCTGATTGGCAGTGATGGGTTGTAATGAGCCAAAACTTCTTCGGATGTGATTAAGTCTTTGCATTTATGGAAGGCACGTTTACAGTCTTTGTTCCATTTCCAAATCACTCCTGTTTGTAGAAGTTCATTAAGAGGGTGTAGAAGAGTTGATAAGTTCGGTAAAAATTTATGATAGTAATTTATTAATCCCAGGAACGACCTTAATTGTGAAACATTTTCAGGTGCTGGGGCTTTTATGACCGCTTCAATTTTTTCAGGTGAGTTATGCAACCCTTCATTATTAATTATGTGGCCACAATATGATATCTGATTTTGGAAAAATTTGCACTTGGGGCGATTTGCTCGTAGGCCCCGTTCTTTCAGCCTAGTGAGCACCTGCTCCAAATTGGCAAGGTGCTCGTTGTCGTTTTCTCCTGTTACAAGGATGTCGTCTAGGTAGCATTGAGTCCCCGGAATCCCTTGCAGGACTTGCTCCATAGCTCTTTGCCAGATAGCTGGAGCTGATGCTACTCCAAAAACCAGTCGATTGTACTGGTACAGGCCTTTGTGTGTGTTTATCGTGAGATACTTTTTAGAGGCCTCCTCAACCTCCATCTGTCGATATGCCTGTGCCAAGTCAATTTTGGTGAAACGTTTCCCTCTGGATAGTGAGGCGAAAATATCTTCTATCCTCGGAAGAGGATATTGTACTGTGTGAAAGACCGGGTTTACAGTCACCTTGAAGTCTCCACAGATGCAAATTTTTCTCTGTTCTTCAGATTTATCATTATTCAATGCTTTTTTCATGACTGGAACGATGGGTGTTGCCCACTCGCTCCAATCTATTTTGGATAATACGCCTGCCTTTTCCAAATTCTCCAGCTCTGCCTCGACTGCTGGACGAATTGCGTATGGCGCCGGTCTTGCCTTAAAAAATTTGGGAATTGCTGCATCTTCCACTTTTATTGAGGCGGTGATGCCTTTCAAGGTTCCTAGTTTCTCTTGAAACACTTCTTTGGCGTTGGCCAAGATGTCTTTTAATCGTTCAGGTATGATGTCATCATTGTTTATTTTCTTACTGGTCACCGTCAGTGCCTGAATGGAGTGCCAGTCTAAACGTATCTTTCTGATCCATTCACGTCCCAACAACGGTGGACCACCATCTTGTAGAATGTATAAATACAACTTTTGCATTTCTTTGCCGTTGTATACAACAGGCACCCTAATTTCTCCTTTGGGGTATACTTTCTGTCCCGTATATGTTTTTAAGATAATGGATGTGTCTTTTAGAGGTATATGCGAAAATAGCCTCTCGTAATCCCATCGATTTATTATGGTTAGAGCTGATCCTGTATCTAGCTCCATTTTAACTGGGGACCCTGCTATCGTGAGGGTAACCCAAATGGTTTGGTAATCATCTTTGGCAAGTACATTATGTAACTTGAGACAGCTTAGTCTCTTGTTTTCGGAGTCGCTATCGCTCTTCTGGTCTTCGGAGCTACTGTCCGTCATCATTTGTACCTTCCTGTACTTTCCTTTATTGATTTTTTTTTTTCTGTCTGTGGATTTATTTTGTCCAGATCGGCATACCCGTGCAATGTGTCCAATCTTTCCGCATTGCCTGCATGCTTTGTCCTTGAACCAGCAGTCCCTCTGGTTATGGGTGGATCTGCCGCAGCGATAACATATTTCGAAACCCTGTGTCATTTCATGGGTGCCGAAGTCCTGTGTCTTTTGTTGTATCTCTGCAGCTCCTCTTGCTGCTGCTTCGTATGATACAGCCATACTGAAAGCTTTGTCCAATGTTAAATCTTTTTCAGAAAGCAGCCTTTTTTGTGTTCCTTCACTTAAGAGACCGCAAACGAATTTGTCTCGAAGATAATCTGATAGTCCTGCCCCGAATTGGCAGTACTTTGATAGCTTTCTTAATTCGGTTAGGTAATCAGCGTTACTTTCATTCTTGTGTTGATTTCTCTTGAAGAATTTGAATCGTTCCGCTATCAGCAGCGGTGTTGGGTTTAAGTGCTCCTGCAGGGTATCAACAATTTCTTTAAAATTCTTGTCCTTTGGTTTGGCTGGAGTGATTAAATTTTGTAACAGCCCGTATGTCTTTGCGCCCATTAGGTTCAGCAGCACTGAAGCTTTTTTTTCATCTTCTATTCCATTTGCAGTGCAATATACCTCTACTCTTTCCACGTATATGGTCCAATCCTCTATTTCGCTATCAAAAGCATCAATATTGCCAGACTTAGGCATTTCAGAAAAGATATGGCGCTTCCCGCGCTTTTCTTTCTATTCTGCAGCAAAGATATGGCGCTTCCGTGTTTTCCCGCCGCTGCTGCCGATGACAACGCTGTTTCCCGCGGTTTCCGTTCTTTTTTTAAAATTTATTT
Organism: Somniosus microcephalus; assembly: GCF_052327205.1. NCBI lineage: Eukaryota > Metazoa > Chordata > Chondrichthyes > Squaliformes > Somniosidae > Somniosus > Somniosus microcephalus. The sequence goes on from NC_140989.1 coordinate 147,951,810, forward strand.
ACAGTTGGAGACTTGTTCCCGCCGGACTTTCTCTCCAGGTCTGAACGCTGACCTGCTTGCCGCGCCGGCCGTCTCCCGAGTGCTCCCTCCCAGTTCGTTATTGCTTGCCTCCGATTTCGCTGCCTGTCTCAGCTGTAGAGCCAGCCGCTGGAGCCCCAGCCTGATGCCCAGGAAGGATTAGCGCAGTACCTGCCACCAGCTTGGCCAGCTGGTGAAACCACAGCTTCTCTCACTTTCTTGAGTCTTCTGGACGCCCGAGGAATCGATGTCCTTGAGGTGCTGCCGAATTGCAGGTAAGTCCGTTTCCACTTCGTCGCCACTGTAGTGTCCGTGTGTTGATAAAGACACTGAAGACAGGAGTTGGTTCATAGGTGTTTACTAAGCAAAGTCTGGGGGGGGGTTCTAACGGATATACACAATATACAGGCTTATATAGCCCGAGTGGCAATTACCGGCATTACAGCACACCTGGGGCTCTTAAAGGCACATACACTACACTTCTGGACTCGGCCTTCTTCTTTCACTGTTCTCCAGGAGCGAATCCCTGGGAGGTGATGCAGAGTTGCAGGTAGGTTTGAATCGTCTCGTCGCCAATGTTAGATCCGTGTATCTTGATGTTGTATTTCCTTCAATAATGAGACAAGAGACTGCAGGGAACAATCAACAGGTGTTTACTGGATGAGGGTTACTCTAAAACTAACTGTACAGATCCCTACTCAGGGTTTATATACAGATGTGGTCACTGCTGGTACTACAGTATACAGGAGCTGTAAAAAGTAGTTCTCCCCTTAAAGGTACATACACTACAGGGGCGTTGTCCTGCACCTGCAGAATCGGAGGCAGCAGAGACGCAGAGAGAGAGTGGAAAACCTGGCCAGAGGGAGGATGGCCAACAGGCCTCTGCACAGGAGACCTTACCTTCCGAGGGTTTTCAGGGAGCAGTTCGCACACCTTCATTTGTCTGAGGAGCAGTGTTTGCGCAGGCTGCGCTTCAGCAAGGTGGTGGTCACTGAGCTCTGCCACCTTCTGCAACCAGATCTGCAGCCTCAACTGAGGACCAGGACGTCTCTGTCGGTGGCAGTGAAGGTGACAGTGGCTCTGAATTTTTATGCCAGCGGCTCCTTTCAAGCTTCTACTGGGGACATCGCCAATATCTCCCAGTTCGCTGTCCATTGTTGTATCCGGGATGTGACAAATGCCCTGTATAAAAGGAGACGCCAGTACATCTCTTTCCCCATGTCCTGGGCCAAACAGCATAAACGCGCATGTGGGTTTGCTAGGATAGCGGGCTTCCCCATGGTGCAGGGCGCCATTGACTGCACGCATGTGGCATTGTGGGCGCCGCATGAAAATGCAGACGTTTTCCAAAACCGCAAGGGCTACCACTCCTTAAATGTGCAGTTGGTCTGTGACCACAGACAGCTCATACTTGCCGTCAATGTCCACTGTCCTGGTAGCAGCCACAATGCTTTCATCCTGCGCCAGTCTGGTGTGCCAGACCTTTTCCAGGCACCGCATCACCCAAGTGGTTGGCTCCTCGGGTACAAGGGTTATCCACTCTGCACATGGCTGATGACACCGCTCCGTAACCCCAACACCCCTGTTGAGCTGCGGTATAATGAGAGCCATAGTGCCACCAGGAACATAATTGAGATGACAATCGGCATGCTGAAGCAACGGTTCCGCTGTCTGGGCCACTCAGGAGGAGCCCTGCAGTACTCTCCTGAGCAAGTCTCCCTCTTCATAGCTGTGTGCTGCATGCTGCATAACCTGGCAATCCTCAGGACCCAGCCAATGCCACCAGGGATTGGTGCACCACCTGAGGAAGAGAAGGATGAGGAGGAGGATCAGCAGCAGCACCAACGTGGGAGGGAGGCCCACAATGTTGCCAGTGCAAGGGCCGTCCGTGAACAGCTGATAAGAAGCCGCTTCTAGGCCCCTACTCAGGAGATGGCTTCTGGCATGGAGAACAACATCATGGAAAGCAACCCGCACCCCCTATTGCCGGCCAAAGCTGGAATGATTGCAAAGGCCAAAATTGTAAATTTTGAATTTAAAAAATGATTTATTTAACAAACTCTGTGTGTGTCATTTATTCAGGACAAACAATTAGAAACAAACACAACAAATCATGAACTAACAGAACTGGTTCTCACAAGATGGAAATAAACAGCAAAACAGTAAACAAATGTAATCAGATGAATCTCGACCTTTACGACAAAAATTCCCACCATTTATTTAGGCCTACTGTTTGCCCTTCGAGGGTGATGCGTAATGGAGCCCCAGTGGCTGCAGCAAGGCTGGTGGAAAACTGCTGAATGTCAGATCCAGAGACTGCAGATGCCCTTGAAGGACGCCCTCGACCAGCTCTGGGCCTGGAGGCTGCACCAATTCTGCATGGGCGGCAGCAGTCTGGGCTGGCTGTGTTGCAGGCCGTGGCAAGTGCAATGGGGAAGTGCCAGTGATGGGAGCAGGAATGCTGTCATCCTGAGAGAGGGCAGCACCTTCCTGCTCAACCGACACACTGGCACTCCCACAGGGCAGTACCTCAGCATCCGGAGCAATCTGCTCGAGCACAGATTGCTGGCCTGCTGCAGTACTGTGAGAGCCCCGGTGCAATGTGTATTGATTTCTTTGTGGGTTCAATGACGAGACATTTATGAAAGAGAACGTCTTTTAATCTAAAGTTTGTTCAACTCTTGTTAACAGCATTTACAGGAGACATCATGTTAGAAATCCATCTAAAAGCGAAACTAAAACCAAACTGCTTGTCTCTGACATGACCTCTGCTTGTCAGGCATAAGTAATCAATCAGGCAAACATGCTGGTAAGGCATCATAATCAAACAGGCAAATATCATCACTATTTGCTGATATCATTACACAATGTGGCCGACCCAGCGAGGATGGCAGTAGTCAGTACTTGCGTGACATCAATCTGAGGCTGCATGAGAGCAGTCTGAGACTGGATGGCACCAGCCAATGACTGAATTGCAGGGCTAAGCCATTGTGTTGCATCGGCCTGTGCTGCAGCGGACTGCTCCACACTCCTAGCCAGTCCATCCATGCTTTCGGGCACCCTTGCCATTGCACCCATGAGCTTAGTGTGCATTCTCAAGGCTGGGCTATTCATGGCAGCGATGACGCAGTCCTCCTCTGAGTCCAGTGCAGCAGGATTCGCTGGCCTACTCACCCTCCGGGGAGATGGCCCCCGAGCTTCCTACCCCCATTGTGTTGCTGCAGCCTGCTGGGTCCAGGAGCTTCACCCTCATCAGACCCTACCCCAGGGAAGGCGTGGTCCCAGTGTCGAAATGGGCTCCCTCGGGAGACACAGGCGGTGAGGCTCCGGCTCCCTCTTCCTCCTCGTCTGGGGCGTCGCTGCCACTGGTAGGTTGAGGGACAGTCTGGTCAGCTGGTGGTTCACTATCTGAAAGCAGGAAGGTACAAGAGTGGAGACAGTTAGTAAGTTGGATTGAAAGTGTAAAAGGCTGGTGTTGTGAGGGGCAAGTGGTATGAGAGAGGAGAGAAAGCTGATGAACATACCATTGCTGTCCCCAAGGGGGTCGACATCTCCAGCAGCCACGGCACCTATGACCTGGCTGGCAATGATCCTGTGCACATTCGCCTCCAAATCAGTGAGGGTGTTTAGGTCAGTCAGTCCTCCTCCCGTGCGTTGCTGCTCCCATTTGTTATGAGAGAGCTTGGCCTGCAAGAAAAAGGACGGCGTCTGAGTGAATGTGCAGCCATGTGCTTGCCTGATGTGCCTTCCATAGTTGAATAGCCCTTAATATATGCAAGGTGTGGAATGTGCATGTGTGTTTTATGAGATGGCCATAGGTCTTGGATGAGTGTTGGGCATTTCGGGGTTTAAACCCTCTGGGAATATAGTTAAGTTGAGATGCCTCCATGTAGGGGTATTGAAAAGCAGCCACTCACCCTGACCACCTGAGCGAGGTTGTTGAACTTCTTCCGACATTGGGTTTGGGTCCTCGGCACCAGACTCCTCGAAGAGACGTGCTGAGCCACCTCCCTCCAGACTCTTCTGTAGTCATGGGGCAATGGCCTCCTGCCACTCTGTGAGTAGAGCACTGCCCATCACCGCTCGACAACGCCAACCAGAGCCACCAAGGCCTGGTCGCTAAAGCAGTTAAAAAAGCTTACGGGATCCTGGGCTTCATGAATAGAGGAATAGAGTACAAAAGTGTGTAAATTATGATGAACCTGTATAAAACACTGGTTCAGCCACAACTGGAATATTGTGACCAGTTCTGGGCACCACACTTTAGGAAGGATGTGAAGGCCTCAGAGAGGGTGCAGAAAAGATTTACGAGAATGATTCCCAGGATGAGGGACTTCAGTTACATGGATAGACTAGAAAAGCTGGGGTTGTTCTCCTTAGAGCAGAGAAGGTTGAGGGGAGATTTGATGGAGGTGTTCAAAATCATGAGGGGCCTGGACAGAGTAGATAGATAGAAACTGTTCCCATTGGTGGAAGGATCCAGAACCAGAGACACAGATTTAAGGTGATTGGCAAAAGAACCAAAGGCGACATGAGGAAAAACCTTTTTACTCAGCGAGTGGTTAGGATCTGGAGTGCACTGCCTGGAAGGGTGGTGGAGGCAGATTCAATCACGGCTTTCAAAAGTGAATTGGATAAATACCTGAAGGAAAAAAAATTGCAGGACTATGGGGAAAGGGCGGGGGCTGGGACTAGCTGAGGTGCTCTTGCAGAGAGCCGGCATGGGCTTGACGGGCTGAATGGGCTTTTTCCGTGCTGTAAACATTCTATGATTCTTTGAAGAGCATGAAGAGGACCTCCAGCTGGATCACATGATGTCCAGGAGCACCAAAATCTTTGACAGTGAGATGCATGTCCCTAATCCCAGAGTCAAGAGAGAAATTTAGAATGAGGTTAGATGGCAGATGAATGGGATACGGTAGCATAGTGGTTATGTTCTTGGGCTAGTAATCCAGAGGCCTGGACTAATGATCCGGAGACATGAGTTCAAATCCCATCACGGCAGCTGGGGAATTTAAATTCAGTTAATTAAATAAATCTGGAATTAAAAAAAAAAAACTAGCATCAGTTATGGTGACCATGAAACTACTGGATTGTCATAAAAACCCATCTGGATCACTAATGTCCTTTAGGGAAAGAAATCTGCCATCCTTACCCAGCCTGGCCTACATGTGACTCCAGACTCACAGCAATGTGGTTAACGCTTAAGTGGCCTAGCAAGCTACTCAGTTGTACCAAATCGCTACAAAGAAGTATACTAAGAATAAAACCAGACGGACCACCCGGCATTGAACTAGGCACCGGACACGACAAAGGCACACCATGGCCAGTTGACCCTGCAAAGTCCCCTTCACTAACATCTGGGGACTTGTGGCAAAAGTGGGAGAGCTGTCCCACAGAGTAGTCAAGCAACAGCCTGACATAGTCACAGAATCATATCTTTCAGCCAATGTCGCAGATTCCTCCATCACCATCCCTGGATATGTTCTGTCCCACCAGCATGACAGACCTACCAGAGGGGCAGCACAGTCAAGAGGGAGTGGACTTGAGAGTCCTCAACATTGGCTCCAGACCCCATGAAGTGTCATGGGATCAGGTCAAACATGGGCAAGGAAATCTTCTGCTGATTACCACCTACTGCCCTCCCTCAGCTGATGAATCAATACTACTCCATGTTGAATATCACTTGGAAGAAGCACTGAGAGTAGCAAGGGCACAGAACATACACTGGGTGAGGGACTTCAATGTCCTGAAGGACATAGCTGCCAGACTGGGCCTGCGGCAGGTGGCAAGTGAACCAACACGAGGAAAAAACCTACTTGGCCTCGTCCTCACCAATCTACCTGTCGCAGATGCATCTGTCCATGGCAGTATTGGTAGAAGCAACAACCGCACAGTCCTTGTGAAGATGAAGCCCCGTCTTCACACTGAGGACACTCTCCATTGTGTTGTGTGGCCATGCTAAATGGGATAGACTCAGAACAGATACAGCAGCTCAAAACTCAGCATCCATGAGGCGTTATGGGCCATCAGCAACATTGTATTCCAGCACAATCTGTAACCTCAGCATAGTCCCCACTCTACCATTACCATCAAGCCAGGGGACCAACCCTGGTTCAATGAGGAGTGCAGAAGAGCATGCCAGGAGAAGCACCCAGCATGCCTAAAAATGCGGTGCCAACCTGGTGAAGCTACAACACAGGACTACATACATGGTAAACAGCAGAAACAGCATGCTGTAGTATCAATATAGCTAAGCGATCCCACACCCAATGGATCAGATCAAAGCTCTGCAGTCCTGCCACATCCAGCCATGGATGGTGGTGGACAATTAAACAACTAATGGGAGGAGGAGCCTCCATGAACCCCACCCTCAATGATGACGGAGCCCAGCACGTGAGTGCAGACAACAAGGCTGAAGCATTCGCCACCATCTTCAGCCAGAAGTGCTGAGTGGATGATCCACCTCGGCCTCCTCCTGAGGTCCTACCATCACAGAAGCCAGTCTTCAGCCAATTCAATTCACTCCACGTGATATCAAGAAACGGCTGAGCACACTGGATACAGCAAAGGCTGTGGGCCCCGGCTGTCGTGCTGAAGACTTGTGCTCCAGAATTAGCCGCACCTCTAGCCAAGCTGTTCCAGTACAGCTACAAAACTGGCATCTAACTGACAATGTGGAAAATTGCCCAGGTATGTCCTGTTCACAAAAAGGACAAATCCAATCCAGCCAATTACCACCCATAAGTCTACTCTCAATCAGTAAAGTGATGGAAGGTGTCATTGACACTGCTGTCAAGCGACACTTACTCACCAATAACCTGCTCACTGATACTCAGTTTGGGTTCCGCCAGGACCACTCTACTCAAGACCTCATTACAGCTTTAGTCCAAACATGGACAAAAGACCTGAATTCCAGAGGTGAGTTGAGAATGACTGCCCTTGACATCAAGGCAACATTTGACCGAGTGTGGAATTAAGGAGCCCTAGTAAAATTGAAGTCAATGGGAATCAGGGGGAAAACTCACCACTGGCTGGAGTCATACCTAGCACAAATAAAGATGGCTGAGGTTGTTGGAGGCCAATCATCACAGCCCAAGGACATCGCTGCACGAGTCCCTCAGAATAGTGTCCTCGCCCCAACCATCTTCAGCTGCTTCATCAATGACCTTCCCTCCATCATAAGGTCAGAAATGGGGATGTTCATTGATGACTGCACAATGTTCAGTACCATTCACACTCCTCAGATCATGAAGCAGTCCATGCCCGTATGCAACAAGACCTGGATGATGTTCAGGCTTGGGCTGATAAGTGGCAGGTAACATTCGCGCCGCACAAGTGCCGGGCAATGACCATCTGTAACAAGCGAGAGTCTAACCACCACCCCTTGACATTCAATGGCATTATCATTGCCGAATCCCCCAGCATCAATATCCTGGGGGTCACCATTGACCAGAACCTTAACTGGACCAGCCACATAAATACTGTGGCTATGAGAGAAGTTCGGAGGCTGGGTATTCTGCAGCGATTGTCTCACCTCCTGACTCCCCAAAGCCTTTCCACCATCTACAAGGCACAAGTCAGGCGTGTGATGGAATACTCTCCACTTGCCTGGATGAGTGCAGCTCCAACAACACTCAAAAACCTCAACACCAGTATTAGGCAGTGGTAAGCTACCTGCTCCTGGCAGTTGCACAGTTAATTAGGTGGCTTGCTGGAACTGGTTACCTGGTAATTACTGTCAGCAGGGGCTGACTCAGGTCTCCAGAATTTCTGCTAGTCTAATTACAGGAGGTTTTTGCTAACGCATGGAGTATTGCTTCTACAGAGTACCAAACTCGGAATTTGGTGAGTGAGGGAAGTGGCGCTGTTCTGGTATTTTAAAAAACAAGGAGTGGTCCGAGAGAGGGAGCGTGAGACAATGATACCTGAGAGCTGCAGTCTAGGGGGGGAAAATTGGGTATCGCCTATTTTGGAGCGCTAATATCGGCCAGGCGCAAAGTTTAGCGCCCGGCACTAATTATCATCGCTGACCACAAAATTCATCTCCATCGCCCCTGGAGGTGATTTGAGCGCTAAATCAAGCGCTGCACACCTCTCTTAAGGCGCTAATGTCAGGGAGTGAGACGCTACCTCAGAACGCTACTGAAGCTCACGCGATGTCAATTACCCTGGAACTCAGACAGACTGGCGCCATCCAGTTCTTAAAGGGGAGGGGCCATCTTGCTCCCCAGCTACACCCTGCTCATTGCAGCATTGAACCCAGTTTGCAAACAACTACTCAGCTTAAACTAGTGATGGATACTCAGAGGCCCAGGGAAAGAGCTCAGCGCTTTAGCGACCAGGCATTGGTGGCTCTGGTTGGTGCAGTTGAACGGCGATGGGCAGTGCTCTTTCCAGAGAGTGGCAGGAGGCCATTGTCCCGCGAGTTTACAAGAGTCTGGAGGGAGGTGACCCGGCATGTGTCATCGCGGAGCTTGGTGCCAAGGATACATACACAGTGTCGTAAAAAGTTCAACGACCTCACTCGGGTGGTCAGGGTGAGTATCTGCTTTTCAATACTTCTACATCCCACCATCTCAACCTCACTCTGTGCACAGACGGTGTAAATACCCAAATGCCCAACACTCATCCAACAACTATGGCCATCTCATAAAAGTCACATGCACATCCCACACCTTGCACACATTAACAGCTATTCAACTATGGTAGGCACATCTGCCAAACACATGGCTGCACACTCACTCACACGCTGTCCTTTGTCTTGCAGACCAAGCTTTCACATAACTGCTGAGGACGGGAGGAGGACAGGCGGAGCTGCACCCCCTCACAGAATTGGAGGAGCGAGTCCACAGACTCATTGCAAGCCAGGTCATAGGTGCTGTGGTCGGTGGAGAGGTCGACCCTGTTAGATCCGTGATTCTGAGAGTATGATGTTTTTCAATAACTACACAGATGCTGTAAATTAACAATAAACAGGTATTTACTGGAGGAGGGTAGTCTCAAGACTGGGGGTACAGAGGCATACTCAAGGCTTATATACAGGTGTGGTCACTGCCGGTACTACAGTATACAGGAGCTGTAAAAGTAGTTCTCTCTTAAAGATACATACACTACAATTCCTCCCCTTTTAGATTAGCAGTACCCATAATATTCAAATAACAATTAAGACTTTAACATGCACATTAAACAACAATAGTCCATTTATAGATTCAGTCTTTGGGGCGGCTTCCTGATCCTTTCGGGATAGCGCCTTTCCTGCGGTTCTTGTTCTTGGTGCGGAGGCGATTCTGGCCCCTTTTCGTCGGGTAGTTCATCAGTTTCCGCTGCTACTGGTTCTGAGGTAGATGCTACCGGTATGTCGGGTTCATCCCAGGTACGCGAGACATGGGGTTGACTCGTTCCTGTGACGCTAAGATCTGATCGACGTGGCGTCTCACAATGTTCTCCCCGACATCCACTGTGTACATTAATGGCCCCTGCCTTGTGTATATCGTTCCGGGTTGCCATTTCTCTGTTCGGTAGTCACGGGCCAAGACTGGTTGTCCTACGTTGAAGCTCCTTGTCGGCTTCTCATTGATGTGCTGGAATTGTTTGTCCTCAACATTTCTTCGCACATTTGGTCTGAGCAAATCCAGACGAGATCTCAACCTTCGGTTAAAGAACATCATGGCCGGGGTCTGGTTGGTAACTGCATGTGTCGCATTTCTGTAGGCTAATAAGAAATTGTCCACCTTATGCTGTAGTGGAATTTCATCATCGCACATGGCCTTTATCGCCTTTTTAAAGGTTTGTACGAACCTCTCAGCCAATCCCTTTGTGGCTGGATGATACGGGGCGGATGTGTAATGCCTTACTCCATTCCTACTCATAAATTTCCGAAACGCTTCAGACACAAACTGTGGTCCATTATCAGAGCAAATCTGCTCTGGCAAGCCGTTCCTGGCAAATATGGTCCGTAGGACTGCAATCATTTTCTCTGTAGTGGTTGAGGACATTTTTATCACCTCAGGCCATTTTGAGTGAGCATCCACTGCTATTAAGAACATTGAGTCCATGAATGGACCAGCAAAATCAATATGCACCCGTTGCCATGGAGAGGAGGGCCACTCCCATGGGTGTAGAGGGGCATGTGGTGGTGCATTTTGGACCTTCTGGCATCCTGAGCAGCTCTTGGTTAGGTCCTCGATTTGTTGATCGATTCCCGGCCACCACACATAAGTCCTAGCAAGGCTTTTCATTTTCACCCCTCCCAGATGACCTTCATGAAGCTCATTTAGCACTCTCGCCCTTAACTTGGGTGGAATCACCACTCTGGATCCACACATCACTGTCCCCTGGCATACTGACAGCTGTTCTCTTCTGGATGAGAATGCTGGCAACAGTGAGTCGCCATGTGTTGGCCATCCCCTCACCGTCAAATCATATGCCCGAGACAGCGTCGGATCATTGCGGGTCTCCTTCTCTATATCCGTGTTAGTTACTGACAATCGTTCAATTATTGACGAATAAAATATCTCGATAGGGTCCACTGCTGGTGCTTCCTCCACAGTAGGCAGTGGCAGGCGTGATAGCCCATCAGTGTTTCCATGCTGTTTCGTGCCTTTATATTCTATTTCATATTGATTCGCCCCTAGAAACAGGGACCATCTTTGTAACCGTTGTGCAGTCATCACCGGAACGCCCTTCTTTGGATTAAAGATGTAGACAAGTGGTTGGTGGTCAGTCAGCAAGGTGAACTTCTGCCCATGCAGATAGTGGTTGAATTTTTTTACTCCCCATACTAGGCTGAGGGCCTCCCTGTCAATCTGGGCGTAGTTGCGCTCGGCTGAGGTTAGTGACCGAGACGCAAAGGCTACTGGCCTCTCCAACCCGTCTGGGAATTTGTGCGACAGCACCGCTCCAATACCATAGGGTGATGCATCACATGCCAAACGAATTGGTAGTGCTGGGTTGAAATGGGCCAACACCTCTTTTGATGTGATCAATTCTTTGCACTTCTGGAAAGCTCGTTTACGTTCGTCATTCCACTTCCATGGTACCCCTGTTTGCAGTAGGGTGTTCAGTGGGTGTAATACCGTAGACAAATTTGGTAAGAACTTATGGTAGTAGTTTATCAGCCCGAGCAACGACTTCAGTTGTGACACATTTTCCGGTGCTGGAGCCTTGACTACTGCCTCAATCTTTTCAGGGGACTTATGCAACCCCTCTTCATCGATAACGTGGCCACAATACGAGATCTGCTTCTGGAAAAACTCGCACTTGTGGCGATTAGCTCGTAGCCCATATTCCTTTAATCTGGTGAGCACCTTCTCCAGGTTGGCGAGGTGATCACTGTCATTTTCGCCCGTGACCAGGATGTCATCCAAATAACACTGGGTCCCTGGAATCCCTTGCAGGACTTGATCCATCGCCCTTTGCCAAATAGCCGGAACCGATGCTACCCCGAACACCAGCCGGTTGTATTGGTAGAGACCATTATGAGTGTTGATCGTGAGGTATTGTTTCGAGGCTTCTTCTACCTCCATTTGCAAGTACGCCTGGGCTAGATCAATTTTGTTGAAGAGTTTACCTCCAGATAGCGAGGCGAAAATATCCTCAATTCATGGAAGCGGATATTGTACCGTGTGAAGGATTGGGTTCACTGTCACCTTAAAATCCCCACAGATGCGGACCTTCTTTGGTTCCCCAGGCGTATTACTCAACGACCTCTTCATTACAGGAACGATGGGTGTAGCCCACTTGCTCCAGTCTACTTTGGACAGTACTCCTGAACGTTCCACCCCTTCCAGCTCTGCTTCGACGGCTGGTCTGATCGCATAAGGCACTGGTCTGGCCTTAAGAAACTTTGGGCTTGCATTTTCCTCTATTTTAATCGTTGCTGTTATGCCTTTTAGTGTTCCGAGTCCTTCCTGGAACACTTCTTTTGCGTCAGTTAGCATTTTTGACAGTCGTCCAGGTGTGACGTCGTCATCCTTTTTGGCCTCAACCTTCAGTGCCTGTATGGAATGCCAATCTAATTGTATCTTCCGGATCCATTCATGTCCTCGTAGTGGTGGTCCCCCATCTGGCAATACATATAAGTCCATTTTAGGTATTTCCTGGCCTTTGTATATCACTTTCACCCTTATTTTTCCTTTGGGGTAGACTTTTTGCCCCGTGTACGTCTTCAAGACAATCTCTGTAGCTTTCAAGGGTATATGTGAAAATAGCCGCTTGTAGTCCCTTTGGTTTATGACTGTTAGGGCTGATCCTGTGTCCAATTCCATTTTCACTTGGACTCCGTCTATCTTGAGTGTAACCCAGATAGTCTGGTGATCCTCCATTTTGGTTACCTTATGTAGCTTCAGACAACCCAGCTCCTTGCTTCCAGAGTCTGTATCACTTTTCTGTTCGTCGGAACTACTGTCCATCACCATATGTACCTTTTTGTACTTCTCCTGTGGAGATTTCTTGCTGTTGGTTTTCTTCCCAGACCTGCAGACTCTTGCTATGTGTCCTGCTTTTCCATACTGTCTGCACACTTGGTCCTTGAACCAACAATCCTTCTGGTCGTGTGTTGTTCTGCCGCAGCGATAACACTTCCCTGTTCCATAGGACATTTCATTGGTGCCATATTCTTGCGGTCTCCGTTGTATCTCTGCAGCGCCCCTTGCGGCTGCTTCGTGTGATACTGCCATGCTGAAAGCCTTGTCCAGCGTAAGATCCTTTTCTGATAGAAGCCGTTTCTGGGTTCCTTCACTTTGAAGCCCACACACAAACTTGTCCCTTAACGTATCTGCTAGTCCCACTCCAAACTGGCAGTGTTTCGATAGCTTGCGCAGTTCCGTTAAGTACTCAGCATTGCTTTCGTCTTTATGTTGGTTCCTTTTATGGAACTTAATTCTTTCTGCTATCAGCAGCGGTGTGGGGTTTAAGTGGTCCTGTAGGATTTCTACTATGCTTTCGAAATTCTTATTCCCGGGCTGCTCTGGGGTTATTAGGTTTCGCAGTAACCCATAAGTTTTTGCACCCATGGAATTTAACAAAACCAGTGCTTTCCTAGCATCTGGCACTTCATTCGCCCTGCAGTACACCTCAATACGTTCCACATATGTCGCCCAATCTTCGACTTCATTGTCGAACGTAGAGATACTGCTACTCTTCGACATCCCTGGGCGTGATTTAACTGTCAAAGATGGCGTCTCCCGCGCTCTCCCTTCTTCGCTGGCACAAAATGGCATTTCCCGTGCTTTCCTTTCTTCCCGCGCTCGCCCTTCTTCTCTGCTGCGGTTTCTAAAAATGACGTCTCCCGCGCTCTTCCTTCTTCTCCACGGCTCAATGGCGTCTCCCGTGCTCTCCCTTCTTCTCCCCGTGGACGCTGTTCATCCCTTGAGCCCTGGCTGTGCTCTGCGCGGTTTTTTTTTTCTGTGCTCCTTTCCCGTTTCCGCCGCTCGGTCCTGAACCCGGCTGCTGCTTTACCCTGTTATTAGTCTGTTGCTGATTGTCATGGCTGGGGAACCAAGCCCAGCTCTCCACAGCCTCCCCTGCGATGTTCACTCTCTGCCGGACGACTGGGCGGTTGCTCGTGGTCGACGCCCGTGCTTCTGGCCTCGACTTTCTTCCACCGCCCTCCCGGAGCGAATCCACGAAGGGAAATGCAGAGTTGCAGGTAGATTCAAATCGACACTCGTCGCCACTGTTAGATCCGTGATTCTGAGAGTATGATGTTTTTCAATAACTACACGGATGCTGTAACTTAACAATCAACAGGTGTTTACTGGAGTAAGGTAGTCTCAAGACTGGGGGTACAGAGGCATACTCAAGGCTTATATACAGGTGTGGTCACTGCCGGTACTACAGTATACAGGAGCTCTAAATGTAGTTCTCTCTTAAAGATGCATACACTACAGACCCCCTTGGGGACAGCAACGGTATGTTCATCAGCTTTCTCTCCTCTCTCATACAACTTTCCCCTCACAACACCAGCCTTTTACACTTTCAATCTAACTAACTGTCTCCAGTTCTTGCTCCCTTCCTGCCCCCCTGCCCTCACGTTAAAGCCACTCTTGTACCTTCCTACTTTCAGATAGGGAACCACCAGCTGACCAACCTGTCCCTCTGCCTCCCAGTGGCATCGACGTGCCAGAGGAGGAGGAACACCAAGCCGGAGCCTCACCGCTTGCGTCTCCCGAGGGTGACACTACCGACACTGGGGCCACGCATTCACTGGAGGGAAGCAGGGGGGTTGGTTCTGATGTGGGTGAAGCTCCGGGACCCAGCGGGCTGCAGCAACGCCATGGGGTAAGGGAAGCTCGGGGGCCACCTCCCCGGAGGGTGAGTACGTGCAGAAGTTCTGCTGCACAGGACTCAAATGAGGACCTCAACATCGCGGCCATGAATACACAGGCCTTGAGTATGCACACTGAGCTCATGGGTGCAATGGCAAGAGTGCCCGACAGCATGGATGCACTCGATAGGAGGGTGGAGGAGTCCGCCGCTAGCACCTGTCATCTGTGAGCAAACCCTTGAATCCATCCTTGCCTCGTTGCAGAGGATGGTTGAATTGCAGGGAGACCGTGGTGAACCAGAGCCCATGTCACATGTAATGGGTGAGGTGGCAGGATCCATTGTATCACAGGCCGACGCAACGCAACAGCTTAGTGCTACAATCGAGTTATTGGCTGGTGCCATCCAGTCTCAAACTGCTCTGATGCAGACTCAGATTGATGTCACGCAAACGCTGACTGCTGCCATCGTCGCTGGGTTGCCCACAGTCCACCGGGAATCTTACGGTGCCGCAGCAGGCCAGCAATCTGTGCTCGAGCAGAGAGCTCCGGATGCTGAGGTACTGCCTGGGGGAGTGGCAGTGCGTCGGTCGAGCAGGAAGGTGCAGTCCTCTCTCAGGATGACAGCATTCCTGCTCCCACCACTGCCACTTCGCCATTGCACTTGCCACAACCTGTAACCCAGCCAGCCCAGACTGCTCCCGCCCATGCAGACTTGGTGCAGTCTGCAGCTGCAGCTTGATGCAGTCCCAGAGCTAGTCCAGGGCATCCTGCAAGGCCATCTCCAGTCTCTGGATCCAACATTCAGCAGCCTTCCACCAGCCTTGCTGCAGCCACGGGGACCACATTACGGAGGAGCAGTAGGGTGGAAAGGGGGGAAGTGCGCAGGGGATGGTGATCATCCTCAAAGGCCGAAAAGTAAAAATGATTAATAAATGGGGGGAATGTTTGTGGGAAAGTTTGATGTTCATCTTAATGGGCCGGATATTCCGACCCCCACGGGTGTGCACGAGGTGTGTATGCACCTGTAGCGGCCTCGCAAGTGCCGGTTTCAGGCATACGAAGTGCATGCGCTAAAACCCGGCACTTGCGATCTGTCAACAAACCTCTTGACAGGTCATCTGCCTGCCCGGGAGAAGGGCCTCGGCGGGCAGGGAGTTCCGCTTTTTGCACAACTTCCGCCCACTCAATGTTACGCCTGGTAAAAGCAAGCGTAAGGCCTGCTTTTTACCAGCATAAGTGTTTAAAAAAAATTTTTTTTTATGTTTTCACTCATTTATCATTTTTAAATACTTTAAAAAAGTGTAAGTTTATTTTTAGCCCCATAAAAAACTTTAATTATTTTTTCAAAAAATAAAACTTTTGTTTAAAATATTTAATTTAATGTAATTTTAACTAATTTTAAATACGTGATTTTTAAAAAAGTTTATTTAATGTTTAACTGTTTTTTAAGTGATCCCCATTCATACTTTTCACAGATCTGCGCGGAGAGACCTGTCAAAAGTGTGCAGGGGGATTCCCTTTTTTGATTGGTTCCCCAGGGACGTTTGCGAACCGCCTGCGCCCCTGGGATACCTGGGCCTCTACACATTTCGTAGTGGAGAGGCCCAGGATCGCAAGTCTTGGGACCTACGGAGCCAGCAGGTAAGTGCGTGGATTTTTTCCGATCGGAGACATCCGCCCGTAGGAAGCCTCCGATCGGAAAATCCAGCCCAATTTGTTTACTGTTTTGACGCTTATCTCGATGCTGTAAGAATGAGTTTTGTTAGTTTATGCATTGTTGGGTTTGTTTCTAATTGTTTATCCTGAATAAATAAGACACAGTTTGTAATATAAATAAAACATTTTATTGTAACTTTACAACTTTGCTGATTTGACTCATTGGAGCTTTGCCTGGTAATAGGGGCTGCGGGATGCTTGCGATGATGTGTTTCTTCATCCCAAAAGCCATCTTCTCTGTCGTTCTTCAGAAGCGGTGTCTTATCAGGCGTTCACAGACGGCCCTTGCAGAAGCAACATTGTGCGCCTCCCTCCCATGTTGGTGCTGCTGATCCTCCTCTTCACCCTCCTCTCCCTCTTCCTCCTCCTTGGTGGCAATGGCTGGGTCCTCATAATTGCGAGGTTGTGAAGCATGCAGCACACCACAATGAAAAGGAGAGTACTGTAGGACTCCTCCAGAGTGGTCAAGACACCGGAACCGTTGTTTCAAGATGCCGATCGTCTGCTCAATGAGGTTCCTGGTGGTGCTATGGCTCTCATTGTATTGGAGCTCAGCAGGGGTGTTGGGGTTATGGACGGTGTCATTAGCCAGGTGCAGAGTGGATAACCCTTGTCCCCGAGGAGCCATCAATGAGGTTGACGTGGTGGTTGGAAGAGGTCTGGGACACTAGTCTGGCACAGGATTAAAGCATTGTGGCTGCTGCCAGGATAGTGGGCATTGATGGCGAGGATGCACTGTCTGTGGTCACACACCAACTGGACATTCAGAGTGGAAGCCCTTGCAGTTTTGAAACACCTCTGCATTTTCATGAGGTGCCCGCAATGCCACATGCGTGCAGTCAATGATGCCCTAAACCATGGGGAAGCCCGCTATCCTAGCAAAGCCACATGCGCGTTCATGCTGTTTGTCCTGGATCATGGGGAAAGAGATGTACTGCCTTCTCCTTTTGTACAGTGCATTTGTGACCTCCCAGATGCAGCAATGTAAAATGAACTGGGAGAAAATCGCTATGTCCCCAGTTGAAGCCTGGAAGGAGCCGCTGGCATAGAAATTCAGAGCCACCATCACCTTCACTGTCACCGACCGAGACATCCTGGTCCTGAGCTGAGGCGGCAGATCTGGTTGCAGGAGGTTGCAGAGCTCAGTGACCACCTCCTTGCTGAAGCGCAGCCTGCACAAACACTGCTCCTCAGACAAATGGATATAGGCGAATTGCTCCGGGAATACCCTGGGAGGGTGAGATCTCCTGTGCAGAGGCCTGTCCGGGAATACCCTGGGAGGGTGAGGTCTCCTGTGCAGAGGCCTGTCCCGGAAAACCCTGGGAGGGTGAGGTCTCCTGTGCAGAGGCCTGTCCCGGAATACCCTGTGAGGGTGAGGTCTCCTGTGGAGAGGCCTGGTGACCCTCCTCCCTCTGGCCACGTTTGCCACTCTCTGCGCCTCTGCTGCCTCCGAAGGTGAAGCTGGAGGACGACGCCCTGAGTTAGTACAGCCCCCATTTAAAATCTTCTAAATGTGCTAAATATGAAGCCTGAAAAGTGGTGCTCGGGACCAAAACTCCTCAGGACAGCGTTAAATCTCTCCAGATGTCTCTCCCTCTCAACCTGCGTATACCAAAATTTTGCTGACAAGAAAAGGCAGGAAGTGCCTGCATTTAAATAGCGCTCCCCCTGCCCCTTCCCAACTTCAAAACGTCTGCCTCTACCTGTCGTTTCTAGCGGCAGGCACTAAGGCAGGGGGCACGAATCAATTTCTGGTAAGTTGGTGTGGTAACGTGAAGTGCGTTGCAATGTGAGAGGTGCGTTTCGGCACCCAGAAAGTATTCAATCTTAACTGTGCCAGTGTCTGGAGCAGCAGGAGAGTACAGTGAGTATATAAACTAACTTTCGCGGGCTTTTTTTCAGAGGCCGGTGTCGGGAGCAGCAGGAGTGCGGCGGTACAGTGAGTATTTAAACTCAATTTCGCGGGCTTTTTTCCTCAGAGGCTTACCAATCTCGCGGACCGGCAGCGGTGATCCAGAGCCACGTCACGATTCAAAAAGTGACGCGGGCAAGAGGAAGCAGCTAATTGGGTGAGTATGGCCAGGTGAGTATTTATACTACTCTATAGTTTGACAGTTAAGGTTAATAGTTTAAAAAGTTTAGAAGGTCTTAATTTTTGTGGTTATGGTTTCTAAGGTCTCTGTTGTGTAGCGGGGAGTGCTAGTAAACAAGGGCCCTTGATTATATCATTTAATTGTAGTGTAATTAGTGGTATTGATTTGATTTAATTTAAATTAATTAAAGGGTAAGCCATGACAGCACAGCTTGGCCCCGTAGCATGCTCCTCCTGCACTATGTGGAAAATCAGGGACATTTCCTGTGTCCGTGACGACCATGTGTGCTGGAAGTGTATCCAGCTGCAGTTACTGGCAGACCACATTGCAGTGCTGGAGCTGCGAATGGATACATACCATACTGGAGCATTCGCGATGCTGAGGACGTTGTGGATAGCATGTTTAATGAGTTGGTGACACCGCAGGTAAAGACTGCACAGGCAGGAAGGGAATGGGTGACTGCCAGGCAGAGTAGTAGGCACAGGCAGGTAGTGCAGGGGTCCCCTGTGGCCATCCCCCTCTCAAATAGATATACCACTTTGGATATTGCTAGGGGAGATGGCTTATCGGGGGAAGGCAGCAGCAGCCAACTTCCTGGCGCCATGGGTGGTTCTGCTGCACAGGATGGGAGGAAAAAGAGCGGGAGAGCTATAGTGATAGGGGATTCTATTGTAAGGGGAATAGATAAGCGTTTCTGCGGCCGCAAACGAGACTCCAGGATGGTATATTGCCTCCCTGGTGCAAGGGTCAAGGATGTCTCAGGGCGGTTGCAGGGCATTCTGGAGGGGGAGGGTGAACAGCCAGTTGTCGTGGTGCATGTAGGTACCAACAATATAGGTAAAAAATGGATGAGGTCCTAAAAGCTGAATATAGGGAGTTAGGAGGTAAATTAAAAAATAGGACCTCAAAAGTAGTAATTCAGGATTGCTACCAGTGCCACGTGTTAGTCAGAGTAGAAATAGAAGGATATTTCAGATGAATACGTGGCTAGAGGAATGGTGCAAGGGAGAGGGATTCAAATTCCTGGGACATTGGAACTGGTTCTGGGGGAGGTGGGACTAGTACAAACTGGACGGTTTGCACCTGGGCGGGACCGGAATAAATGTCCTAGGGTGAGTGTTTGCTAGTGCTGTTGGGGAGGGTTTAAACTAAAATGGCAGGGGGTTGGGAACCTGTGCAGGGAGACAGAGGAAAGGGAAGCAAGGAATGAAACAAAGGACAGGAAGGAGAAAAGCAAAAGTGGAAGGCGGAGAACTCAAGGGTGTAAATCAAACAGGGCTAAAGTAAATAATAATTCTAAAAGGACTAAGAGTGTTAAAATAACAAGCCTGAAGGCTCCCAGAGATGTCGGGGAACATAGGGTCTAATGAGAGGGAGGAATTGAGTGAAATCAGTACTTGTAGGGAAATGGTGTTAGAGAAATTGATGAGATTGAAGGCCGATAAATCCCGAGGGCCTGATAATCTAAATCCTAGGGTACTTAAGGAAGTGGCCCTAGAAATAGTAGATGCATTGCTGGTCATCTTCCAAAATTCTATAGACTCTGGAACAGTTCCCATGGATTGGAGGATAGCTAATGTAACCCCACTATTTAAAAAAGGTGGTAGAGAGAAAACGGGGAATTATACACCGGTAAGCCTGACATCGGTAGTGAGGAAAATGCTAGAGTCCATTATAAAAGATGTAATAGCAAAGCACTTGGAAAACAGTGACAGGATCGGACAAAGTCAACATGGATTTACAAAAGGTAAATCATGCTTGACTAATCTACTGGAAATTTTTGAGGATGTAGCTGATAGAATAGATAGAAACATAGAAACATAGAAGATAGGAGCAGCAGTAGGCCATTCGGCCCCTCGAGCCTGCTCCGCCATTCAATGAGATCATGGCTGATTATCCAAATTCAGTACCCTGTTCCTGCCTTCTCTCCATATCCCTTGATCCCTTTAGCCTTAAGAAATATATCCAACTCCTTCTTGAATATATTTAATGAATTGGCCTCTACTACCTTCTTTGGCAGAGAATTCCACAGGTTCACCACTCTCTGGGTGAAGAAATTCCTCCTCGTCTCTGTCCTAAATGGCTTACCCCTTATCCTTAGACTGTGACCCCTGGTTCTGGACTCCCCGACCATCGGGAACATCCTTCCAACATCTAGTCTGTCTAGTCCTGTTAGAATTTTATAAGTTTCGATGAGATCCCCTCTCATTCTTCTAAACTCCAGCGAGTACAAGCCCAATCGACCCAATCTCTCCTCATACGTCATTCCTGCCATCCCAGGTATCAGTCTGGTGAATCTTCGCTGTACTCCTTCCATGGCAAGAACATCCTTCCTCAGATAAGGCGACCAAAACCGCACACAATACTCAAGATGTGGCCTCACCAAGGCCCTGTACAACTGCAGCAAGACATCCTTGTTCCTGTACTCAAACCCTCTCGCTACGAAGGCCAACATATCATTTGCCTTCTTAACCGCCTGCTGCACCTTCATGCTTACTTTCAGCAACTGGTGCACAAGGACGCCCAGGTCTCGTTGCACTTCCCCTTCTCCCAATCTATTGCCATTTAGATAATAATCTGCTTTCCTGTTTTTGACACCAAAGTGGATAACCTCGCATTTATCCACATTATGTTGCATCTGCCATGCTTCTGCCCAATCACCCAACCTGTCCAAATCATACTGGAGTTTCTCGGCATCCTCCTAGATAAGGGAGAACCAGTGGATGTGGTGTATTTGGACTTTCAGAAGGCTTTCGATAAGGTCCCGCATAAGAGATTAGCGTGCAAATTTAAAGCACATGGGATTGGGGGTAAGGTACTGCCTTGGATAGAGAACTGGTTGGCAGACAGGAAGCAAAGAGTTGGAATAAACAAGTCTTTTTCCGAGGGGCAGGCAGTAACTAGTGGGGTACCACAGGGATGGGTGCTAGGACCCCAGCTGTTCACAATATATATTAATGATCTAGACGAGGGAACTAGATGTAATATCTTCAAGTTTGCAGACGACACAAAGCTGGGTGGGCGTGTGTGCTGTGAGGAGGATGCAGAGAAACTCCAGTATGATTTGGACAGGTTGGGTGATTAGGCAGATGCATGGCAGATGCAGTATAATGTGGATAAATGCAAGGTTATCCACTTTGGTGGCAAAAACAGGAAGACAGATTATTATCTGAACGGCAATAGATTGGGAAAAGGGGAAGTGCAATGAGTCCTGGGTGTCCTTGTGCATCAGTTGCTGAAGGTATGCATGCAGGTGCAGCAGGCAGTTAAGAAGGCAAATGGTATGTTGGCCTTCATAGCGAGAGGATTCAAGTACAGGAACAAGGATGTCTTGCTGCAGTTGTACAGGGCCTTGGTGAGACCACAGCTTGAGTATTGTGTGCAGTTTTGGTCGCCTTGTCTGAG
The DNA here is from genome assembly GCF_052327205.1 of Somniosus microcephalus. NCBI lineage: Eukaryota > Metazoa > Chordata > Chondrichthyes > Squaliformes > Somniosidae > Somniosus > Somniosus microcephalus. The sequence continues at coordinate 147,973,312 of NC_140989.1, forward strand.
GAAGGATGTTCTTGCCATGGAGGGAGTGCAGCGAAGATTCACCAGACTAATACCTGGGATGGCAGGAATGACGTATGAGGAAAGATTGGGTCGATTAGGCTTATATTCGCTGGAGTTTAGAAGAATGAGAGGGGATCTCATCGAAACTTATAAAACTCTAACAGGACTATACAGACTAGATGCAGGAAAGATGTTCCCGATGGCGGGGGAATCCAGAACCAGGGGTCACAGTCTAAGGATAAGGGGTAAGCCATTTAGGACAGAGATGAGGAGGAATTTCTTCACCCAGAAAGTGGTGAACCTGTGGAATTCTCTACCACAGAAGGCAATTGAGGCCAATTTATTAAATATATTCAAGAAGGAGTTGGATATATTTCTTTAGGCTAAAGGGATCAAGGGATATTGGGAAAAAGCAGGGACAGGGTACTGAATTTGGATGATCAGCCATGATCTCATTAAATGGCAGAACAGGCTCGAGGGACCGAATGGCCTAGCCCAGCTCTTATCTTCTATGTTTCTATGGTCTGGGGCGCTAGCGGAGTGTTGCTCGCTTGCATGACGTCATGATCTGCGGGCGCAGGAGATCGTGGCGGTAGTGTTTATCACCACTGCAAAATGACAGGTCAATTTCGCGAGAGGCGCTAAAATTGCCGCGCTCGAGTCCTAAGTTGCTAGCGCCCCGTTGGCGCCCCCCCTGGAGGCGCTAACAGGAGGCACTAACCAACCAAATTTTTCCCCTAGAGACATTAATTAAAATTAACAGGTGAAACAAGATACTAATTAGCTTCTGAAAGAGGGAATAGATACTTTTTAGATCATGAAGGGGCAGCTGATACCTGTTTCTTGCAATTCCTGCGCCATGTGGGAACTTCAGGACACTTCATGTGTCTTGGGGGGCCATCTGTGTAGGAAGTGGTTCCAGCTGCTTGAGCTCGAGCTCAGGGTTTCCGAGCGTGAGCGGCAGCTGGAGTCACTGCGGAGCATCAGGGAGGCTGAGAGTTTCATGGACGTATGTTCCAGGAGGTGGCCACCCCACAGGCAGTGAGAGTTCAGGATAGTAAATGGGAGGCCATCCAGAAGAGTAGGAAGGAGCAAAAGGGATAGGGAGGAGCAATATAGACTTAATGGCACAGTTCTAAAGAGTGTGCAGGGACAGAGGGACCTGGAAGTTCATGTGCATAGATCTTTGAAGGTGGCGGGACATATTGGGTAGTTAGCAAAGCATATGGGATCTTAGGCTTCATAAATAGAGGTATTGAGTACAAAATCAGGGAAGTTATGCTGAACCTTTATAAAGCGCTGGTTAGGCCACAACTGGAGTATTGCGTCCAGTTCTGGTCACCACACTTTAGGAAGGATGTGAAGGTCCTTGAGAGGGTGCAGAGAAGATTTACCAGAATGGTTCCAGGGATGAGGGATTTTAGCTACAAGGTTAGGTTGGAGAAGCTGGGGTTGTTCTCCTTGGAGCGAAGGAGGTTGAAGGGAGATTTGATAGAGGTGTACAAGATTATGACGGGTTTTGATAAGGTAGGCAGAGAAAGGCTGTTCCCATTAGCTGATGGTACAAGGACTAGGGGACACAGGTTTAAGGTTTTGGGCAAGAGATACAGGGGGGATGTGAGGAAGAACTTTTTTACGCAGCGAGTGGTGAGGACCTGGAACTCGCTGCCGACAAGGGTGGTGCAAGCGGAGATGATCAATGATTTCAAAAGGAAATTGGATAGGCACTTGAGGGAAATAAACTTGCAGGGCTACGGGGATAGAGCAGGGGAATGGGACTGACTGGATTGCTCTACAGAGAGCTGGTATGGACTCGAAGGGCCGAATGACCTCCTTCTGTGCCATAATGACTCTGACTCTATGACCATCCAGGACAAAGCAGCCTACTTGATTGGCACCTCATCCACCACCATAAACATTCACTCCCTCCATCATCGGTGCACTGTGACTGCAGTGTGTACCATCTACAAGATGCACTGCAGCAACTCGCCAAGGCTTCTTCAGCAGCACCTCCTAAACCCGTGACCTCTTCCACCTAGAAAGACAAGGGCAGCAGATGCATGGGAACTATTCGACAATGCAGCCCTCACACTCCCTATCACTCTGATGCTATGAAAACAACTGACAACACACAGGGAGGGCCCTTGGTCTTGCCACCTCACTCCATCTTTGTCTCCTTCTAAGCATCTATGCTATGGATTCTCTACACTCACTCCTTCATTCTCACTCAACCTCCACTTGTCTCCCTCATTGCAGGAAAAGAGAGCTCACAATAAAAGAGAATGAGCGAGGACAGGAGGAGGGCCACCAGCAGTAGCCCACCTCACCCCCTGGGAGGAGGCGGTTCTGGAGATCGTAGGAGTGGAGGACGACGCGCATGTGGGGGACGGACAGACGGGTGTATCACAGCAAGCTGGTGACAGAATAGTTTTCCATCTCTCTCATTGACATTGCATGAGTCGCTGATAATGTTTCGGAAGCTCTAACAGATGGACTAATGATCACCTGCAATATGCAATGTGCATGTAACCTTGGCATCACATCTCTGACTCTTTCCTTTACTCCCCCACAGGACCATCGCAAGCACCCATCCCCACTAGCCAGGAGGAACAGGCTGAGCCTCCAGACTCCTCAGAGGAAGCTGCAACCTCTGAGGGCACAGCGTCAGCAGAATTCAGCGCACCAGCACCAGCGCAGACACTCACACCTCAGTGGGACCTTCAGGGCATAGAGTAGTGTTGTCACCTGGTGTATCACAGCTCACAAGTGAGCATCAGCAGATTGTGGAGACAGGGACAGCAGTGGAGATTCCTAGTCGGAGGGCACAGGACTCTGCCAGCTCAGCTCAGCTGCATGTCAACCCTCTGCCTCTGGGTCCATCCACAGTATCAGTGGTGATGGCACTCCAGGAAAAGATGCAGGAGTCTCTGGCAGGTTTTGTCTCCAGGGTCGCTACGAGTGTGGAGCGAATGGAGGAGTCCATAGCGAACATGAGCAGAGCCTTTGTGGAGTCATTGGCGCATGAACGCATCACCACGGAAAGGATGGCAACCTCCGTGGAAAGGATGGCTACAGTAGAGGAGAGGATGGCTACGGCCAGGGAGGAGCTAAGTCGCCAGAGTGTTGAAAACATGGTGAGTGTTCAGAATAGACTGACATCTCTGGAGGAGTGATGGTCAGCTATTGAACAGAGAAACCAGACCTTCACGGCAGTCCCTCTGAGTAGGACTGCCAGTGCAGATACGGGTCCCCATGGCCCCCCTGATGTGCAGCAAGGTGCTCTCAAGCCACTTGCAAGCACTGAGGGGGACCTGACCAATGAGAGAGAAGTTGGTGGCAGACATCAAGGAAGTGGGGGCTCCTCTCCAAGCGCTCACACTTCCATGCCACTGCAGAGCCCTCGGTCAGAGTCCCACCGGAGTAAACACCTAAGTGAGATAGGCGTCTCAACCCCTACACAGCCGCAGGAGCAGCAGACTGCTGACGAGCCCTCACAGGTTTGCCACCCCAGAGGATGCCCGCCAAAGGTGTTGAGACAGGAGCAGCAAGAAAGTGAGCAAGGGGCCTCCACATCTGCTGAAGCCACAGGGGAAGCACCACGTAGGAGCACGCATAAGAGAAAGACACTGCACAAATAGTCACAAGGGTAGTCACTTGGGTGAAATTTGATGTTTTATGTGTAAAAGCCATCATATGAATCATGTACCTAAAAAATCTGATGGCTACTGCTGTAGTTGTGGCGTGTGTCATTTCGCAAATGGGACTTCCACATTAATGGCTTGCAATTGTCAGTATGGTGGTCAAATTGCTAGGAATCAGCTGGTTCGTGGCCATTGTCAATGCTCAGGTAAGAAGATGCGAGGCAAAAGTACTTGAGTGGCTAGGCTAAGCAAATCTGGCCAAGATGAGTGCGTTCCTTGTATCCCGAGCAGCTATGTTCTTGCGTACTCCTGCCTCTGGTTGATGGGCCTCTGCAGGATGTTCGGTTTCGCTCTCCTCCTCCTCATCTGAGGAGGAAATGTGAGGAGCCACCTGGTCCTCAAGAATCTGCAAGCCACGATGCTGTGCCATGTAGTGAAGTGCACAGCAAACCACGACGATTCTGGAAACCCTGGCTGCTGAGTACTGCAGGGCTTCACCTGATCTATCCAGGCATCTGAAGCGCATCTTCAGCAAACCGATGGTTTGCTCGATTATGGCTCTGGTGGACATGTGGCTGGAGTTGTAGGAATAGGAGGATAGAGCAGATGAATGCATGGCTAAAGAGTTGGTGCAGGAGGGAGGGCTTTAGTTTCCTGGATCACTGGATCACTGGGCCTGCTTCTGGGGAAGGTGGGACTTGTACAAGTCGGACGGGTTGCACCTGAACCAGAGTGGGACAAATATCCTTGCGGGGAGGTTTGCTAGCACTGTTCGGGGGGCTTTAAACTAAAATGGCAGGGGGTTGGGAAACTGAGCAGGGAGACAGAGGAAAGGGAAACAGGGATAAAAACAAAAGATAGGAAGGAGAAAAACAAAAGTGGCAGTCAGAGAAATCAACGGTTTAAATCAAACGTGGCCACAGTAAATAATAATTCTAATAGGTCTAAGAGCGTTAAAAAAACAAGCCTGAAGGCTTTGGCCTAGAAATTCAGTTTGGGGCGGCCAGCTCGCTCGCGCCCAGAAAGTACCGCTGCGCGCGGAGCCACTTGCGCCCGCCGGAAATTCAGTTTCAGCGCCCCAACTCGAAGGCGGCCGCTATTCAAGGGTTTCGGCGCCCCCGCTTGGGGCGCTGAAACTGAATATCGGCGCGCTAGGTGCCACAGCGCCACCCGCTGCAGAGCGGCAGGCTGCGGTACTGCAGGCCTTTCTCCCTCTCTTAAGGGGGAGGTGCCTGCAACAGCGAGATCGCTGCTCGCTAGTGCCGGCAAATGAGCCCGGCACCACGGAGAAGTGCCGGGCTCCCGGAAAACAGCCGGCAATGCCGCGGGGGGGGTGGTGGAGGAGGCCGGGGAAGGAGGTGCGGGCAGGCGGCCGCCGAAAAAGCGGCCGACCGCACCTCCGCCTTAACTCGCCCCACTAACGCTACAGGACGGCCCCGTTTTCTGATCGCTGTTTGCGGCCGCTGCGGAAGAGGCGGCCGCAACTAAATATGGCGGTCGGGCCGGTAGCGGGGCGGTAGCAGGGCACTGCGCACACCGATGACGTCATCGGTGGCGGCGCAGCGCTACTGGCTAACGCCGCCATTACCGCAGCGCTGAATATCGGCGAAAGCTCAGCAAGTGGCGCAAAAGCCCTCTTTCGGTGAAAACTGGGCGCAAAGCCTACTGAATTTCTAGCCCTATGTGTCTTAATGCGAGGAGCATTTGTAATGAGGTGGATGAATTGGCTGCGCGAATAGAGGTAAATGAATATGGTTTGGTTGGGATTGCGGAAACATGGCTCAAGGATGGCCAAGACTGGGAACTCAACATCCAGGGGTATTCAATATTCAGGAAAGATAGGCAAAAAGGAAAGGGAGGTGGGGTAGCATTACTGGTTAAGGAAGGGATTAATACAACTGTAATGAAGGATATTAGCTCTGATGATGTGGAATCTGTATGGGTAGAATTGAGAAATACTAAGGGGAAAAAAACATTAGTGGGAGTGGTATATAGACCTCCAAACAGTAAGGCGGAGGTTGGGGATGGCATTAAAAGGGAAATTAAAGAATCGTGCAATAAGGGCACAGCAGTCATCATGGGTGACTTTAATCTACATATAGATTGGGCCAACCAAATTAGTAACAATACTGTGGAGGAGGAATTCCTGGAGTGTTTACGGGATGGTTTCCTGGACCAATATGTCGAGGAACCAACCAGAGATCAGACAATCTTAGACTGGGTATTATGTAACGAGAAAGGATTAATTAGCAATCTTGTTGTACGAGGCCCCTTGGGTCGGAGCGATCATAATATGATCGAATTCTTCATTAAGATGGAGAATGAAGTAGTTGACTCAGAGACTAGGTTCCTCAATTTAAATAAAGGAAACTACAATGGTCTGAGGAGCGAGTTGGGTAGGATTGATTGGGGAATGGCACTCAAAGGGTTGGCGGTGGATAGGCAATGGCAAACATTCAAAGACCGAATGGATGAGCTACAGAATTTGTTCATCCCAGTTTGGCATAAAAATAAAACAAAAAAGGTGACTCAACCGTGATTAACAAGGGAAATTAGGGATAGCATAAGATCCAAGGGCCTAGAAATTGGGTATAGCCCTGCTTGAGGCGTTAGAACTGGCGGAGCGCTAAGTTTATAGCCAGACGAAAGTTATCGCTGCCTGGCGAGATATTGGGTTGCATCGCCCTCAAAGGGGATTGAGGCGCTAATTCAGCCGTTGCACGGTGCTCTTAAGGCACAAAAGTTCAGGCGCTACTCAATATCAACGCGGACGGGCGCAGCGCAGGTGATCGCAATTACGGGAAACCACGAGAGCTCCAGGCGCCGGCCGCCTCTTAAAGGGGTGGGTCAGTCAGCCTGAGCTTCAACACCCAACGCCCTGTAGGCCTCAGATTCGGCGCTCGCCCTTGTCTGGCGTTACAAACTTGTTCAGCATGGAGAAGGTTAGACAAAGAGCAGAGCGCTTCAGCACTGAGGCTCTGGACCACTTGGTGGCTGCAGTTGAACGCCATCGAGAGGTCCTGTATCCGGATAATGGCAAGAGGCCGAATCAGAAGGCTTACCGACGATCTTGGAGGGAGGTTGCTGTGAGGGTCAACTCCAGCAGCATGGCAACCAGGACCCCTGTTCAGTGCAGGAAGAAATTCAACGACCTCACATGGATCGTTAGGGTGAGTGATGGTTTAGCAAACTTCTGATTCCCTCCATCTGCAGCTGACTTCGGGCACCCTGCTGCAATGATGCCCCAATGGCCATCTGTCAGCATGCACCCATGGCCCTTTCTGGGCACACACATGGACAGATGTCTCAAGGCCTCATGTAAGGGCTCTTGCACCATGGGGGGCATGCGATGATGTCTCAAGGCCTCATGTAAGGGCTCTTGCACCATGGGGGGCATGCGATGATGTCTCAAGGCCTCATGTAAGGGCTCTTGCACCATGGGGGGCATGCGATGATGTCTCAAGGCCTCATGTAAGGGCTCTTGCACCATGGGGGGCATGCGATGATCTCTCAAGGCATCATGTTACAGAACTTCCCCTTCTTTCCCCTGCAGTCCAAGCTGGCGATGATCCGAAAGGAGCAGCGTCGAACCGGTGGCGGACCTCCACAAGTGGTCATTCTCACGGATCTGGAGGAAAGAGTGCACCAGACACTTGGAGGACGTCTGTCTGGTCCAGTGACCACTGCATCTGCCGACCCCATTACCGACAGCGAGGGTAAGACTCTCACCTTTTTCACCTGTTGCCTTCCACTTGGTCCCCCCGCCAGCATGCATCCTCAGTGTGCAGCCATGTCAGAGCCTTGTCGCAATCTGGCATGCCTTTCAGCAAAGCTGTCCTTTTGCTAAAGCCACTCTTCCACCTCCCACTTTCAGATGAAGCAGCACCAACTCGGGCTCAACGTGTTGAAGCTGCCAGTGCCAGTGCCACCAGAGGCGAGGACCAGGAGAAATCCGGACCAGCCGTTGCAGAATCCGGGGAGCTGACACATCTACAGACTGGGGATAGTAGTCCCCTGGAGGGGAGGGGGGGGGCTCTGAGGATGAACCAGTTGCCGGACCAAGCGGCATGCAGCAACGCACGGGGGATAGGCAAGTTCGGCCACCGTCTCCCCGGAGGGCAAGGCAGGTCATGATGACTGCTGCACAGAGTGCAGATGAGGTGCGTCGCCTGGCTGAGATGAGCAAACAGGCCCGGGTCAGACACACGGAGCTGATGGCTGCAGTCGAGAAGGTGCCTGAGTCAATAGGTTCATTGGCTAAGAGTATGTTGGACTTCGGGGCAACAATGGAGAGGACTCTCCAGAGCTTTGGGGCAACAATGGACAGGACTCTCCAGGTGTTCGGGGCAACAATGGAGAGGACTCTCCAGGGCTTCGGGGCAACAATGGACAGGACTATCCAGGTGTTCGGGGAAACTATGGACAGGTCTATCCAGGGCTTTGGGGCAACAATGGACAGGACTATCCAGGGCTTCGGCCCAACAATGGAGAGGACTGTCCACGGCTTTGAGTCGGCTATGGAAAGGACTGTTCAGGGCTTCGGACAATCCCTGGAAAGGTCTGTGCAGGGCTTGTCCGAGGCAGTGGAGCGGTCGGCACCTGCCTTGTCCGAAGCAATGGGAAGAACTGTCCAGGCCTTCTCCGAAGCACTGGCACCTGGCACACAGGTCCTCACTGTTGCCACGCAGTCACTTGCTGGGCTCCTCCACAGCCAGATTGACGCAACGCGATCTCTCACTGTAGCCACCCTCTCTGCATCAGTTAGGATCACCCCGGGCCCTTCCAGTCCCATACAAGGCCAGGAATCAGTGGAGCATGCGATTGTGGTGGATGAGCCGAGCCGCTCCCCTCAGATAGCCAGTGTGTCATCCGACCATGGTGCAGGTGTCCTCTCTCGGCAGGAGACCATTGCACATGCCAGCGCTGGGACGCCTGCATTGCAGCTGCCACCACCTGCAGGCCACACTGCTTCCAGCCATGGTCACATCAAGCATCCTGCGTCCACACCCTCCAAGCCCAGAGGTCGGCCAGGCCGTCCCTCAGGGGCTTCTGCGCTTCCAGACAGTCAGCAGGCGTCCCCCAGCCTTGAGGCCGCCACTGGGGTCCAATTACGGAGGAGCAGCAGGGAGGGAAGGGGCCGGGCGCGAAAGAGAAGTCGTTCTCCCTCAAGGGGCCAGTTGTAGAGGGAGGTGCTGAGACGTTTGTTTGTCCAAATTCAAGGACACCCTCACCTGTTGTTATATTTGCAGAAGGTTTGTTGAGTTTTGCGGCTTGGCCGAACAGTTCACAGTTATTTTGAAAGTTATGGTTTCTGTTGACATTACGTTGTTTAGCTGTAATGAAAGACTTTTGTGCCAATAAACAGAAGTTTCAATGTGGCATGGTGCATGTGATTAGTTTCAATGATGCTGGCATTCAGAGGCCCTCAAATATCCAAAGTGCGCATGAGTTAAGACTCTCATCATTCCGCCACAGGGGTCTCGACGCGAGTCCAGATGAGCCTCTGACGTATGGCCCTTCCACTTTCAGCAGCCCTTCCATCTTCCTCCTCCTCCTCCCCCTCCTCCTCCTCCGCCTGCTCTTCCTCCTCCTCCTCCTCCTCATCCTCCTCCTCCGCCTGCTCTTCCTCCTCCTCCTCCTCCTCCTCCGCCTCCTCCTCCTCCGCCTGCTCTTCCTCCTCCTCCTCCTCCTCCTCCTCCTCCGCCTGCTCTTCCTCCTCCTCCTCCTCCGCCTGCTCTTCCTCCTCCTCCTCCTCCTCCTCATACTCCTCCTCCTCCTCCTCATACTCCTCCTCCTCCGCCTGCTCTGCTGGTCGTTGAGGGACAGCTGGAATTGGCTGGGTGCGTCGATTCGCCAAGTTGTGGAGCATGCAGCAGACGACGACGATGTGTCCCACTTGCTGCGGCGAGTACTGCAGGGATCCCCCCGAATCTTCCAGACATTGGAAACGCTTTTTGACAACACCAATAGTGTGCTGTTTACTGTGCCTGGTCGCCTGATGGCCGCTGCTGATCAGCTCTCCTGCTGGGGTGTCGGCCACACGGAGTGTTGTCATCAGCCATGGCCAGAGAGGATAGCCCTTGTGCGCAGTAAGCCAGCCTCGTCTTCGAGGCAGCCCCTCAAAAAGGTAACAAACTGAGGTCAACCGCAGGATAAAGGCATCGTGGCTGCACCCTGGGAAATGCGCGGTGACTGCCATGATGATTTGGCGGTGGTCACAGACCAGCTGCATGTTGAGGGAGTGGAACCCCTTGCGGTTGCGGAAGTCCTAAGGATGATGGCATGGCGCCCTCAAAGCCACGTGTGTGCTGTCACTCGCCCCCTGCACCATGGGGAAGTCCGCAATAGAAGCAACACCCTGCGCGCCCTCCGCCTGCTTGTGCAGGGTCCGAGGGAAGGTAATGAATTGACGCCTTCGCCTATAAAGGGCATCTGTAACTTGTCGGATGCAACAGTGGACTGCAACCTGAGTGACAGTCGCAATGTCCCCAATGGCTGACTGAAAGGATCCGTTGGCATAAAAATGGAGGCCATCAGTCAGTTTAGCCATCACGGACAGAGAGGTTCTGCAGCGTTCACGCGGCTGCAGATCCTGACCAAGCAGGTGGCACAGATCAGTAACAATGTCCCTCCAGAATCGGAGCCTTCCCAAACACTGCTCCTCCGACATGTCAAGGCTTGTCACCTGCTGCCTAAAGACCCTCGCAGCTTCCCGTCGGATTGGCCGACCTCCATTGCCCCTCCTCCTTCTGGCCAATCCCGGCCCTCTCTCCCGCCATCTCTCTGCCCCTTCACAGTGTTGGGCGATGAGGCCGTCGCCCTCCAAACAAGCTCTCATTCCAATGCCAGTTGGTCAAAAGGCTTTTAGGTGTAGTGCTGCAAGTGCTTCTGACAAGTTTGAAGGTCCCAAGTACTGTAAAGCTAAATTCCCAGAACTCCGCTCCACATTAGCTCGCCAGCTCTCTCTAGCAACGATCGCAATGAGCAGGCCAAGTGGCAGAAGATTCTGCACTAGAGCTGTCCCCTTTAAATAGCGCCCCCCTACTCCGAGAAGGGGCTGTTAGCCCTCCCTCGAACTGTCACTAATAGCGCTAGGCGCTAAGGCTCCGGGCGCCACCCGATATGCGCTCAGGCGCTCCTAAAAGGCGTTGCACACTGATGTCATGATCTGCTTGCGCGTGTGGGCGCAAGCAAACACTTAGCGCAGGTGCAAAATGTATAGTCAATATCTGAGTTGTCGATATCTTCATAGCGAACGCCCCAACATAGGGTATCGCCCCAATTCTAGGTCTCTTTAGGCGCTCAGCGCCGGCGCTACCAAGCGAATTTCTAGGCCAAGGAGAGGACATATAAATTGGCCAGAAAAAGCAATAATCCTGAGGATTGGGAGCAGTTCAGGATTCAACAAAGGAGGACAAAGGGATTAATTAAGAAAGGGAAAATAGAATATGAGAGTAAGCTTTCAGGGAACATAAAAACTGACTGTCAAAGCTTTTATAGATATATGAAGAGAAAAAGATTGGTGAAGTCAAGCATAGGTCCCTTGCAGTCAGAATCAGGGGAATTTATAATGGGAAACAGAGAAATGGCAGACCAACTAAATTCATACTTTGGTTCTGTCTTCATAAAGGAGGACACAAATAACCTCCCAGAGGTGCCGGGGAACATAGGGTCTGATGAAAGGGTGGAACTGAAAGAAATCAGTATCTGTAGGGAAATGGTGTTAGGAAAATTGATGGGATTGAAGGCTGATAAATCCCCAGGGCCTGATAATCTACATCCCAGGGTACTTAAGGAAGTGGCCCGAGAAATAGTAGATGCATTGCTGGTCATCTTCCAGAACACAATAGACTCTAGAACAGCACCCATGGATTGGAGGGTAGCTAATGTTACCCCACTATTCAAAAAAGGTGGTCGAGAAAAAGCGGGGAATTATACACCGGCAAGCCTGACATCAGTAGTGGGGAAAATGCTAGAGTCTATTATAAAAGATGTAAGAAATCACACAACACCAGGTTATAGTCCAGCAGCTTTATTTGAAATCACAAGCTTTCGGAGCGCTGCTCCTTCTTCAGGTGAAGTGGAGAAATGCATAAAGACACAGCTTATATAGTCAGAGAATCATGTCAGATGTTTACAGGTAACCTTTCCAACTGCCATTTATCACACCTCGGCAGAGAGATAATCACAGCAGTCAAAGGTGTGAATGGTGTCCAAACAGGTCAGTCAGGGAAACATTACATCAAAGAACAATGAGGTGGGGTCACAAGGGGTCAAATATTGCAGATGCTGGGGTCTGTATGAAAAACAAAAAAACAGACAAAAAACATTTTTTTTGGCTGGAAATCACAGCAGGTCCGGCCGCATCTGTGTAGAGAGAACAAGCCAATGTCGACTCGAGTCTGGATGACCCTGCATCAGGTGGGGTTACATGTAGCGTGACATGAACCCAAGATCTCGGTTAAGGCCATCCTCATGGGTGCGGAACTTGGCTATCAGTTTCTGCTCGATGATTTTGCGTTGTCGTGTGTCTCGAAGGCCACCTTGGAGAATGCTTACCCGAAGATCGGAGGCTGAATGTCCTTGACTGCTGAAGTGTTCCCCGACTGGGAGGGAACACTCCTGCCTGGTGATTGTTGCGCGGTGTCCGTTCATCCGTTGTCGCAGTGTCTGCATGGTCTCGCCGATGTACCATGCTCCGGGGCATCCTTTCCTGCAACGTATGAGGTAGACAACATTGGCCGAGTCACATGAGTATGTACCATGTACCTGGTGGGTGGTGTCCTCACGTGTGATGATGGTATCTGTGTTGATGATCTGGCATGTCTTGCAGAGGTTGCTGTGGCAGGGCTGTGTGGTGTCGTGGTCGCTGTTCTCCTGGAAGCTGGGTAATTTGCTGCGAACGATGGTCTGTTTGAGGTTAGGCGGCTGTTTGAAAGCGAGTAGTGGAGGCGTGGGGATGGCCTTAGCGAGGTGTTCGTCGTCATCGATGACATGTTGAAGGCTGCGAAGAACATGGCGTAGTTTCTCCGCTCCGGGGAAGTACTGGACGACGAAGGGTACTCTGTTGGTTGTGTCCCGTGTTTGTCTTCTGAGGAGGTCTATGCGATTTTTCACTGTGGCCCGTCGGAACTGTCGATCGACGAGTCGAGCGTCATATCCCGTTCTTACAAGGGCGTCTTTCAGTGTCTGTAGGTGTCCATCGCGTTCCTCCTCATCTGAGCAGATCCTGTGTATTCGCAGGGCTTGTCCATAGGGGATGGCTTCTTTAACGTGGTTAGGGTGGAAGCTGGAGAAGTGAAGCATCGTGAGGTTGTCCGTGGGCTTGCGGTAGAGTGAAGTGCTGAGGTGTCCGTCTTTGATGGAGATTCGTGTGTCCAGGAATGAGACTGATTCTGAGGAGTAGTCCATGGTGAGTTTGATGGTGGGATGGAACTTGTTGATGTTATCGTGTAGTCTTTTCAGTGATTCTTCGCCGTGGGTCCATAGGAAGAAAATGTCATCGATGTATCTGGTGTATAGCGTTGGTTGGAGATCCTGTGCAGCGAAGAAGTCTTGCTCGAACTTGTGCATGAAGATGTTTGCGTATTGGGGTGCGAATTTGGTCCCCATGGCTGTTCCGTGTGTTTGGGTAAAGAACTGGTTGTCGAAGGTGAAGACATTGTGGTCAAGGATGAAGCGGATGAGTTGTAGGATGGCGTCTGGAGATTGGCTGTTGTTGGTGTTGAGTACTGAGGCTGTCGCAGCGATGCCGTCATCGTGGGGGATACTGGTGTAGAGTGCCGAGACGTCCATCGTGGCGAGGAGTGTTCCTGGTTCAACTGGTCCGTGGGTGCTTATAAAAGATGTAATAGCAGAGCACTTGGAAAGCAGTGACAGGATCGGACAAAGTCAACATGGATTTACAAAAGGTAAATCATGCTTGACTAATCCACTGGAATTTTTTGAGGATGTAACTGGTAAAATAGATAAGGGAGAACCAGTGGATGTGGTGTATTTGGACTTTCAGAAGGCTATCGATAAGGTCCCACATAAGAGATTAGCATGCAAAATTAAGGCACATGGGATTGGGGGCAAGGTATTGACTTGGATAGAGAACTGGTTGGCGGACAGAAAGCAAAGAGTTGGAATAAACGGGTCGTTTTCCGAGTGGCAGGCAGTGACCAGTGGGGTACCGCAAGGATCAGTCCTAGGACCCCAGCTGTTCACAATATATATTAATGATCTGGACGAGGGAATTGGATGTAATATCTCCAAATTTGCAGACGACACAAAGCTGGGTGGGAGGGTAGGCTGTGAGGAGGATGTCGTGAAACTCCAGTACGATTTGGACAGGTTGGGTGATTGGGCAGAAACATGGCAAATGCACTATAATGTGGATAAATGTGAGGTTATCCACTTTGGTGGCAAAAACAGGAAGGCAGATTATTATTTGAATGGCAATAGATTGGGAGAAGGGGAAGTGCAAAGAGACCTGGGTGTTCTTGTGCACCAGTCGCTGAAGGCAAGCATGCAGGTGCAGCAGGCGGTTAAGAAAGCAAATGGTATGTTGGCCTTCGTAGCAAGAGGGTTTGAGTACGGGAACAAGGATCTCTTGCTACAATTGTACAGGGCCTTGGTGAGACCACACCTTGAGTATTGTGTGCAGTTTTGGTCACCTTACCTGAGGAAGGACGTTCTTGCCATGGAGGGAGTGCAGCGAAGATTCACCAGGCTGATACCTGGGATGGCAGGAATGACGTATGAGGAGAGATTGGGTCGATTGTGCTTATACTCACTGGAGCTTAGAAGATTGAGAGGGGATCTCATCGAAACCTATAAAATTCTGTCAGGCCTCGACAGACTAGATGCAGGAAGGATGTTCCTGATGGCCGGGGAGTCCAGAACCAGGGGTCATAGTCTAAGGATAAGGGGTAAGCCATTTAGGACTGAAATGAGGAGGAATTTCTTCACCCAGAGAGTGGTGAACCTGTGGAATTCTCTGCCACAGAGGGCAGTGGAGGCCAGTTCATTAAATATATTCAAGGGTTGGATATATTTCTTGAGGCTAAAGGGATCAAGGGATATGGGGAGAAGGCAGGGACAGGGTACTGAATTTGGATGATCAGCCATGATCTCATTGAATGGCGGAGCAGGCTCGAAGGGCCGAATGGCCTACTCCTGCTCCTATCTTCTATGTTTCTATGTTTCCTCAGCTTTGTTGGATGGTGTCCTCAATGGCGTCATTAGCCACGTCCTCAGGGTATAGCCCTTGTCTCCAAGTAGCCATCCATTAAGTTGGTCTGGCGGACTGAATAGCGGAGGCACACTAGACTGGCGCAGTATGAAGCAGTCATGGCAACTGCCAGGGTACTTGGCACAAACATGCAAAATTTCCTTCTTATGGTCACACACCAGCTGAACGCTAAGGGAGTGGAAGCCCTTGCGATTGACAAAAATACCTGGATTGCGATGGGGTGCCTTAAGGGCCACATGTGTGCAGTCAACGACACCTTGCACCCTTGGAAAGCCTGCCAGATGAGTTAATCCAACCGTACGCACCGTGACACTTGCTCGATCTTTGGTGAAATGGATGTGATTGTGCGCGAGGGCAAAGAGGGCATCGGTTACCTGCATGATGCAAGTGTGTGTGGCTGCCTAGGAGATGCCGCTGATGTCTACTGCTGATCCCTAGAATGAGCCTGAGGCAAAAAAGTTGAGTGCGGTGGTGACTTTGATGGCCACTGGTAAGGGTTGTCCACCTGGTCCTCTGGCCTGCAGGTCTTGTTGCAGCATTGCGCAAATGTCACCCACTACCTCTCACGAAAGTTGGAGCCGTCTTTAGCACTGCTGCTCAGACATGTTGAGATAGCTGACCCTGTGTCTGTAGACCCTGTTTGGGGGGTATCTCCTGCGCTGACGGGCTTCCAAGCGCTGGCCCCTTCTGGCCTGTGAATGTTCAGGTGGGTGAGCAGCAGCCTGGCGCTCCTGTTGTTGCGGCTGCTGTTGGGGCTGCTGCTGTTTTTGTTGCTGCTGTTGGGGCTGCTTTGTTGTTGCTGCTGTTGTTCTGCCTCATCTGATATCCAGAAGGGAAGGAAATAAATGGCTCCCATGTTTCTGGTAGATGCCTCAGTTGAGGAAGCGCTCAGTGAAGGTGGCGAGAGGGGTTTCCCAGGAGGTCACACTGGAGATGGGAGTCAGTCTCCAAACTTCCACAGCTGTGGTTATGCCTTCTAAAAGTTCCCTCCGACCTGAGACTACAAAGTCCTGCCACCTGCAAATGATGGCTGATCAAATCTCCTCTTTAATGGTTGACCTGCAGCTGATAGTCAGCAATCCAAATGTGCTCCCGCCAGGTTTCACCGTCGTGTTTCCCACCAGGCATGTTTCACGTGGGAAAAGAGTTAAACATAGAAACATAGAAACATAGAAGATAGGAGCAGGAGTAGGCCATTTGGCCCCTCGAGTCTGCTCCGCCATTCAATGCGATCATGGCTGATCATCCAAATTCAGTACCCGGTCCCTGCTTTCTCCCCATATCCCTTGATCCCTTTAGCCTTAAGAAATATATCCAACTCCTTCTTGAATATATTTAATGTATTGGCCTCTACTGCCTTCTGTGGTAGAGAATTCCACAGGTTCACCACTCTCTGGGTGAAGAAATGCCTCCTCATTTCTGTCCTAAATGGCCTACCCCTTATCTTTAGACTGTGACTTCTGCTTCTGGACTCCCCGACCATCGGGGACATCCTTCCTGCATCTAGTCTGTCCAGTCCTGTCAGAATTTTTTAAGTTTCAATGAGATTCCCCTCTCATTCTTCTAAACTCCAACGAGTACAAGCCCAATCGACCCAATCTCTCCTCATACGTCATTCCTGCCATCCCAGGTATCAGCCTGGTGAATCTTCGTTGAATTCCTTCCATGGCAAGAACATCCTTCCTCAGATAAGGCGACCAAAACTGCACACAATACGCAAGATGTGGTCTCACCAAGGCCCTGTATAACTGCAGCAAGACATCCTTGTTCCTGTACTCAAACCCTCTCGCTACGAAGGCCAACATACCATTTGCCTTCTTAACCGCCTGCTGCACCTGCATGCTTACCTTCAGCGACTGGTGCACAAGGACACCCAGGTCTCCTTGCACTTCCCCTTCTCCCAATCTATTGCCATTCAGAGAATAATCTGCCTTCCTGTTTTTGCCACCAAAGTGGATAACCTCACAGTTATGCACATTAGATTGCATCTGCCATGCTTTTGCCCAATCACCCAACCTGTCCAAATCATCCTGGAGTTTCTCAGCATCCTCCACACAGCTTTGTGTCATCTGCAAACTTGAAGATATTACATCTAGTTCCCTTGTCTAGATCATTAATATATATTGTGAATAGCTGGGGTCCAAGCACCGATCCCTGCGGTACCCCACTAATCACTGCCTGCCACTCGGAAAAAGACCCGTTTATTCCAACTCTTTGCTTTCTGTCTGCCAACCAGTTCTCTATCCACGTCAATACCTTGCCCCCAATCCCATGTGCCTTAACTTTACACGCAAATCTCTTATGCGGGACCTTATCGAAAGCCTTCTGAAAGTCCAAATACTCCACATCCACTTGTTCTCCCTTATCTATTTCACCAGGTACATCTTCAAAAAATTCCAGTAGATTAGTCAAGCACGATTTACCTTTTGTAAATCCATGTTGACTTTGTCCGATCTTGTCACTGTTTTCCAAGTGCTCTGCTATTACATCTTTTATAATGGACTCTAGCATTTCCCCCACTACCGATGTCAGGCTTACCGGTCTGTAATTCCCCGTTTTCTCTCTACCACCTTTTTGAATAGTGGGGTAACATTAGCTACCCTCCAATCCATGGGTACTGTTCCAGATTCCATTGAATGCTGGAAGATGATCAGCAATGCATCTACTATTTCTTGGGCCACTTCCTTAAGTACCCTAGGATGTAGATTATCAGGCCCTGGGGATTTATCAGCCTTCAAACCCATCAATTTCCCTAACACCATTTCCCTACAAATACTGATTTCTTTCAGTTCCTCCCTTTCATCAGATCTTATGTTCCCCGACATCTCTGGGAGGTTATTTGTGTCCTCCTTTGTGAAGACAAAACCAAAAATATGTATTTAATTAAATCGCAATAGCCATTCAAAATGGCATTCTAGAGGCAATTTAGAGCTTGTTAAGGGCTTTAACGGCCTATCCCGCCTGTTGGAGGTGGGACGCAGTCGGGACCATTAGACACGAATTTTTGAAAATTGCGTGGAGGCGGGATGGAGTCGGGGTTGGGCCTGCCCGCCAGTTTTTGCAAATTTAACCACCAGCACGCCTCCAATCCCGCCTCCACGGCCCAATGAAAATTCTGCCCTAGAGTCATAGAGTTATACAGCACAGAAAGCCCATCGTGTCCACGCCAGCCATCAAGCCCTGTCTATTCTAATCCCATTTTCCAGCACTTGGGTCTGTAGCCTTGTATGCTATGGCGTTTCAAGTGCTCATCTAAATGCTTCTTGAATGTTGTGAGGGTTCCTGCCTCCACCACCCTTTCAGGCAGTGAGTTCCAGATTTGAACCACCCTCTGGGTGAAAAAGTTTTTCCTCAAATCCCCTCTAAACCTCCTACCCCTTACCTTGAAACTATGCCCCCTGGTTATTGACCCCTCTACTAAGGGGAAAAGTTCCTTTCTATCTACCCTATCTATGCCCCTCATAATTTTGTACACCTCAATCAGGTCCCCCCTCAGCCTTCTCTGCTCTAAGGAAAACATCCCAGCCTGTCCAGTCTCTCTTCATAGCTGAAGCGCTCCAGCCCAGGTAACATCCTGGTGAATCTCCTCTGCACCCTCTCTAATGCAATCACATCCTACCTATAGTGTGGTGACCAGAACTACACACAGTATTCCAGCTGTGGCCTAACTAGCGTTTTGTACAGCTCCATCATAACCTCCCTGCTCTTATATTCTATGCCTCGGCTAATGAAGGCAAGTATCCCATATGCCTTTTTAACCACCTTATCTACCTGTCCTGCTGCCTTCAGGGATCTATGTACATGCACACCAAGGTCCCTCTGATCCTCTGTCCTTCCTAGAGTCCTACCATTCATTGTGTATTCCCGTGCCTTGTTAATCCTCCCAAAATGCATCACCTCACACTTTTCAGGGTTAAATTCCTTTTGCCACTGTTCTGCCCATCTAACCAACCCATCTATATCGTCCTGTAGCCTGAGGCTTCCCTCCTTGCTATTTACCACTCCACCAATTTTTGTGTCATCTGCGAACTTACTGGTCATACCTCTTACATTCATATCTAAATCATTTATGTACACTACAAACAGCAAAGGATCCAGCACCGATCTCTGCGGTACAGCACTGGACACAGGCTTCCAATCACAAAAACAACCTTCTGCCACTAAGCCAATTTTGGATCCAATGTGCCAAGTTGCCCTGGATCCCATGGGCTCTTAACTTCTTGACCAGTCCCCCATGTGGGACTTTGTCAAAAGCCTTACTGAAGTCCATGTAGACTACATCAACTGCACTACCCTCATCCACACACCTAGTCACCCCCTCGAAAAATTCAATCAAATTGGTTAGACATGATCTCCCCCTGAAAAAGCCATGCTGACTATCCTTGATTAATCCTTGCCTCTCCAAGTGGAGACTAATTCTGTCCCTCAGAATTGTTTCCAATAATTTCCCTACCACTGATGTTAGGCTCACTGGCCTGTAATTCCCTGGTTTATCCCTACTACCCTTCTTGAATAATGGTACTACTTTAACTGTCCTCCAGTCCTCTGGCACCTCCCCTGTGGCCAGAGAGGTTCTGAAAATTTGTGTCAGAGCCCCTGCAATCTCCTCCTTTGCCTCACACAGCAGCCTGGGATACATCTCGTCTGGGCCTGGGAATTTATCCACTTTTAAGCCCACTAAAACTGCTAGTACCTCCTCCCTCTCAATACTAATTTGTTCAAGTATATCACAATCCCCCTGCCTGATTTCTATGCCTACATCGTCTTTCTCCATAGTGAACACAAATGCAAAATATTCATTTAAAACCCTCTCAATACTAATTTGTTCAAACAAATTCCTTCCAGCGGGTGTCCTACCAACCTACTCAAAAGAGCAGGTTAACAGGGCGAGAGGAGCGGGATCAGCAGCGAGAGGAGCAGGATCAGCGGTGCTATAAAGAGAGCAAGAGCAGTGGCGAGAGGAGCGGCAAGAGGAGCAGGATCAGCAGCGAGAGGATCAGTGGTGAGAGGAGTGCAGTAATAGTGTGGAGGACGAATTCATGGAATGTATACAAGATAGTTTTTTAGATCAGTATGTTGAGGAACCAACTAGGTAACAGGCTATTTTAGGTCTAGTATTGTGCAATCAGAAAGGGTTAATTAATAACCTTGTAGTAAAGGGGCCTTTAGGGAAGAGTGACCATAATATGATAGAATTTTATATTGAGTTTGGAAGTGATTTAGTTAAATCCGAAACTAGGGTCTTCAATCTAAACAAAGCAAACTACATAGGTATGAGGGGCGAGATGGCTAAGGTAGACTGGGAAACTACATTAAAAGGTATGACGGTAGACAAGCAATGGCTAACATTTAAAGAATTAATACATAATTTACAACAAAGATACATTCCTTAAGGCACAAAAACCCCACAGGAAAAGTGGTCCAACCATGGCTAACAAGAGAAGTTAAAGATAGTATTAGATCAAAAGAAGAGGCTTATAATGTTGCCAAAAAGAATAGTAAGCTTGTGGATTGGGAAATTTCAGAATTCAGCAAAGGAGGACCAAGAAATTGATAAGGAAAGAGAAAAAAGAATGTGAGAGTAAATTAGCAAGAGACATAAATCAGATTGTAAACATTTCTATAGGTATGTAAATAGGAAGAGATTAGTGAAAGTAAATGTGAGCCCATTAGAGGCAGAGACAGGAGAAATTATAATGGGCAATAAGGAAATGGTATTGGGGTAATAATTAGCATGGATTGAGGATTGGTTAATGGACAGAAAACAGAGAGTAGGAATAAATGGGAATTTTTCAGGTTGGCAGGCTGTAACTCGTGGGGTACCACAAGGATTAGTGCTTGGGCCTCAGCTATTTACAATCTATGTTAATGACTTAGATGAGTGTAACGCATCCAAGTTTGCTGATGATACAAATTTAGGTAGGAAAGTAAGCTGTGAGGAGGACGCAAAGAGATATAGACAGGTTGACTGAGTGGGCAAGAATCATGGCAAATGGAATACAATGTGGGGAAGTGTGAAGTTATCCACTTTGGTAGGAAAAACAAAAAAGCTGAATATTTTTTGAATGGTGAGAGACTGGGAAATGTTTGTACTCAGAGGGACCTGGGTGTCCTTGTACGTGAATCACACAGTAAGTTAACATGCAGGTACAGCAAGCAATTAGGAAAGCAAATGGTATGTTAGCTTTTGTTACAAAGAGATTAGAGTATAAGAGTAAAGAAGTCTTACTACAATTATACAGGGCATTGATGAGGCCACACCTGGAGTATTGTGTACAGTTCTGGTCTCCTTACCTAAGGAAAGACATATTTGCCTTAGAGCGAGTGCAGCAAAGGTTCACTAGACTGGTTCCTGGGATAAGGGGATTGCCCTATGAGGAGAGACTGAGTAGAATAGGCCTATATTCCTTAGAGTTTAGAAGAATGAGAGGTGATCTCATTGAAACATATAAAATTCTTAAGGGGCTTGACAGGGTTAATGCTGGGAAAATATTTCCCTGGCTGGGGAATTTAAAACACGGGGTCACAGTCACAGAATAAGGGGTAAGCCCTGAAATGAGGAGAAATTTCTTCCCAACGAGCTGTGGATGCTCAGTCATTGGGTATATTCAAGACAGAGGTCGATAAATTTTTGGGAATGAAGGGAATTAAGAGATGTGGGGATAGTGCGGGAAGGTGGAGTTGAGGTAGAAGATCAGCCTTGATCTTGTTGAATGGCAGAGCAGGCTTGAAGGGCCAAATGGCCTATTCCAGCTCCTATTTCTTATGTTCTTATGTTCTTATCTAACACAACGGGAAGGAAGCAGGATCTGTGGGAATAAGTGACTCCCGTTATTTTAACTGCCACCTCGCCCAATTTTTAACAGCTGGGGGCAATTAAAATCAGGGCCATAAAATCTTACAGCACATGAGGCCATTTGGCCCATCATTCCAATGCCAGCTCTTTGAAAGAGCCACCCAATTAGTCCCACTCCCCTGCTCTTTCCCCATAGCCCTGCAAATGTTTCCTTTTCAAGTATATATCCAATTCCCTTTTGAAAGTTACTATTGAATCTCCCTCCACCACCCTTCAAGGCAATGCATTCCAGATCACAACAATTCATTGCATAAAAAAAATTCTCCTAAACCCACCCCACCCCTTTGGTTCTTTTGCCAATTATCTTAAATCTGTGTCCTCGGGTTATCGACCCTCCTGCCAGTTTCTCCCTAACTATTCTATCAAAACCCTTCATAATTTTGAATACCTCTATTAAATCTCCCCGTAGCCTTTTTCTGCTGTAAAGAGAACAATCCCAGTTTTTCTAGTCTCTCCACATAACTGAAGTTCCTCATCCCTGGTATCATTCTAGTAAATCCCTTCTGCACCCTCGCTAAGGCCTTGACATCCTTCCTAAAGTTTTGTGCCCAGAATTGGACACAACACTCCAGCTGAGGCCTAACCAGTGTTTTATAAAGGTTCATCATAACTTCCTTGCATTTGTACTCTATGCCTCTATTTATAAAGCCCAGAGTCCCGTATACTTTTTTAACAGCCTTTTTAGCTTGTCCTGCTATCTTAAAGACTTGTGTTTGTAAACCCCCAGGACTCTCTATTCCTGCACCCACTTTATAATTGTACCATTTAGTTTATGTTGCCTCTCCTCATTCTTCCTTCCAAAATGCATTGCTTCACACTTCTCTGCATTAAATTTCATCTGCCATGTGTCTGCCCATTTCACCAGTCTGACTATGTCCTCCTTAAGCCTGCTAATATCATCCTTACTGCTTACTACATTTCCAAGTTTTGTGTCACCTGCAACTTTGAAAATATGCCCTGTGTACCCAAGTTCAGGTCATTCATATATATCTATATATAAGAGCAGTGGTCCTAATATCGACTCCTGAGGGGACACCACTGTATACTTCCAACCAGTCTGAAAAACAACCGTTCACCACTACTCTCTGCTTTCTGTCTCTTAGTCAGTGTCATATTTATGCTGCCACTGCCTCTTTAATCCCATGGGCTTTGATTTTGCTAACAAGTCTATTATGTGGCATTTTATCAAACTTCTTTTGAAAGTCATCACCTTCATCCACCCTCCCCGCTATTTCATCGAAGAACTCAATCAAGATTATGTATTCAAGTCCTGGTATGAAACTTGAACCCACAACCTTCTGACTCTGAGGCAAGCGTGCCATCACTGAATCAATTCCGTGTACACTCATGGACACTATGTAAGGTTATAATTGCACTGTTATTGATTCACAAGGGTCCTAATGGCAGCTGAAGAGTTGGATACGGTGAAAAAATTAGGTTCCCTGCAGAGGGATTAATTCACTCCAGTTCCAGATTTGACCCCATAATTTTATTAAAAGAGGTGGCAGATCTGATTTCTTACAAGTTAACTATTGTAGTTATAAAGAAATATGATAGATGTTTAAGTCCTTCATTCACATAAAGATGGCTGTGAGTTTAACTCCTTGACTTGCATTGCTCTAACTTTCTTCAATCAAAGGAATTTATATATCTGGACTGAGAGCTGGAGGACAGTGAGGCTTTTCATTTCAACAAGAGGCACACAGAGGGTAATGCTGTTGCAAAGACGTCTGCAGCTCCTTTCCTGGCTGGAGGAGGCTATATGACTGCAAGCAGTTTTTGGGAAGGAGGGGGTCTAAAATAAATAAAAGCTACCAAAAGTAAACTTAACTCAGTGGAGGTCTTGTGATTCATTCTGTCCTAAACTGGAAAATTGCACTCAGTCCCAAAGCAATGTACACTGTGGTAATGTGTCAGCATAAGATTACAAGTTAGAAATAATGGAAACTATAGCCGCTGGCTACATGCTGCAGGAGTAAGCCAATCTTTGACCTTTTCACAGGCCCAATGTGTTTCCTGGAATCCTTCAGCACAGCACTCAGTTGCAGCTTCTAGGAATATGGAGGTTAAATTTGGCTCCAGTTTAACACTTGGTTATTTTCTACTTAAACAGTTGTTTTGAACAGTTCCTTGAAATAGAACCCCGCCACATGTTTTTCCTTCGTTGACTGCCAGACATATCACAAATTATATTTATTACAGCTGCTTCACTGAAAACAAAAGGCCCGATTTTAATTCCCGAATGTCACAGCTCAGTTGTTAGGCCATTTCTGGTGGAAATCGGCGACTGTCTGGTGGAGACGGACGAAGATTGGGCAGTCTGGAGACGCCTGCCGGTCGATATGGGATGGGTCTCACAGCTGGGGTGGTGGTGCCCGGGCGGACAGCAGAGGTCCAGACTTTCCTTGTGGGGTCTGGAGAAGCACTGCTGCTCCTCCTGCAGTTCTTTTTTTTTACTTTTCTTCAGTTGCCTCGCAGGCTAGAGGTCTTTAAGATTATGAAAGGGTAGAGAACAATGTAGAGAAGATGTTTCCACTTGTGAGGCAGACCAAAACTAGGGGCCATAAATATAAACTAGTCCCCAGTAAATCCAATAGGGAATCCAGGAGAAACTTCTTTACCCAGAGAGTGGTGAGAATGTGGAACTAGCTACCACAGGGAGTAATTGAGGTGAATAGGATAGATGCATGTAAGGGGAAGCTAGATAAGTACATGAGGGTGAAAGGAACAGAAGGATATTCTGATAGGGTTAGATGAAGAAGGGTGGGAAGAGGGTCGTGTAGGGCAACCAAAGCCAGAGCTCCCTGGATGATGAAAGAGATAGAGAGTAAGATGAAGTAGAAAAAGGGGGCATGTGACAGATGCCAGGTTGAGAATAAAAGTGAGAACCAGGCTGTATATAGGAAGTTCAGAGGGGAAGTGAAAAAGGAAATAAGAGGGGCAAAGAGAGAGTATGAGAATAGACTGGCAGCTAACATAAAAGGGAATCCAAAAGTCTTCTATAGGCATATAAATAGTAAATAGATAGTAAGAGGAGAGGTGGGGCCGATTAGGGACCAAAAAGGAGACCTACGCATGGAGGCAGAGGGCATGGCTGAGGTACTAAATGAGTACTTTGCATCTGTCTTTACTAAGGAAGAAGATGCTGCCAAAATCATAGTAAAAGAAGAGGTAGTTGAGATGCTGGATGGGCTAAAAATTGATAAAGAGGAGGTACTAGAAAGGTTGGCTGTACTTAAACATAGATAAATCACCAGGACCGGATGGGAGGCATCCTAGGATGCTGAGGGAAGTAAAGGTGGAAATTGTGGAGGTGCTGGCTATAATTTTCCATTCCTCCTTAGATTCGAGGTGGTGAGGGCTAGAGAATTGCAAATGTTACACCCTTGTTCAAAAAAGGGTGTAAGGACAAGCCCAGCAACTACAGGCCAGTCAGTTTAACCTCAGTGGTGGGGAAACTTTTAGAAACGGTAATCCGGGATAAAATTAAACATCGCTTGGACAAGTGTGGATTAATTAAGGAAAGCCAGCATGGGTTTGTTAAAGGCAAATCATGTTTAACTAACTTGATTGAGTTTTGTGATGAAGTAACAGAGAGGATTGATGAGGAAAATGCGGTTGATGTGGTGTACATGGAGTTCCAAAAGGCGTTTGAAAAAGTGCCACATAATAGGCTTGCCAACAAAGTTGAAGCCCATGGAATAAAAGGGACAGTGGCAGCATGGATACGGAATTGGCTAAGTGACAGGAAACAGAGAGTAGTGGTGGTGAACGGCTGTTAATCAGAGGTATACAGTGGTGTTCCCCAGGGGTCGGTACTAGGACCACTGCTTTTCTTGATATATATTAATGACTTGGACTTAGGTGTACAGGGCACAATTTCAAAATTTGCAGATGACCCAAAACTTGGAAGTATAGTGAACAGTGAGGCGGATAGGCATAGACTTCAAGAGGACATAGACAGGCTGGTGGAATGGGCGGACACATGGCAGATGAAATTTAATACAGAAAAGTGCAAAGTGATACAGTTTGGTAGGAAGAACAAGGAGAGGCAATATAAACTAAAGGGTACAATTCTAAAGGTGGTGCATGAACAGAGAGACCTGGGGGTATCTGAGCACAAATCATTGAAGGTGGCAGGGCAGGTTGAGAAAGCAGTTAAAAAAGCATTTGGGCTTTATAAATAGAGGCAGAGAGTACAAAAGCAAGGAAGTGATGATGAACCTTTATAAAACACTGGTTCGGCCTCAACTGGAGTATTGTGTCTAATTTTGGGCACCATGATTTAGGAAGGATGTGAAGGCCTTAGAGAGGGTGCAGAAAAGATTTACGAGGATGGTCCCAGGGATGAGGGACTTCAGTATATGGATAGACTGGAGAAGCTGGTTTGTTCTCCTTAGAGCAGAGAAGGTTGAGAGGATATTTGATAGAGGTGATCAAAATCATTAGGGGTCTAGACAGAGTAGATAGAGAGAAACGGTTCTCATTGGCAGAAAGGCTGAGGACCAGAGGACACAGATTTAAGGTGATTGGCAGAAGAACCAAAGGCGACATGAGGAAAAAACTTTTTTACTCAGCGAGTGGTTAGGATCTGGAATGCATAGCCTGAAAGGGTGGGGGAGGCAGACTCAATAGTAGATTCCAAAAGGGAATTGGATAAATACCTGAAGAAAATAATTTGCAAGGCTATGGGGAAAGGGCATAGAAACATAGAAGATAGGAGCAGGAGTAGGCCATTCGGCCCCTCGAGCCTGCTCTGCGATTTAATAAGATTATGGCTGATCATCCAAATTCAGTACCCTGTCCCTGCTTTCTCCCCATAACTCTTGATCCCTTTAGCATTAAGACATATATCTAACTCCTTCTTGAATATAATTAATGAATTGGCCTCAACTGCTTTCTGTGGTAGAATGTTCCCGATGGTCGGAGAGTCCAGAACCAGGGGTCATAGTCTAAGGATAAGGGGTAAGCCATTTAGGACAGAGATGAGGAAGAATTTCTTCACCCAGGGAGTGGTGAACCTGTGGAATTCTCTACCACAGAAGGCGGTTGAGGCCAAGTCTTTAAATATATTCAAGAAGGAGTTAGATATATTTCTTAGAGCTAAAGGTATCAAGGGATATGGGGAGAAGGCAGGTACGGGGTACTGAGTTTGGATGATCAGCCATGATCTCATCGAATGGCGGAGCAGGCTCGAGGGGCCGAATGGCCTACTCCTGCTCCTATCTTCTATGTTTCTATGTTTCTATCCTTAGACTGTGACCCCTGGCTCCAGACTCCCTCGCCATCGGGAACAACCTTCCTGCACCTAGTCTGTCTAGTCCTGTTAGAATTTTATAAGTTTCAATGAGATCCCCTCTCATTCTTCTAAACTCTAGCGGATATAAGCCCAATCGACCCAATCTCTCTTCATACGTCATTCCTGCCATCCCAGGTGTCAGTCTGGTGAATCTTCGCTGCACTCCCTCCATGGCAAGAACATCCTTCCTCAGATAATGCGACCAAAACTGCACACAATACTCAAGGTGTGGTCTCACCAAGGCCCTTTACAACTGCAGCAAGACATCCTTGCTTCTGTACTCGAATCCTCTCGATATGAAGGCCAACATACCATTTGCCTTCTTAACTGCCTGCTGCACCTACATGCTTACACCCAGGTCTCATTGCACTTCCCCTTCTCCCAATCTATTGCTGTTCAGATAATAATCTGCCTTCCTGTTTTTGCCACCAAAGTGGATAACCTCGCATTTATCCACATTATACTGCATCTGCCATGCATCTGCCCAATCACCCAACCTGTCCAAATCATATTGGAGTTTCTCGGCATCCTCCTCGCAGCACACACGCCCACCCAGCTTTGTGTCGTCTGCAAATTGGAGATATTACATCTAGTTCCCTCATCTAGATCATTAATATATATTGTGAATAGCTGGGGTCCTAGCACCGATCCCTGCGGTACCCCACTAGTCACTGCCTGCCACTCGGAAAAAGACCCGTTTATTCCCACTCTTTGCTTCCTGTCTGCCAACCAGTTCTCTATCCAAGTCAGTACCTTACCCCCAATCGCATGTGGTTTAACTTTGCACGCTACTCTCTTATGCAAGACCTTATCGAAAGCCTTCTGAAAGTCCAAATACACCACAACCACTGATTCTCCCTTATCTATTCCACCAGTTACATCCTCAAAAAATTCCAGTAGATTAGTCAAGCATGATTTACCTTTTGTAAATCCATGTTGACTTTGTCCGATCCTGTCACTGTTTTCCAAGTGCTCTGCTATTACATCTTTTATAATGGACTCTAGCATTTTCCCCACTACCGATGTCAGGCTTACCGGTCTATAATTCCCCATTTTCTCTCTACCACCTTTTTAAATAGCGGGGTTACATTAGCCACCATCCAATCCATGGGAACTGTGCCAGAGCCTATAGAATTTTGGAAGATGACCAGCAATGCATCTACTATTTCTAGGGCCACTTCCTTAAGTACCCTAGGATGTAGATTATCAGGCCCTGGGGATTTATCGGCCTTCAATCCCATCAATTTCCCTAACACCATTTCCCTACAAATACTGATTTCATTCAGTTGCTCCCTCTCATTAGACCCTATGTTCTCCGACATCACTGGGATGTTATTTGTGTCCTCCTTTTTGAAGACAGAACCAAAGTATGTATTTAATTGGTCAGCCATTTCTTTGTTCCCCATTATAAATTCCCCTGATTCTGACTGCAAGGATCCTATGCTTGACTTCACCAATCTTTTTCTCTTCACATATCTATAGAAGCTTTTACAGTCAGTTTTTCTGATCCCTGAAAGCTTACTCTCATATTCTATTTCCCCCCTCTTAATTAATCCTTTTGTCCTCCATTGCTGTATCCTAAACTGTTCCCAATCCTCAGGTTTGCTGCTTTATCTGGCCAATTTATATGTCCTCTCCTTGGATTTTATGCTATCCCTAATTTCCCTTGTTAGCCACGGTTGCGCCAGCTTTTTTGTTTTATTTTTATGCCAGACAGGGCTGAACAAATTCTGTAGTTCATCCATGCGATCTTTAAATGTTTGCCATTGCCTATCCATCGTCAACCCTTTAAGTAACGTTCCCCAATCCATCCTAGCCAACTCGCGCCTCATACCATCGTAGTTTCCTCAATTTAAATTCAGGACACTAGCCCCTGAGTCAACTAATTCACTCTCCATCTTACTTAAGAATACTATCATATTATGATTGCTCTTCCCCAAGGGGCCTCACACAACAAGATTGCTAATCAATCCTTTCTCATTATATAATACCCAGTCTAAGATGGCCTGATCTCTAGTTGGTTCCTCAACATATTGGTCCAGGAAACCATCCCGTAT
Organism: Somniosus microcephalus; assembly: GCF_052327205.1. Lineage (NCBI taxonomy): Eukaryota > Metazoa > Chordata > Chondrichthyes > Squaliformes > Somniosidae > Somniosus > Somniosus microcephalus. The sequence goes on from NC_140989.1 coordinate 148,002,401, forward strand.
ACACTCTAGGAATTCCTCCTCCAGAGTATTGTTACCAATTTGGTTAGTCCAATCTATATGTAGATTAAAGTCACCCATGATAGCTGCTGCGCCCTTATTGCACGCGTCTCTAATTTCCCATTTAATGCCATCCCCAACTCAGCATTACTGTTTGGGGGTCTGTACACAACTCCCACTAATGTTTTCTGCCTCTTGGTTTTTCTCAGCTCTACCCATACAGATTCCACATCATTAGAGCTAATATCCTTCCTTACTAGTGTGTTAATCTCCTCTTTAACCAGCAATGCTACCCCACCTCCTTTTCCTTTTTGCCTGTCCTTCCTGAATATTGAATACCCCTGGATGTTGAATTCCCAGCCTTGGTCACTCTGGAGCCATGTCTCCATAATCCCAATTACAACATATTCGTTTACATCTATTTGCACAGCTAATTCATCCACCTTATTACAAATGCTCCTTGCATTAAGACACAAAGCCTTCAGGCTTGTATTTTTAACATTCTTAGTCCTTTTAGAATTATTATTTGCTGTGGCCCTGTTTGATTTACACCCTTGATTTCTCCACCTTCCACTTTTGCTTTTCTCCTTCCTGTCTTTTGCTTCTATCCTTGCTTCCCTTTCCTTTGTCTCCCTGCACAGGTTCCCAACCCCCTGCCATTTTAGTTTAAACCCTCCCCAACAGCACTAGCAAACACTCCCCCTAGGACATCGGTCCCAGTCCTGCCCAGGTGCAAACCATCCAGTTTGTACTGGTCCCACCTCCCCCAGAACCAGTTCCAATGTCCCAGGAATTTGAATCCCTCCCCCTTGCACCATTCCTCTAGCCACGTATTCATCTGAAATATCCTTCTATTTCTATTCTGACTAGCAAGTGCCACTGGTAGCAATCCAGAGATTACTACCTTTGAGGTCCTATTTTTTAATTTACCTCCTAACTCCCTATATTCAGCTTTTAGGACCTCATCCATTTTTTTACCTACAGGAAACTTTTTTTTATCCAGCACTGACGGGACCGGCGTTGTGCCGGTTTATCAAAAAGTCCGGATTACAGAGAGGTATAGTAAAAGGTACGAGAGCCCCGTACACAGCCACAGATCCAGGCGTCCCTGTTGCATGGCAACAGGTGTAGGAACACCGGCCACAGATCCAGGCATCCCTGTTGCATAGCAACAGGTGCAGGAACCCCAGTTACACGGCCTCAGATCCAGGAATGGCCACTAATATGAAGTAAAACTTACCTGAACCTACTCCTGAATTTTGCCGGTTAACAGAGCTTTCCGGATATTTAGGTGCCAGTAATCGAGAGTTTCCTGTATATCGTTGGTACCTATATGCACCATTACAACTGGCTGTTCACCCTCCCCCTCCAGAATGCCCTGCAGCCGCTCCGAGACATCCTTGACCCTTGCACCAGGGAGGCAATATACCATCCTGGAGTCTCATTTGCGGCCGCAGAAATGCCTATCTATTCCCCTTACAATAGAATCCCCTATCACTATAGCTCTCCTGCTCATTTTCCTCTCGTCCTGTGCAGCAGAACCACCCATGGTGCCAGGAAGTTGGCTGCTGCTGCCTTCCTCCAATAAGCCATCCCGCCCAGCAATATCCAGAGCGTTATATCTGTTTGAGAGGGGGATGGCCACAGGGGACCTCTGCACTACCTACCTGCGCCTACCACTCTGCCTGGCGGTCACCCATTCCCTTCCTCCCTGTGCAGCCTTTGCCTGCGGTGTGACCAACTCCCTAAACGTGCTATCCACGATGTCCTCAGCATCGTGAATGCTCCAGTATGTATCCATTTGCAGCTCCAGCGCCGCAATGTGGTCTGCCAGTAGCTGCAGCTGGATACACTTCCCGCACACATGGTCGTCAGGGACACAGGAAGTGTCCCTAATTTCCCACATAGTGCAGGAGGAGCATGCCATGGGGCAAGCTGTCATGACTTACCCTTTAATTAGTTCAAATTAAATTAAATCAAATCAATACCACTAATTACAATACAATTAAATGATATACTCAAGGGCCCTTGTTTACTAGCACTCCCCGCTACACAACAGAGACCTTAGAAACTATAAACCACAAGATTAAGACCTTCTAATCCTTATAAACTATTAACCTTAACTGTCAAACTATAGAGTAGTATAAATACTCACATGGCCGTACTCACCCAAACAGCTGCTTCCCCTGCGCCGGCGTCACTTTCTGTACAGTGACGTCACTCTCAATTTTTGCCGTCGCTCCCACTGCTGCCGCTGCTCAACTGGGCCTGAAAATCACTGACCTTTATTTTCTCCCAGAGCCGCTGCTCCCTCGCAGGTTCGCCGCTCCCGCTGCTGCCACTGCTCGACTGGGCCTGAAATTCACCGACCTTTATTTTCTCCCACAGCCGCTGCTCCCTCGCAGGTCTGCCACTCCCGCTGCTGCCGCAGGAGAGTGGGACTAGCTGAGGTGCTCTTGCAGAGAGCCAGCATGGGCTCGACGGGCCAAATGACTTCCTTCTGTGCTGTAACCATTCTATGATACTATGATTCTATTTGGACTGAGAGCTGGAGGACGGTGAGGCACAGAGAGGGTAAAGCAGTTGCACAGATGTCTGCAGCTCCTTTCCTGGCTAGAGGAGGCTATGTGATCATGTTAGCATAGTAGAAGTAATGGAAACTATTTCTGCTAGCTACAGGCTGCAGGAGTAAGTCAATCTTTGATCTCTTCACAGGCCCAGTGGTTTTCCTGGAATCCTTCAGCACAACACTCAGTTGCAGCTTCTAGGAATATGGAGGCTAAATTTGACTCCAGTTTAACACATGGATATTTTATACTTAAATAGTTGTTTTGAACGGCTCCTTGAATTAGAACCCCCACCACATGTTTTTCCTTTGTTAACTGCCAGACAAATCCAAATGCCACAGCTCATTTTTTCAGCTATTTCTGGTGGAAATCGGCAACTGCCTGGCGGAAACAGATGAAGATCGGGTGGCCCAGCGGCAGCAAGGTAGATGCAGGGGTGGTGCCCAGGGCAGCAGAGGCCTGAACCTTTCTTGTGGGGTCTGGAGGAGCACTGCCTAGCAAGGCAGCTGTTTAAAATGCCATCAGGGTCCTGTGTATCCTTATGTGACCCTGATTTGCATTTATTAATGAGGCTCACGCCAGACTTCAGCGGGAGCCTGATCCACTGCCAAAACCACCAGCGTTAAAATCGCAGATTGGCAGGGACGGAACAGAAATGAAGCTGCTCCATTTTAAATTCTCCCCCTCTCCTTTCCCGTTAGTTGTGGAGAGTTAAAATTCCACCTAAAATGGAAATCACAGCATCAGTTCAACTCTCCTGTTGGCTGTTGTTCAAATGTAAATACGGAATCGGGCTAAAGAAAAATGAATGGGGTAACAATGAAATATTTTGCCTGTATTACATATTTCCATATTCCTTTTTATAACAAATAGAGCTCTAGTAGTGAGATTAAGCTATATTAGTGCTTATGGGAAGCTATTTGCTATCATTTATTTTTATATGAGAAAGCATGAAATGTGAATTTGTCCTATTGAGCTCATTCTCTTTACAGGCCACTCCATCATGAGCTCTACCCATTCATACCCAATTCATGACACCAAAGGTATCACCAAGATTGTTGGCAAAGTGGCAAAGTTAGCAAGGCAATTCAAAACAGTTGGTTTTAAGCTACACTATCATTGTCGCTGGGTCAAAATCCTGGAACTCACTCCCTAACAGCACTATGGGAGTACCTTCTTCTTCATTCTCTTCTTAGGCAGTTCCTTTGAACCAAGGATGGCTTGCTTCCACATTAAAAATGAGTTCTCAGGTGACTGATGAGTCCATAGAAACATAGAAACATAGAAGATAGGAGCAGGAATAGGCCATTCAGCCCCTCGCGCCTGCTCCACCATTCAATGCGATCATGGCTGATCATCCAAATTCAGTACCCTGTTCCTGCCTTCTCTCCATATCCATTGATCCCTTTAGGCTTAAGAAATATATCTAACTCCTTCTTAAATATATTTAATGAATTGGCCTCTACGGCCTTCTGTGGTAGAGAATTCCATAGGTTCACCACTCTCTGGGTGAAGAAATTCCTCCTCATCACTGTCCTAAATGGCTTACCCCTTATCCTTAGACTGTGACCCCTGGTTCTGGACTCCCCGACCATCGGGAACATCCTTCCTGCATCTAGTCTGTCTAGTCCTTTTGGAATTTTATAAGTTTCAATGAGATCGCCTCTCATTCTTCTAAACTCCAGCGAGAATAAGCCCAATCGACGCAATCTCTCCTCATACGTCATTCCTGCCATCCCAGGTATCAGCCTGGTGAATCTTCACTGCACTCCTCCATGGCAAGAACATCCTTCCTCAGATAAGGCGACCAAAACTGCACACAATACTCAAGATGTGGTCTCACCAAGGCCCTGTACAACTGCAGCAAGACACCCTTGTTCCTGTACTCAAACCCTCTCGCTACGAAGGCCAACATACCATTTGCCTTCTTAACCGCCTGCTGCTCCTGCATGCTTACCTTCAGCAACTGGTGCACAAGGACACCCAGGTCTCGTTGCACTTCCCCTTCTCCCAATCTATTGCCATTCAGATAATAACCTGCCTTCCTGTTTTTGACACCAAAGTGGATAACCTCGCATTTATCCACATTATATTGCATCTGCCATGCTTCTGCCCAATCACCCAACCTGTCCAATAAAGGACCTACAGTCTCTGTCACAGGTGAGGCAGATGGTGGTTGAAGGGGCGGGTGGGTGGGGTGCTTGGGTTGATGTGCGCTCCTTCCGCTGTTTGCGCTTGGCTTCCGCTTGCTCCCAGTAAAGAGATTCAAGGTGTTCGGCGCCTTCCCGGATGCTTCTCCTTCACTTTGTGCGGTCTTGGTCCAGGGATTCCCAGGTATCGGTGGGGATGTTGCACTTTTTCAAGGAGGCTTTGAGGGTGTCCTTGAAGCATTTCCTCTGCCCACCTGAGGCTCTCTTGTCGTGTCGGAGCTCTGAGTAGAGCGCTTGTTTTGGGAGTCTCGTATCGGGCATGCGGACGATGTGACCCGTCCATCGGAGCTGATCGAGCGTGGTCAAAGCTTCGATGCTGGGAATGTTGGCCTGAGCGAACACTGACGTTGGTGCGCCTATCTTGCCAATGGATTTGCAGGATCTTGCAGAGGCAGCATTGGTGGTACCTCTCCAGTGCTTTGAGGTGCATGCTGTACATGGTCCATGTCTCTGAGGCTCACAGGAGGGCGGGTATCACGACTGCTCTGTAGACCATGAGCTTGGTGCTGGGTTTGAGGTCCTGGTCTTCAAATACTCTCTTCCTCAAGCAACCGAAGGCTGCACTGGCACACTGAAGGCGATTTTGGACTTCGTCATCGACGTCTGCCCTTGTTGACAGTAGACTCCCGAGGTATGGAAAGTGGTCCACGTTGTCCAAGGCCTTGTCATGGATTTTGATAATCGGGGAGCAGTACTGGGTGGCGGGGGCAAGTTGTTAGAGGACCTTTGTCTTACGGATGTTTAGTGTAAGGCCCATGCTCTCGTATGCTTCGATGAAGGTGTTGACGATGGTTTGTGATGTAAGAAAACTACTAGGCACTTGGTCTGAGTATTAAACAAGGCTTTAATCAACTGTTTCACAACATGGAGGTCCAGTTGTCCTTCACTAGTTCCTGTTTACAAAATGTCCTGAGCAAGCTGGGCCCATGCCCGAGTATTTATACTCTCCCTGGACAGCGCCACCAGCAGGCCGCTCAGTATTATTCTATAAGTCATTTCTACATGAATTGCAAGATTCATGTCATTCTTCCCGCCTGAGAGATTGGAAGTCCGGCGACTTCCTTCTAGCGATTTAGTCGGACTACGAATAGCCGCAGTCGTTTGGATCTCCAATTGTGGCAGCAAGGCACGTCTCCTCAGAGCGTGTCTTGGTCACTGGGTCGCTTGGTTCGTACCGGCAGGCTGGAAGAGCCCGTGTTGCCTTGATCGACCTGAGGGGGACTGGGGAGATTGTGACTCCGGGTGCGGGTCCCCACAGGCACAGAGCTGGCTTCATCCTGCTCAGTAGCCGGTGATTGACCGGCGTCCTGGCTTCGGGTGGCTATCCTGCAGGGAGCGTTCTGTTCCCCAGGTTGATCCGGCGGAGTAGCTGGCAGATCCCTTGATGTCCTGGGTAGGGCGTCATCCTCGGAGGAGCGCAGAGTATTGGCATCGTTAACACAGATCCCTCTATCGATTGGGTCCGTGGGACCGGTTGGACAGGGAGCCAGATCCCGAAGTGAAACTGTGGACTCTCGGCCATCAGGGTACCGCACGTACGCGTATGTAGGATTGACATCAGTTAGTTCCACCTCATCGATGAGAGTATCACTCTTGGAGGATCGGACGAATCTTTGGAGCAGCATGGGGCCAGGAGCTGCCAACCATGATGGTAGGGACATCCCATGAGTGGAGTGATGCTGGAACCCGAAGAATTGTTTGTGAGGAGTAACATTGGTGGATGTAGAAAGGAGAGACCTGATGGAATGCAACGCGTCAGGGAGCATAGTTTCCCACTGCTGGTCTGGTAGATTGTGTGACCTCAGTGCAAGACGAACAGCGTTCCAAATGATAGCGTTGTATCTCTCAACTTGTCCGTTTCCAATAGGATGATACGGTGTCGTTTTACTTGTGGCGATTCCCCGTTGGGAAAGATAACTTTTGAGTTTGCTTGACATGAAGGAGGGACCCTGATCAGAGTGGATGAAATTGGCCATACCGCAAAGGGAAAAGACCTGATCGAGGCATTTGATCACTGTGGAAGTAAGCATATTGGGACAGGGGAAAGCAAAGGGAAAGCATGAATATTCGTCCACCATAGTAAGCAAGTAGGTGTTTCACATTGAGGAAGGCAATGGCCCTTTAAAGTCAATGCTGAGTCGCTTCATAGGCTGTGTAGCGTGTATGAGCAAGCCATCCGACGGACGGAAGAATTGCGGTTTTAATTCCGCGCAAATTCTACAAGTGGAGCATGTTCTTTTCACATCTTCCGTAGAAAATGGGAGATTTTTAGATCGCACAAAGTGCAACATACGGGTAACGCCAGGATGGCATAAGTCAGTATGAAGATCCGCAAGAGTCGAAGTTGACATGGAAGAGCAGAATGCACGCGTGAGGTTATCCGGGGCCACATTCTCTTTGCTGGGTCGATAATGTATGGTGTAGCCAAAGGCGGCCAATTCCATCCTCCAGAGCTGTATTTTGTTATTCTTGATCTTAGCACGTTTCCGGTTATCCAGCATAAAGGCCACGGAGCGCTGATCGGTTATAAGCGTGAAATGGCGACGAGCGAGAAAATGACTCCATTGACGTACAGCTTCGATGATAGCCGTAGCCTCCTTCTCGACAGGAGGATAATGGAGCTCGCTACCCTGCAAAGTTCTGGGCAGAAATGCCACGGGTCGACCACCTTGATTCAAGGTAGTCAAGATCGCCATCTCACACTCGAGCATGAAAGGAAGATTTTCATCGATGGAACGAAGCGTGGCTTTTTCCAGTTGTTGCTTGAGGAGGTCGAAAGCTGAAATAGCCGTTGCCTCCAAAGGAAAGGACTTCGCGTGAAGCAGGGGTTGGATCTTGTCGGAAAAGTGGGGTATCCACTTCGCATAATAGGCGAATATGCCGAGGGCCCGATGAAGAGAGCCGAGATTCGTAGGAGGAGGGAGCTCCTGAAGCGGATGAAATCGCTCCGGATCTGGTTTGATGACACCATTGCCCACCCAGTAGCCAAGGATGTTGACTGATGGTACTGATTTCACAGATTTGGACTCATTTAAGGTTACGTTGTGATGACGGAGAACGTCAAGAAATTTCAGGAGGTTGGCATCATGCTCCTTCTGGTCATGACCAGCAATGGTGATATTATCCAGATATGGAAAGGTGTCCGTCAAGTTCTCCTGTTTGACTAGGCTATCCATTGCCCGTTGAAAGACGGCCACCCCATTGGTGACCCCAAATGGAAGGCGACAAAACTGGTAAAGCCGACCATTGGCCTCAAAGGCCGTATACTTCTTGTCAGAGTCCTTTAACGGTACTTGGTGGTATGCACTCTTTAAGTCAAAAGTTGAAAATACCTTGTAGTTGGCAAGGTTATTGACCATGTCATTGATGCGTGGTAGTGGGTAGGCATCCAGGTCGGTATACTGGTTAATAGTTTGCGAGTAATCAATGCAAAGACATTTCTTGTGTTGCTTCAGAGGATTTTTAACAACGATGACTTGAGCCCGCCAGGAAGATGAACAGGGCTCAATGATAGCGTCAGCTAGAAGGCGAGAGATCTCTGCCTTGATAAAGGTTAGATCATCTTGGCTGAAATGTCGTGATTTAGTGACTATGGGCTTACATCGGGGGGAAAGATTGGCAAACAAGGAGGGCTCGTCGAGTGAAGCCGCCGAAAGCGCTCAAAACAGTACTTTGGAAATAGTAAGCTCCGGCTTTGACTCTCCAAACTCGAAAGTGAGTCTTTTGTGTTGTTTCTGGAAATCCTGTCCCAGGAGCACATCACTGCATAGGTTTTTGAGCACCCCGAGCCGGGTGGAGAAATAAGTGCGGCCATTGAGAATAAGGTCAACAAGACAAAAGCCGGAAGAGTTGGTGGTCAGTGTCGTCACAGCCATTGCAATTTCCCTGTCCGAGGGGTAAATATGCAGTTTTAACTTACTGACAGCCTGCTCACTGATGAAGCTGTCAGAGCTGCATGAGTCAATTAGTGCACTCAAAATGTGTCCATTTACCGAAACCTTCGTGGCTGCATGGGACAGGTTTTGGGGAAAAACAGCTGTGATGGGAGGAGGAGCGGTTTTACCCTTGACAGCTGTAACCTTAGTAGTGGCTCATGGGGGAGGAGCAGTTTTATAGATAGCAGCTGCAAAACTAACAGGGGCTCTTGACCGGTATACCTTAGAAAAGTGACCTTTCTTACTAACAGAGGCTCTTGACTGGCATACCTTAGTAAAGTGACCTTTCTTACTGCAATGATTGCAGATTGCATTACGAGCAAGACAAAATTTCCTATAGTGGAAGGCTTAGCAGTTGTAGGTGAATTCGGGTCCAGGTCAAGATGGGCGGGTCGGAGTAGTTTCTCCATGATGGATTGATTACTACCTTTGGTTCCCTTCCACCATTTGAGTCATAGCCATCTGTTCCCAAAACCACGCAGAGCGTGGAGCAGGTTCAGTTGATCAAATTGATGTTAGAAAACTACTAGGCACTTGGTTTGAATATTAAACAAGGCTTTAATCAACTGTTTCACAACACGGAGGTCTAGTTGTCCTTCACTAGTTCCTGTTTACAAAATGTCCTGAGCAAGCTGGGCCCATGCTCGAGTATTTATACTCTCCCTGGACAGCGCCACCAGCAGGCCGCTCAGTATTATTCCGTAAGTCATTTCTACATGAATTGCAAGAATCATGTCAGTTTGGAGTTCGGCCTCAGAGTGTGCGCAGACGCAAGCGTCATCTGCATACTGTAATTTGATGACAGAGGATGGGATGACCTTGGATCTGGAATGGAGGTGACGGAGGTTGAACAGTTTCCCGCTTGTTCTGTAGATTAGCTCCACTCCAGTGGGGAGCTTACTGAGGGTGAGATGGAGCATTGCAGCAAGGAAGATCATGAAGAGCATTGGTGCGATGACACAGCCTTGCTTGACCCCAGTTCGTACATAAATTGGGTCTGTGGTGGATCCGTTGGTCAGGATCACAGCTTGCATTTTGTCGTGATGCAGGCGGAGGATGGTGACAAACTTTTGAGGGCAGCCAAATTTGTGGAGGACTCTCCATAATCCTTCATGATTGATGGTGTTGAAGGCCTTTGTGAGGTCAAAGAAGGCCATGTAGAGCGGTTGGTGCAGTTCCCTGCATTTCTCTTGTAGTTGACATGCGGTGAAGATCATGTCCATTGTGCCCCTTAGTGGGTGGAATCTGCATTGCGACTCTGGGAGGAGCTCTTCAGCCACTGGGAGAAGGCGATTGAGGATAATTCTTGCGATGACTTTCCCTGTGGCAGACAGCAGGGAGACTCCTCTGTAATTACTGCAATTGGACTTGTCACCTTTCTCGAAGATGGTCACGATTACAGTGTCTCTGAGATCCCCTGGCATGCTCTCCTCCTTCCAAATAAGAGAAATTAGTTCACGTATTTGCACCAATAGTACTTCTCCGCCATGTTTTAGCACCTCGACGGGGATTCCATCTGCTCCTGAGGCCTTGTTGTTCTTCAGTTGTCAGATGGCCTTTTCAACCTCATGCCGGGCTGGGGTTGTGCTGAGGTGGTGGCGGGTAGCATGCTGTGGGATGTAGTTGAGGACGCTCGTGTCGAAGGCAGAGTCTCGGTTAAGGAGATCTTCGAAGTGCTCCTTCCAGCGGGTACTGACTGCCTCTCTGTCCTTGATGAGTACCTCTCCATTCTTGGCCGGCAGTGGGGTAGGAACTTGGGTGCTTGGGCCATAGGTGATCTTGACTGCGCTAAAGAATCCACGCACGTCGTGGTTGTCGGCTAGCTGCTGGATTTCCTGCACTTTCTCCACCCACCATCTGTTCTTTAGGGCACAAGTTTTTTGTTGGAACTCGGCCTTCAGGCATCTGTAGAGCTGCTTTCTTGCTCCCAAGTTCTGTCGCTGTTTCCAGATCAGGAATGCCTTGCACTTGTGGCTTATTTGCTCCTGGATCTCCTGGTCGTTCTCGTCAAACCAGTCTTGGTGCTTCCTGATCGAGTGACCGAGCGTCTCTTCACAGGTGCTGATTATGGAGGCCTTGAGTGCAGACCAGGTGCTGTGGACACTCTGGCCTAGAAATTCAGTTTGCACAGTTTTGGGGCGCTAAAGTCGGGCGCTCGGTAAATTTAGCGCCCGCCGGAAACTGCAGGCCAACTCGCCGAAATTCAGTGAAGTTGGACCAGATTCTGGCCGAGCGCTGAAACTGGCGCTGCAATGCTGTGTTCAGGCGCTAATCCGGCGATGCGGCTTGATATCGCCGATTCCGGGCGCAGCGCAGGTGCGGTCATGTGTTGAGTGTCAGCAGACACCCTGACGCCGGCCAGCTCTTAAAGGGGGAAGGGTCAACTTTGACTGCTGCCACGCCCTGCATGCTGTAGCGCTGCAACTAGGCCTCAGCACTGGTGGTGTGCCAAAACAGCGCCTGGAGGAATGGAGAGGGCCCGTGACAGAGCACAGCGCTTCTCTGAGCATGCGCTGAGTGTGCTCATCCATGGGGTACACAAGAAAAGACGGCTTGTGTGCCCGGCTAGTGGCAGGAAGGCTCCCAGGAGCCAGTTCAGGAACGCCTGGAGCAGAATTGCCCGCAGGGTCTCATCCAACTGCGATGTTCCCAGGAGTGCGGACCAGTGCCGCAAGAAATTCAATGACCTCAGTCGGATGGTGAAGGTGAGTACCCTTTCCACTGTCCCCCTCATCCTTGCATGTGCACCTCCCATTAGGGCCAAAGGGACATCAAAAGCCTAATGCCCAGCCCTCCTCCCACTGCAATGGCACTTGCATGTTAATCAAAGCTCTTTCTGCACTTATCACACTGTCCAAGCTATTCAGCCATGGGAGGGCTCCCACACAGCAACAGGGCAGCACACTGTCCAAGCTATTCAACCATGGGAGGCCTCACACACAGCAGCAGGGCACCACACTGTACTTAGAGGCCCTCCTTTCTCTTGCAGGCCAAGCTGGCGAGGAACGCCAGGAGCCAGGTAGCGACTGGTGGAGGGCGTCCCGACTACCAGGAGCTGACTGATCTGGAGGAGAGGGTGGCACGACTCCTGCGTGCCCGGGTGACAGGCCCTGTCGCGATTGGCGATGCGGACCCTGTACTGGAACCCACTGGTAAGGACATGACCGGGTGCACCTCTCTCCTTGCCCTCGCGCATCAGATGTACATCCTTCCCCACTGACCGCAAAATGCGCATAATGCACCACTGCGGCCTCCCTGGCTGTCGGCCTGTCCTCACTCTAAAGCTACACTTGTGCCTTCCTGCTTTCAGCTGCTGAGGAGGAGGTGCTCCCTGAAGCACAGAGAGCCAGGCCCTCGGAGGAGGAGGACGTGGAGGACCAGGAGGAAGGCGGCACCTCCGGGGAACCCTCCTCCGCGCCAGCAGATGGCAATGGAGGGGAGACGTCTGGCGTGCAGGAGAGCCGGGGGGAGGCGGTGGAGGGGCGGCCAGAACCTGGTACCAGTGGCGTCGACGCATGTGGGAAGGGTCCGGCACCACGCCGCCCATCTGCCCAGAGGGGGCAGGTGGTGGAGGGGAGGGGAGAACCTGGTCCCAGTAGGGTGGCCGAACACGGCAAGGGTCCGGCGCCACGCCAGCCTTCTGCCCAGAGGGCGAGTCCGCCCTCCAGTCCGGAGTCGGACGTCGCCCAGGAGGTACGCCTCCTGCACAACATGTCGGCGGCGTCGGAGCGGCGCCACATGGAGTTTATGCAGGTGGTGGAGCAGATGCCTCGCGCCATGGAGAGCCTGGCACATAGTGTGGTGGCTTTCGCCGAATCACAGGCCAGGGGCCTGGAACAATTCGCGGCAGCGCACGCCAGGGGGGTGGACCTACTTGTGGCAGCGCACGACAGGGGGGTGGACCTACTTGTGGCAGCGCACGACAGGGGGGTGCAGCAACTCGCCGCAGCGCAGCACGCCAGTCGCCACGTGAGAGGTGCTGGGCAGACACTGGCACAGCAGCTGCGGGCACATGCCAGGACAGTTGGGGCACTAACTTCTGCCACCCTCGCACTGGCGCGGAGGCGTCGCCAGGCGAGCCGCCACCCTGCTGCAGCACAGCGGTCTGGCGGCCAACACATTGGTGCGCTTGCTCCCCTGCCAGGCCGGCCGAGTGCCAGTGTCTCTGGCGAGCAGCGTGCGCCTGCCATCAGCCAGCTTGTCCCCATTGGTGCAGGCGACACTGCCACTCCCCCAGCCAGGGTGCGACGAGCTGCTGCAGGAACTGAAGATGGCCACCCACAGCTGCAGCAGCCACCAGCCGGCCCCTCCCGGGCCGGCCCTCGTGTAGGGCGACCCCCAAGGGCATCTGGCGAGACGCATTGTCGCCCTGATGAGCCTTCCCCCAGCCTTGCCCCAGCCTCAGGGCCCAGCTTGAGGCGCAGCTGCAGGTCGGGCCGGGGCAAGAGAACGCTCTCTAAGGACTCGCCCTCTCGGCACGCCGAGTAGAGTGTGGCGAGCGTGGGTTTTGGTCATGCGGGGGCTTCTGTTCTGGGGGGCATTATCTTGTTTGTTTTTATGGGGGTGTTTGTGTTGGGGGGGGGCGTTTTTTTGTAAGGCCGGTGAGGAAGGCCATTTGCATGTGGAAGTTTTGTTAGTCCTCCCCAGGTTTTGGGAGTGACAGAAGTTTTCGACTGTTTTTTGGAGGTCTTCTCTGTTTTGCTGTTCCATGTGGGAAGGGCCCTGAGTTTGTGAAATAAAGATTTTTATTTTTTCACCATGTGCAGGTGTCATGTTTCAACTGGTTGTTGGGTTAAGCGGCTGAGGGCTTGCGGAGCGGCTGCCTTCAGCAGCGTTCATTGGCCCAGGCCATTCCCTGACAGGGGGCCTAGAAGTGTCGAACAATAAGCCACCGGCGGACGGCCCTTGGACCTTGTCGCTCCCTCCTAGGCTGCTCCTCCTCCTCCTCCTCCTCATGGTCCTCCAGCTCATCCTCTTGAGGTGGTGGGGCAATGTCAGGTGGCAGTGCCTGAGTCCTGCGGATCGCCAGGTTGTGGAGCATGCAGCACACGACGACGAACTGGGAGACTCTATCCGGCGAATACTGAAGAGCTCCTCCGGAACGATCCAGGCAGCGGAACCGTTGCTTGAGGACGCCTATCGTTTGCTCTATTAGGTTCCTTGTGGCTTGATGGCTTTCGTTGTATGCCACCTCCACTGGGGTCGTGGGCGCGCGGAGCGGGGTCATGAGCCATGTACACAGAGGGTAGCCCTTGTCCCCGATAAGCCATCCCCTTGGTGGAGGCTGTGCCTCGAACATGTCAGCCACAGTAGTCTGGCGCAGGATAAATGCATCGTGGCTGCTTCCTGGGAAGCGGGCATTGACAGCTAGGATGCGCTGCCTGTGGTCACACACCAGCTGCACATTTAGGGAATGGTAGCCCTTGCGGTTGCGGTAATGCTCGGCATTGTGGATAGGTGCCCGCATAGCCACATGCGTGCAGTCAATGGCGCCCTGCACCATGGGGAAGCCCGCGATCCTGCCAAATCCGACTGCACGCTGCTCCTGCTTGTGTTGGGTCATGGGGAAGGAGATGAATTGGTGTCTCCTCGCGTAAAGTGCATCGGTGACCTGCCGGATGCAGCGATGCGCGGCGAACTGGGAGATGTTCGCTATGTCCGCAGCAGCGGCTTGGATCGAGCCGCTTGCATAAAAGCTGAGAGCCACCGTGACCTTCACTTCCACCGAGAGAGATGTCCTGCACATGAGCTGTGGCCGCAAATCTGCGTGAAGCAGCTGGCAGATCTCTGCAACCACCTCCCTCCTGAAGCGCAGCCTCTTCACACAATGCGCCGCAGTCATGGTGAGATAGGACACCTGCTGCCGGTATTGCCTGACTGGGTAAGGCCTACGTTGGCGACGCCTGATGGCCCCTCTGCGTCTAGGCATGGCTGGCCCTCTGTCACAGCGTCTGCAAGCCCTTCGCACAAAATGCTGCAACTGAGGGTTGGCACCCCATACAGCCCCCATTATAAAGTTCCAAACAGCCAAATCACAAGGATGCAAATGTCAAAGCACTGGCTAGAAGCCAAAAATACCTCTCCTATGTTGTCCGAAATCAGAAATCTCTGTGCCTTGCTCTCTGTCCAGAAATCCAAAGCAGTAAAGTCATTGCAGCGAAATGGCTGGCCTTTATGGGTGAGTGGATGTGCCCTTTAATTAGCGCTCCCCGAATCCCACAGGGCCTCTGTTGAGTTCCACTTCACTGTTCTTAACAGCGCCACGCCCACATTGGGCGGGCGCCACTGAATTTCTGGTTTGGGGCGCACAAACGGCGTTGCACACCCAAATGACGTCATAAGATGCGCGCGCAGCTGAGCGGGCGCTAACACTTTGCGCCGGCGCTAAATCCCAACTGAATTTCGGCGTAGGCGCAGATCCGGCGGCGCCCGGGCGCTAAGTGGCTAGCGCCGGAAATATACCCTTTTCTGGCGCTAACGGCTGGCGCAAACAACTGAATTTCTAGGCCTCTGTGTCTCTGAATCACTGGGAGTTGTCAGGTTGGTTGTGAGGTGCAGGCTGAATGGGGCTTTCTTAGCAGAGTCTTTGAGTGCTCCAGCGTTGATTTTCCTGTGGCATTGCTTCTGTTGCCACCGCGGTTTTGGGCTACATTGATGAAGATGACAGAGCAGATTAGGCGGTGGTCTGTCCAGCAGTCGTCAGCTCCTGTTATGGCGCGGGTGATGCCGACGTCCTTGCGGTCCCTCGCTCGGATGGTGACGTAGTCCAGCAGATGCCAGTGCCTGGAGCGAGGGTGCTGCCATGAAGCCTTGTACTTGTTCCTCTGACGGAACAAGGTGTTGGTTATGACAAGGCCATGTCCTAAGCATTTCATCAGGATGGTACGATTGGAGTTGGCTTTCCCTACCCCCTCTCTGCCGATCACACCCCCCCAGAGGTCTGTGTCCTTTCCAACTCTGGCGTTGAAGTTGCCAAGAAGGATAAGCTTGTTGCCCATTGGGACTCGGGACAGGGATTGTTCGAGGCTTGAGTAGAATTCCTCTTTGGTCTCGTCTGTGGCTTCCAGTGTTGGGGCGTACGCACTGATGACCGTAGTGCACTGGTTCCGGGCTCGGGTGAGCCATGGAGTCATGAGGTGTTCGTTTATTCCACAAGGAGAGTCTCTGAGACGTTCAACTAGCTCATTTTTTATGGCGAAGCCTATCCCATGGAGGCGGCGTTCTTTTTAAGGTTTGCCTTTCCAGAAGAAGGTGTAACCACTGCCTTGCTCCTTGAGCTGGCCTTCCCCTGCCCGTCGGGTCTTGCTTAGGGCGGTGATGTCTATGTCGAAATGTCTGAGCTCCTGGGCAACAATAGCAGTACAGCCTTCCGGTCTGTCACTGTTGGGGTTGTCCATGAGGGTCCTGACGCTCCAGGTCCCGAACTTCATTTTAAAGGGTGGAAGATGCCTGTGCATGAATTCTTTTAATATTGCACACCAGCTACCACACGGGCTTGACAGAGCAGGGTCTTGGTCCAATGGCAAGTGGATCCAAAGACGATTGGAGACCAGGCTCTGATACATTGGCCTAGCACACACACAAACATACTGCTACTGTCCTCCTCCCTCCTTCCCGCAGGTCCTCTCTGCCTGGGTTTCATAGGCTGCAGTGTGGTCCTCCCAACCCTGCTGTGTACCTTCACCACATGGACTGCAGCGGTTCAAGAAGGCGGTTCACCACCACCTTCACAAGGGCAATTAGGGATGGGCAATAAATTCTGGCCTTGCCAACGATGCCCACATCTCATGAACGAATAAAAAAAAACCTCTGATGGCAGCACCAACTCCAACAGCAACACATGTACTTGCCAATGGAGAAAACCATGGGCTAGATTTTCAGTATAGGCAGTTTTGGGGCGCTAACCTTAGCGCCCGCCCCAAAGTAGCGCCCCGTTGCCGGAAATTCTGTGGCTTCGCCCTAAGAGGTTGGTGGAGCACTAAAAGAGGCGTTCCACTACGATCTTTAGGCGCTAAGCCGGCGGTCCAGAGGGATAGCGCCCAGGCGGGGCGCAGCGCGGGTGCGGTCATTTTTGGACTGACAGCAGACCCCGTGGCGCCGACCAGCTCTTAAAGGGGGAAGGGACGAATTGGTCTGCTGCCACGCCCTGCACACTGCAGCCTTGCAAAGAGGCCTCAACACTGCTGCTCAGCCCCAGGGAGTCATGGCAACGCCAGAGAAGGCCCGTCAGCGTGCCCTGCGCTTCTCAGAGGGTGATCTGGACATAATGGTCACAGCTCTGGAGGTGAGGCGCAAGATCTTGTTCCCAGAGAGTGGGAGGAATCCAACCCACCACGACTACACCAAAGCCTGGAAGCAGATCGCCAAGAGGGTGACGTTCACCGGCGATGCCCCCAGGACCCACAAACAATGTCGTAAAAAATACAACGACCTGACCAGGATTGTCAGGGTGAGTACCCTTTCCAGTCTCCTCCTCATTCTTGCATGTACACCTGACATGATGGGCAAAGGGAGCTGAAAGTCCTATTGGCCAGCCCTCAGCCAGCAGCATTGGGACAGTCATGAGCATCAATTGGCCATTCGGCACTCTACACTCTGGCCAAGCTATTCCACCATGGGAGGCTGTGCACACTACATCAGGGCTTCACTCTGTCCAAGCTATTCCACCATGGGAGGCAGTGCACACTACATCAGGGCTTCACTCTGGCCAAGCTATTCCACCATGGGAGGCAGTGCACACTACATCAGGGCTTCACTCTGGCCAAGCTATTCCACCATGGGAGGCAGTGCACACTACATCAGGGCTACACTGCGCACTTACAGCCCGTCCTTTCTCTTGCAGGCTAAAGTAGCCTTTAATCGCCAGGCCCGTGCCAGGGGTGGCCGCGCCAAGCTGCAGAAGCTCACTCGGCTGGAGGAGCGCGTGTGTGTGCTCATGGGAGCCCGTGTGATCGTCCCCACAGCGTGCGGAGTAGCCGACCCTCCACTGCCCGGCAATGGTAAGGACCTCGCCTTTTGGCCCTCTCGCGTCGCACTGGCCCATCCGAGCTACCTCCTTTGCCACTGTCCCACCAATGCGCTGAATGCCACCAGTCCTAACTCCCTCGCTGACGCCGTCTCCTCACTCTGAAGCTACTCTTGTGCATTCCTGCTTTCAGCTGGTGACGACCAGGACCCTGAAGCTGCCAGTGACAGCACCTCCGAGCAGGAGGAGGAGGAGGAGCAAGCCGGACCATCGGGGGAACAGTCACGTCCCGCAGGAGAGGAGGAAATGCTTGACACCTCCTCACTGGACGAGTGCCTGGAGGAACTGTCGCAGGGCAATGCAGCTTCTGGGACCAGTGGCGTCCAGCCACCCAGGGGCTGTGCGCGTGGCCCGCGGCCTTCCCCCCAAAGGGGGGAAGGATCAGAGGGAAGTGCTGCTGATCGGCACACTCGCCGCCACCAACGTGGCAAGGGTCCCCTAGTTCGGCCCCCTCCTCCCCAGCGGGAGAGTCGCGACTCCAGTCTGGACACCTTCACCTCGGAGGAGGTGCGGAAGCTGGATAAGATGGCCGAGGATTCGGACCGGCGCCACACGGAGCTCATGAGCGTGGTGGGGCGCATGCCTGAGGCCATCGAGTCGCTGGTGACCAGTGTGCGCGAGTTCGGGGCAGCAACTGCCGCGAGTGGCGGCATGCTGACTGATGCCGTCAAGACCCTGGCGGATGTGATGCGGGCGCACACCAGGACAACAGGGGCACTCACTGCTGCCACACGCGCTGTCTCAGGCAGGCATCGCCAGGGCAGCCGCCGCGCTGGACCATCCCAGCAAGCCGCCCCTCGGCTGATTGTTGCGGATCCTGCAGTGCGGGCCCGGCCGAGTGCCACCGCACCACAGCACCAGCCAGCGCATCCCAGACGCCAGCTGGCCCACATTGCGCCATCCGTCGCCGCCATTCCCCCACTGGCGCGTCAAGGGCAAGCGGCTGCAGCTGATGGTGGCCAGGCTCAGGTGCGCCACTCAGCAGACGGCCCCTCGAGGCCCAAACGCCGTGTAGGCCGCCCCCCAGCGGCATCTGGCGGAAGGGCATCTGAGCCTCAGGCGCCTTCCCCCAGCCTCGCAGCAGCCACTGGGCAGAGCTTGCGAAGGAGCAGCAGGCCGGGCAGGGGAGGCAAAAGGCTGGGCAAGGTCTCGCCCTCGCGGGCCACTCAGTAGAGGGTGTGGCCAGCTTTCCTTTTATATGGCGGTGGCCATCTTTATTTTGCCCATGGTTGTGTTGTTGGAGGGCTTATTTTTTGCGTTAGGCCGACGTTGAGGCCCGGTTTGAAGAAATGTGGAGTGACTCCTCCCCAGTTTGTGGGAGTGAGTCGTTTGTTGGGCTTTTTGTGGGGCCCGTTTATTGTTTTTGGGGATTCATGTGGGAAGGGCTTTTCATTTTTGTGTAATAAATAATTATCTTTATTCATGCAGTCTCCATGGTTGTTCTTCTTAGTGTTTGTTGGCTTCGCCGGCTGAGGGCTTGCGGAGCGGCTGCATTCATCTTCCCTCATGGCCCCTGGCCATTCCCTGACAGGGGGCTTAGAAGTACCGTGCAATAAGGTGGCGTCGTGCGGCCCTTGGCCCTGGTCGCTCCCTCCTGGGAACGTACTCCTGCTCCTCCTCCTCCTCCTCCTCATGCTCCCCCTGCTCCTCCTCCTGAGGTGCTGGTCCAACGTCAGGTGGCAGTGCCTGAGTCCTGCGGATAGCCAGGTTGTGTAGCATGCAGCAAACCACCACAAATTGGGAGACCCGGTCCGGCGAATACTTGACAGCTCCTCCGGAGCGATCAAGGCAGCGGAACCGCTGCTTGAGGACCCCAATAGTTTGCTCGATGATGTTGCGGGTGGTTTGATGGCTCTCGTTGTAGGCCTCTTCAGCAGTGGTCCTGGGCGCGCGGAGCGGAGTCATGAGCCAGGTGCACAAAGGATAGCCTTTGTCCCTGAGTAGCCATCCTCTTGGGGGAGGCTGTGCCTGGAACATGTCATGCACAGTACTCTGCCGCAGGATAAAGGCATCGTGGCTGCTGCCTGGGAAGCTGGCATTGACTGCCATGATGCGCTGCTTGTGGTCACACACCAGCTGCACATTCAGAGAATGGTAGCCCTTCCTGTTGCGATACTGCTCGCCATGCTCCAGAGGGGCCCGCAAAGCCACATGCGTACAGTCAATGGCGCCCTGCACCAAGGGGAATTCCCCGAGTCTGGAAAATCCCAATGCGCGCTGATGCTGGCTCTCCAGGGCCATGGGGAAGGAGATGAATTGGCTTCTCCTTCTGAACAGTGCTTCGGTCACCTGGCGGATGCAGCAATGCGCGCCGTACTGAGAGATGTTTGCTATGTCCCCAGCAGCGTATTGGAAGGAGCCGGTGGCATAGAAGTTCAATGCCACCGTCACCTTCACTTCCACCGACAGAGACGTCCTGCACCTGAGCTTTGGCCGCAGATCTCGGCGAAGCAGGTGGCAGATCTCTGCAATCACCTCCTTTCGGAATCGGAGCCTTTTAACACATCGCGCGGCACTCATGTTTAGGTAGGAGCGCTGCTGGCGGTATAGCCTGACTGGGTAAGGCCTACGTGGCCGACGCCTGTAGCCCCCTCTGCCTCTAGCCAGGGCTGCCCCTCTCACAATGCGTCTGCGAGCCCTACGGACATGGAGCTGCAGCTCCGCGTTGGCACCCCATGCAACCCCCATCAAATCCTGGCAAACACTCAAATTTCCAAAAGGCCACTTGCAGCGCTCTGGCCTGAGTCCAAAAATACCTGAGCTCTTGCTGCTTGAAACCAGTTAGCTATCCTCCTTGTTGTGTCTCCAGAAATGCGTTGCACAAGAGTGTTTTCTGAAAAAAGGCTGGCCTTTATACTGGAGAGCACGTCCCCTTTAATTTGCGCCCCCCGGGGCCCGCGCTGGTTGTGTTGCGTTCCTTTTTCCAAACGCTCCGGCCGCCAGCCGCACAATGGGGCGATACGACTGAAGTTTGGAATCGGGGCGGCCAAAGGGCGTTGCACGAGGATGTGACGTCATTTTCTGCGCGCGCATCCGGGCGGGTGCTAAACTTTGCGCCGGCGCTAACGGGCAACTTAATTTGGGGCGGGGCGCAAACTGCGCTGCGCACGGGCGCTACACGCATAGCGCCCGAAAATCACTTCTCTTAAGGCGCTAACTGCTGGCGCTAGCAACTGAAAATCTAGCCCCATGTCTTTTGTCCACAATAGGATGAGTGGCTAATCTGCTCATGTCTGTTCCATATGGGCCAACAAAGTGGTTTTGCTCCTGATAGTGTTGACCTGTTCAATATTTTCCCCAGCCTTTAGGGAAGGTAGTGGCACCTGGCAAAAGCTTGTAAACAGTGACTTTAAAAATGTGGATCCAATGATGTAGAAACAACCCTGCCACATACATAGGATAGCATTCTACAGCACTGTATGCTGCACCAGTATTATAGAACCCCCTGAGGTAAGATTCTGCACCGTTTCTCTCTGGCATCACCTCGACCTGGAAACAATACCAGGTTTTTGAGCATGGTAATTAAGGACCGTGTTCATATTTTGGTCCTAAGCCAAGCTCAGAAGTATCAGTAATGGGATGAATGCTTCGCCAAATCCAGCAAAAGGACAGCAGCATGGCATTTGTTCTTATCATGGCTGCCATCGTCCTTTCTGAAGAGGAATGGCATGTCAGTATACACAAATGCAGTATCCTCAGGAGAAGACTATATCCGAGGGAGAGCCACAATGTCTTACCTAGGACTAACTAAAGATCTAAGGAGGTTGTGACTGTCCAGAAATGCAATTATTAAAGTTTTGTCGAATAGTAGCAGATGTACACCCATGTGCTCAGTGACCAGAACTGTTCATTTTTGCTATTGGATCAATTTAATCACTTGAATATCAATGAAGAATGTACCCAAACTATATACATGGGCAATGAAGGACCACTGCCCGCAGCAGCAGAAGATAAGGTGGCATCGGCAGGGGAGGTTAGGAACAGTCTGATTGCTAGCTAATCCAGTTAAGGCAGCCTTACATTGTAAGAGTTTCGCAAAATTCCCCTGAAAACAAGAGAAACATTGGTCCACATCGTGGATGAAGATTTATGTGTTTTTGAATTGCCTCTGGGTCAGATCAATGTTTTGAAGCATGCTCAGAGCCACGACAGACTGCTGGACTAGACTACAACGGAGTCGAGGAAATTTGTGGAAGTATTCACACACATTGAGAAGGAACATCTTTTAAGGCTTGTGCTTTTGAGCCCGGTCAAACACAGAGGTTTACAGCTTGTAACGTGTTTGTGTGAAAGACCTGTCAATCAAACCAGGGAGGTCAGGAGTTGCCTACTTGACCCGAGGTCGATTATGGCTGGCTATGATTCAGCAACCAATCACAGTCCTTTTGTTTGTGTACTGGAACTTTAGGCGGGAATTTTTCCAGACAGAGCGGCAGCAGCAACAGGTATAAAAGATAGCTACTGAGAAGCTATCGGGGCTCTCTTTTTACTTCGCTGGATCACAGGTGAGCAGAGTGTTCTGACTCCTCAACAAGACAACCTAGCAAGGAGTTTGGGGTGGTGATTTAAGGGAATTGCTAAGATTGTTTAAGTAACATTGTAGCCATTGTATCCCTCGGTTTTGCCGTCTGTACCCCCTTGTTATATACTTTTGTTGCATTTACTATGTTCGTGTGGTATAGTTTATATTTGATTATGGTTCTTTAGTTTAATAAATTTTGACTTTGCTCATATCCAAACAAATTGTCCGCTTTAACATCATTAATTGTAAGTCCTCCAGTCAGAACTGAAAGGTGGGGTAGCGATTCGGAACCGCTGTTAAAATTGGTTTACAGTGCAGCAGGCAAAAAGGCTGCTGGCCAGGTATGTTACCATAAACCAGGTAATAGATGCCCCCCTACAACACGTTAAGAAGAAAAGGGTCATATGCCTGGTTTGTGACACTTTATGGACCTATCATGCCAACTTTTGCATTCACATGAAAGATAGCATATACTTATCTGCACCAATTATATAAATTAGAAAGTTTTGGTCAGTTGACCAGTTTTGGTCTTCCTCTTATTGTTCTTCAACCAGCTATTACTATGACTTGAACCTAGTGGAATTTCAATGCCCAGTCAAAAGCATATGCAATGGGAGGAACAAAGGCAAATATGATGGCTTAAAACAATTCTTCATGTTCTTTATATTCTTTGAATGTGTCCTAAATAAATCAGTGAATGAACTGGTGTGAATAGTATGCAGAGACTGTAGGAGATTTTACAGAAGAGAGAAGAGAGAGGAGGCAGAGAGCTCGTACATTCTGTGCAGTTGCCAAACTAACACAGTAGCACAGTGAATCATCTCATATCAGTACGATAGCAAAATACTGCAGATGCTGGAAATCCGAAATAACAACAGAAAATGCTGGAAAAACTCAGCAGGCCAGGCAACATCCGTGGAGAGAAAAAAGAGTCAACGTTTCGGGTCAAAAGCCTTTGTCAAGACTGAAAAAGCACAGGAAATGAAATAGATTAAAAGGCCAGGCTGGGAGAGAACAAAAGAGAAGTGAAGAGACATTAAGAGTTATTCAAAATGAGACGAGATGGTGATAGGACTAGTGGAGACAAAAGATGGCTCTAGATTAGGTGTGAAATGCGCTGGCAGAATGGGAGACAGCTGCCATGTGGGAGAGAGAAAAGGGGGGGAAAGGGCCAAAACAAAGGTGTGGATAAAAAATAAGTAAAAATGTAATGGGGGCCGAGGTTATGATCTGAAATTGTTGAACTCGATATTGAGTCCAGAAGGCTGTAAAGTGTCTAATCGGAAGATGAGGTGCTGTTCCTCGAGCTTACAATGCAAGAGCCCGAGTACAGTGAGGTCGAAGTGGGAATGGGGCGGTGAATTAAAATGACAGGTGACCAGAAGCTCGGGATCATCCTTACGGACTGAACGGAGGTGTTCCGCAAAGCGGTCACCCAATCTGCGTTTGATCTCCCCAATGTAGAGGAGACCACATCGTGAGCAGCGAATACAGTATACTAGATTGCAAGAAGTACAAGTAAATCGCTGTTTCACCTGGAAGGGGTGTTTGGGGCCCTGGACAGTGGGAAGGGGGTAGGTATAAGTGTTGCATCTCCTGCACTTGCACAGGAAGGTACTGGATGAAGGGGAAGGGGTGTTGGGGATGATAGAGGAGTGGACTAGGGTATCTCAGAGGGAGCGGTCCCTATCGAATGCTAAAAGGGGAGGGATGGGGAAGATGCGTTTGGTGGTGGGATCACTTTGGAGGTGGCGGAAATGGCAGAGGATGATCCGTTGAATGTGGAGGCTGGTGGAGATGAGACTCATCTCATGTCAGTATTCAGTAAACAATACCAGCTGTAGGGTGCATACTGCTGATACGTCTTACTGTCCTTGGTAAGAATATGTGGAATAAGAAAAAAACATTCAATCCATTGTTTCGAATGGACCATGTACACTTTTCTTTTTAACTTATTTATATTTCCTAACTAAAGAAAGAGCAGGGCCGACTAGAGATCAAAAAGGAAGCTTGTGTGTGGAGGTGGAAGACATGCGTATGGTTCTTAATGAATACTTTGCGTCTGTCTTCACAAAAGAGAGGGCCGATACAGACATTTTAGTTAAGGAGAAGGTGTGTGAAATATTAGATGAGATAAACGTAGTGAGAGAGGAAGTACTAAGGGGTTTAGCATCTTTGAAAGTAGATAAATCGCCAGGCCCGGATGAAATGTATCCCAGGCTGTTAAGAGAAGCAAGGGAGGAAATAGTGGAGGCTCTGACCATTATTTTTCAATTCTCTCTGGCTACAGGTGTGGTGTCGGAGGACTGGAGGACTGCTAACATTGTACCATTGTTTAAAAAGGGAGAAAGGGATAAACCGAGTAATTACAGGCCAGTCAGTCTAACCTCGGTGGTGGGCAAATTGTTGGAAGAAATTCTGAGGGACAGTATTAATCGTCATTTAGAAAGGCACGGATTAATCAAGGACAGTCAGCATGGATTTGTTAAAGGAAGGTCGTGTCTGACAAACTTGATTGAATTTTTTGAGGTAAGTAGGAGGGTTGATGTAGTCTACATGGATTTTAGCAAGGCTTTTGACAAGGTCCCACATGGCAGACTGGTCAAAAAATTAAAAGCTCATGGGATCCAAGGGAAAGTGGCAAGTTGGATCCAAAATTGGCTCAGTGGCAGGAAGAAAGGGGTAATGGTTGATGGGTGTTTTGTGACTGAAAAGTTGTCTCCAGTGGAGTTCTGCAGAGATCAGTACTAGGTCCCTTGTTTTTTGTGGTATACATCAATGATTTAGACTTCAATGTAGGGGGCATGATTAAGAAGTTTGCAGATGGCACAAAAATTGACCGTGTGGTTGATAGTGAGGGAGAAAGCTGTAGACTGCAAGAAGATATCAATGGACTGGTCAGGTGGGCAGAAAAGTGGCAAATGGAATTCAATCCGGAGAAGTGTGAGGCAATGCATTTGGGTAGGGCTAACAAGGCAAGGGAATACACAATAAATGGTAGGATACTGAGAAGTGTAGAGGAACGGAGGGACCTTGGAGTGCATGTCCACAGATCCCTGAAGGTAACAGGACAGGTCGATAAGGTGGTTAAGAAGGCATATGGGATACTTTCCTTTATTAGCTGAGGCATAGGATGTAAGAGCAGGGAGGTTATACTTGAACTGTATAAAACACTTGTTGGGCCACAACTAGAGTACTGTGTACAGTTCTTTTCACCACATTACAGGAAAGATGTGATTGCACTAGAGAGGGTGCAGAGGAGATTTACAATGATGTTACCAGGACTGGAGGATTTTAGCTATGAGGAATGATTGGATAGATTGGGGTTGTTTTCTTTGGAACAGAGGAGGCTGAGGGGAGATTTAATTGAGGTGTATAAAGTTATGAGGGGCCTAGACAGAGTGGATAGGAAGGACCTATTTCCCTTAGCAAAGAGGTCAATAACCAGGAGGCATAGGTTTAAAGTAATTGGTCGGAGGTTGAGAGGGGAGTTGAGGAGAACTTTTTTCACCCAGAGGGTGGTGGGGGTCTGGAACTCACTGCCTGAAAGGGTGGTAGAGGCAGAGACCCTCAACAAATTTAAAAAGTACTTGGATTTGCACTTGAAGTGCTGTAACCTACAGGGCTACAGACCAAGAGCTGGAAAGTGGGAATAGGCGGGATAACAATTCTTCGGCCGACACAGGCACGATGGGTCGAATGACCTCCTTCTGTGCCGTAAATTTCTATGATTCTAAGACAAGTGATTAAATGGAAATAATACTTCTAAGAAGTCAAAACTGTGAACTATCTCCAGATAATATTGGCATGCCCTGCATAATCTGCCTCTTTATGCGCCATTAATTATTTAATTATCTATGCCTAAATTCATCTTTAGGTATATATGATAGGCACCAGAGTGGTGAGAATGTGGAACTCGCTACCATATGGAATGGTTGAGGTGAATAGATGCATTTAAGGGAAGCTAGATAAGTGCATGAGGGAGAAAGGAGGATTAGAAGGATATGTTGATAGGGTGAGATGAAATAAGGTGGAGGCTCATGTGCAGCGTAAACATCAGCAGAGACCTGTTGGTCTTAAAGGCCTGTTTCTGTGCTCTTAATTCTATGTAACTTTGAGCCTTGTGATGTGGTGAAAATACAAGGTTTTCAAATCCACAATGTTATTGGTCATTGCAATCCAACAAGGACACTTTCTGAAAATAGGAACACAAGCCCAAAAAGGTCACAAGAACAAATTGCAGTTTATTTACAGATTGGAAACAACATTCAGATCTCTCAAATCAGCTCAAATGCATTAAGTTCATTAGTTCCTAAGTGAGGCAGTGCAAAGAAATGATTCACAATATTACAGACTACAATAAGCAGAACATATAAAGCCCATTGATCAAATGAAAAAAAGGATTTGGAAAATGCAGAACTATCATTATGTCTGTAGACATTGTTATATTTAATCTAATTTCTGATTTTCAATAAGAATTTAAACATAACAAATACCAGGGACTGTATAGCGCAGTTGATTAACTACTTTAACCTCTAGCACCTGGCTTTGAATCCAGCCTAGAATGATGGGGTGAGAATCGTCTCCCTGTAGCAGCTGTGAAATTCCTTTTTGAAGTGTGTGTGAACAGATGGTCTTACCAGAGCAACTCATAGTCTGGCAATAAAAAGCTGGTATCAATAAAAGCCATAAAAACCAACTAGTTCACAAATGTCCTTTAGGGAAGGATACCTGCCACCCTCACCTGGTCCGGCCAATATGCAACTCCAGTCCCACGCCAACATGGTTGACTCTTAACTTCCCTCTGAAGTGGCCTAGAAAGCCACTCAGTTGAATCAAGCTACTACAAAGAATTTAGTAGTTCAAGAAGAAGTCCTACTAACACCTTCTCAGGACAATTAGGTGGTGTGCAATAAATGCCGGCCTTGCCAGTGATGCCTAAATCCCGAGAATGATTTTTTGTTTTAAATGGAGCCGTGAAAGAGAGTAAAATCTCACTTCACAATCTGCTCCAGCCAAAGACAATGCCAACCAAGCACCTACAGTTTTGCAAGACAGAGGGTATGTTCATATTATTAAATTTGCATTTTCCATTAGTGATAGGGTAGATTTTCGTCCCACTCCAGCTCTGTGCATACGCTCGACAGAGTGAAGCAAGATTTTGTATCTATAGGGTTGAGAGCTTGGATCTTACTTTTATGCCCTAGATACCCAAAGCCTACTTACAAACAGGGAAAGCAAAAGGGAATGAGGGGAAAAATGAATGCTTCTTAATCCCACACAAAATGAACTATATTCTCACCTTGGCAAACACCATTGTAAATTGTTCATCCGCTAAAACACTAGTTAGGCCTCAGCTAGAATACTGCATGCAGTTCTGATCACCACATTACAGGAAATATGTGATTGTACTTGAGAGGGTACAGAGGAGATTTACAAGGATGTTGCCGAGAGTAGAGAATCTTAGCTATGAGGAAAGACTGGATAGGCTGGGTTTGTTTTCCTTGGAGCAGAGGAGGCTGAGGGGAGACCTTATTGAGGTGTATAAAATTATAAGGGACCTAGATAAAGTGGATAGAAAGGACCTATTTCCCTTAGCAGAGGGGTCAAAAACCAGGGGGCACAGATTTAAAATAATTGGTGGAAGGTTTAGAGGGGATTTGAGGGGAAATGTCTTCACCCAAAGTACTTGGATGTGCACTTGGAATGTTGTAACCTGCAGGGCTAAGGACCAAGAGCTGGGAAGTGGGATTAGGCTGGATAGCTCTTTGTTGGCCGGCGTGGACACGATGGGCCGAAATGGCCTCCTTCCGTGCTGTAACTTTCTATGATTCTATGATTCTATTTGCATTTCTATTGTAGAGCTGATGCAAATGCTTCTAAACTATCTGATTTGTCCTAAAATGTCGAATATTTTTCCCATACAAATCAGCGTTTTTCTAAATGAATTATACTATGTACTATATCAAACCTCCTTGGTTAATTACATCAAAACTGCAGTCACATTTGTGAGGAGCTACACAATATATAACGTCATGTGAATGTTTTCGTAATTAGGTCTGGCAAAAGAGTAATAAAATACAAATATCTCACACCCGACATTTCACTTTTCAGCAAAATTAAGAAACACTAAATATATTACTCACTGCACCAGAGTTTTCATTAACATATAAATCCCCACAGAGTGCCCAGCATTTTCAGTAGAGGCAAAATTTTATTAAAAATTATACTGCACAAGTCCATCATGCTGTGTATTCCATCTGCTTTTCCCATTTGGCAGGATTTCCCTGACTGCAACTCCGCAATCAATACAGAAGCAAATTCTACAGGCCGATGAAACCTGCAAGCAAAATGACAAATCACCTCATTGTACCTTGCAGTTTAACTCTTAAAAATGAATCACGTCTTCTTTCAACCATTGCAGAGTCGTTATTTTGTTTCGAGCATTATTTGTTGATATAATGTTCTCTGGGCAGAACGCCTTCTGAAAAAAAATCACCTTTGGGTAAAGTCACTCGAGAGTGTAAAATGGACAGGCTTCTATCCTTTTTTCTTAAGGACAGCAAGACGGAGGGTGTGATCATGTTATTGAATTTGCCTTTTCCGTCCCCCCCCCCCCCCCCACCCTCCATGTACTCCCCTCTTCTCTTGGCTCATGCTCAGTTCCGAAGTGCTAGAAGCCTGCCAGCACCTCGGCCAAGTGGCCAATGCTTCACGTGCACGCCTAGACAGTCAATGTCCAGAGGCTATGGGACTGCAGAGGGCAACACAGCCAGAACTAAGCCCTGCACTTTCCAGAAAGAGTCGCTGGATGGAGATGTGTGTGGGAACCTTGACTAATCTTTCTCTGCC
The DNA here is from genome assembly GCF_052327205.1 of Somniosus microcephalus. NCBI lineage: Eukaryota > Metazoa > Chordata > Chondrichthyes > Squaliformes > Somniosidae > Somniosus > Somniosus microcephalus. Next base: position 148,031,509 of record NC_140989.1, read on the forward strand.
TAATCCAGGGGACACTGAGGCTAAATGTAGTGCTCCACGACTGTGACAGGTGGGATCAGCCAACGCAGAACAGACCAATGATCCAACGGTGATTTTGTCTGGATGGCTAAGTACCACTTAAGCATTAATGAAGGGCCCATCATATTTATTTTTGCAAAGAAAAGTTGCAAATGCAGAAGTATTTTCATGCCTGCTTTCAACTACTCTATGCAATGTTCTTGCCTGAGAGAGCAGGCAGGCAGTAATCTACTTCCAGGGTGTGTTCGTGATTATAGAAGGCATATGAGACAAGACCAGAGTGCCTGGCCTTCACACTGCACCTTCTACTTTTGGATTGACTCCAACTGGGAACTCACCATGCAGGGAATTATTATAAGTATAAACCTGTATCTCTGTCACAGTGAATTGATTCTCCAACGTGACACACCTGAGCTACTGACCAGTCATTGGGCTACTTATTAATATCAAGGTATGTTTAATAAAAACAAATATATATAGTAAATTATTGAAAAAAATGTGTTCAGTATCTCCTGTAATCCCAAGGTGGGTCCCAGCCAGCCCCTTGAGTTTCTGCAAGGTATTTCAAGGGGAGGAACCATCACCTGGCACAAACAAGGCTGAATGGAGATGTGGTTGGGGTGGGAACTCTCAATCAGGGCATTCACATATCCACGGCCTGGGATCTGGCTAGCAGAGCAGTCATGGCTGGTACACTAAGTGGAAGCAGGCATACTGGCCACTTCAGTGGTGATTGTGGGACCTGCCTCTGGGGTCCAGGCCTTGGTCATGGTCTGGACTCCCGAAGAGGAGACATTTTTTGGCTCCTTTATAAATGGAGCTGAGGGGACACTTTTTCCGTCTTTCTGGGGGAAACCCCCAAACCTCATATGCACCACTAGTGCCTGCTCGAATTATTTAAATGAAGGGACCTCCCCCTGAACCCATGAATGTTGGCAGGGTCAATGCTGGAGGTCACAGGTGAGCATATCCCAGCACTTAGGCTGGAATGTTATCCCTGCAGGTTTTCGGCCTCAGAATGTTTACTTGTAGTATTGACTAATGTCTATATGCAGCTAGTCAATATAAGTTATAGTAGGGAGCCCACTGCAGTAGAATCATGGAATGATACAGCACAGAAGGAGACCATTCGGCCCACCATGCCTGTGTCAGCTCTTTGAAAGAGCTATCCAATTAGTCCCATTCCCCTGCTCTTTCCCCATAGTGCATGAAGTTTTTCTTTTCAAGTATTTATTCAATTCCCTTTTGTAAGTTATTATTGAATCTGCTTTCACTGCCCTTTCAGGCAATGCATTCCAAGCTTGCTGTGTAATTTTTTTCCCTTCATGTCACCTCTTGTTCTTTTGCCAATTGCCTTAAATCTGTGTCCTCTGGCTACCAACCCTTCTGCCACAGGAAACAGTTTCTCCTTATTCACTCTATCAAAAACCTTTATGATTTTGAACATGGTTCTATCAAATCTCCCCTTAACATTCACTGATCTAAGGAGAACCACCCCAGTTTCTCTAGTCTTTCCATGTAACTGAAGTCTTTCATCCCTGATACCATTCTCATCAATCAACATCTTCTCTAAGGCCTTGACATCCTTCCTAAAGAGTGATGCCCAGAATTGGCCACAATACTCCAGCTAGGGCCTAACCAGTGTTTCATAAAGGTTTAGCATAACTTCCTTGCTTTTGTATTCTAAGCCTTTGTTTATAAAACCAAGGATCCCATATGTCTTTTTAACAGCCTTCTCAACTTGTCCTGCCACCTCTAAAGACTTGTGTACATACACCCCAGGTCGCTCTATTCCTACACCCCCTTTTAATATTGTACCATTTAGTTTATATTGCCTCTCCTCATTCTTCCAACCAAAATGAATCACTTCACACTTCTCCGCATTAAATTTCATTTGCCGTGTGTCTGCCCTTTTCACCAATCTATGTCCTCCTGTAGTGTGTTAGTATCCTCCTCACTGTTTACAACATTTCCCAGTTTCGTGTCACCTGCAAACTTTGGAATTATGCCCTATATGCCCAAGTCCAGGTCATTAATATATATCAAAAAGAGCAGTGGTCCTAACACTGACCAATGGGGGACACCACGACACACTTCCCTCCAGTCTGAAAAACAACCATTCACCACTACTCTCTGCTTTCTGTCCTTTAGCCAATTTTGTGTCCACGCAGCCACTGTCCCTATAATTCCATGGGCTTCAATTTTGCTAAATTACAGGATCTAAAATATATGTTATTTTGTGTACAATGTGAAAATAAAGATGTTGATGCAATCTTAACCTTTCTGGGAATGTTTTTAACATAGTTTTGCTATTAATAATGCTTTTTGATCCAAATCTTCCCTTTATTTGCATATTTGATGACATTACTATTATTTAGGATGCAGTTGAAGCGTTGTATTAGGTTTTGGGCTCCCCATTATTGGGAGGGTATAAAAACAATGAAAAAGGTGTAGTAGAGATTCATTAGGATGTTACCAGGGATGAGGAGTTACATTTGTGAAGAGAGGCTTGAGAAGTTAAAATTAAGATCGATAGATTTTTGTTAGGTAAGGGTATCAAGGAATATGGATCAAAGGTGGGTCAATAGGGTTGAGGTACAGATCAGCCATGACCTAATTGAATGGTGGAACAGGTTCAAAGGGCTGGATGGCCTCCTCCTGTTCCAATGTTCGGGCTTGTTTCGGAAAGTTAATGGATAGAATTCTTCAAGATTATGATAAGGTAAATAGTGATAGATTGTTTCCAGTGGTGAGTAAGGCAGCAATGAGGGGACACAAGTCTAAGATAATGGGGCAGTAATTCGGCTCGGGTGATTGCCGCGCGTGCAAGGCCCCAAGGTGGACTTACCCGGCGCGCCAACATCTGAAATCTGGCCCGCAATGACATTCCTGTGACTGGCCAGCTTGAGGTCCTGCCGCGCTGTGCGTGCGTGACCCAGCGGCGTACTTAGTGCGATGAGCCGGCTGGGATCACGTGAGCACAGGGCAACCAATGGGAGGTTGCAAAAGTTCATTCATAAGTTTGACAGTGAGAGCTGTCAAACTCATGAAAACTCCTGGCCCCAAAACACTACTTAAACCTGAAAGAAAATTTTAAAAAACATTGCACTACTTAAATGAACCATAAATAACTATGAAAAACTATTTTAAACAATAATTTTAAAATTTAAAAAAAAAAAATTTATAAAAAATCGGGGCTAAAACTAAACTTACCTTACTGTAAATTCTTTAAAAATAACAAACCTGTGGAAAAAAAAATTCTAAATTGTACTAAAAGCCCACTTACCTGTAAAACTAAGTACTTACGTCTGGTTTTTCCACGCGTAAAAACCGGAGGCCTTTACACTCGGGCAACTCTGAAAAAAAAAAGGAATTTCACTGCGCCTGTGCAGTCGCACGCGCTGTGCCTCTGAACCCCTTCGTTCAGAGGACTGGAAATGCCGGTTTTCCCCGCATGCGCTGTGCATGCTGAACACGGGCATTTCCTCCGGCCAGACGCGTGAGTACCCCGACCGTACTCACGCGTTCAGAGAGGAATTACTGGGCCAATGTGTTGGGCAGGATACAGGTGGATGAGCTTTGAACAAGTTGTAGTTTATGAAGGGAGAAGGATGGGAGGGCAGCAAGAAATTGTAGATGGAAGGAAGCAGTCTTGGTGGATAAGATGTGGGGTATTGATTGTTATTTGGCATTCACAATTTATATAATGGGCCGTATTTTGCGACCCCTACGGGTACATACAAGGTGCGCACGAGCCCGTAGGGGCTGCGCAAGTTCCGGGTTTAGGCATGCGAAGTGCATGAGCTAAAACCCGGAACTTGCGATCTGTCAAGAATCTTCTTGACAGATCCTCCGCATCCCCAGGAGATGGGCCTCTGCTGGCAGAGAGTTGCGCTATTTGCCCAACTTCCGTCCGCTGAATGCCTGTGAAATTCTTACGCCTGATAAAAGCAGGCGGAAGGCCTGCTTTTACCAGCATAAGAGTTTTTAAAAATAGAAAAATAAAATGTTATCACTCATTTATACATTAAAAACCCTGTCCAATAAGGTAAGTTTATTTTTAGCCCTGATAAAACATATAATTTATTTTCCTGAAAAATTTAAATTTTTGTTTAAAATATTTAAGTAAATGGCATTTTAATTCATTTTAAATATGTAATTAAAAAAAAAATTATTCCATGTGTTCGTGTATTTTTTAAGTGATCCCCATTCATACTTTATTCCATACATAAGTATGAATGAATGGGGATTCCCTTCTTTTATTGGTTGGGCCGGCCCACGTGATCCATGAGCGCCCCTGAGATACGTGGGCCTCTCCCCACGCATACCCAGAGAGACCCAGGACCACGAGTCTCCGTACCTCCCAGGTCACCAGGTCAATTTGTAGATTTTCTTATAGGTCCGATCGCAAATTTTGGGCCAAAGTCTGTTGAGCTTAAAATTTTGCTGGAGTTGCTGGTAGATAAAGGTTTGACTTTCTTGTTCACACAACTCAATTGGACAGATGAACATCTTGTTGTATTTTGATGATACATAGTTTAAACCTTTAAATAAAATATTGTTAATTATCCAACTGAGAAGTTGGGGGATTACAAATTAAGCAAACACCAGCCTGAAACCCCCTTTAGTTTGTGTGGAAACCGTAACAATTTATTAAGCTCAGTAAAAGCACATAAATAATAATACAATAATTAAACGAATAGATTTTTTGAATACTCGTGCAGTTTTCTGTCTCTGCTTTTTAAGGCCTGTGTTTGATTTAAATTTTCTCCCAGCAGGTTCTTCCAATTTGTACTTGTCCTACAAGCTTCAATCCCATTCTCAGCCAGTTATTCATCCAGCTCTTTTATAAGAGGGTTAATTGACATTCCATTAGGCTGAGGCGACATCTCTCCGAGTCCAAATAATAATCGCCAGCTTGCAGCCAAGTTTCAGCATTTAAAAAAAAAACTTAAAAGAAAATTTCTGCCAAATGAACGAATAGATCTAATTTTTTGAACAAGGTGGGCAACTCTCATTGCAATCACTGATGGCAGCTTCTGCGAATTTGCTCAGATTAGCTAATCATTCTAGTAAGGGTACGTATGTATTTGTAACTTTAGGTGGAGTGTTACCACCATCACCGTATTAGTGAACACTCTGGATGCTGCTGACATGAAACTGGAGTAGTTTGTGTTACTAATATTGGTGTTTATACAGAAATAGAGAAACAACCCACAACAAGATTATACAGAGATGTGAAAACATAAATTCCAGTGCTGGCAACCAATACCAGTTCCTATTGCTTCTTTGACAGCAGTTAAAGTCACCACTTATCTTGAGTTTATCATTGTTGAATTTGATTAGGCTTCTAGGGTTAAGCAGTTTGGCAGCTACCTGTTTGGGATGGCACGACATGCAGAAATAAAGCTTTGTGGCAGAGCCACCAGAGGACTCAAAGCAGTTGTACATAATTCCTTTAACAGCAATGTAGTTATAGCCTGTGTCTGTACCTTTAATTACACTGTTTAACTGTACTCTGCCTAGTTACCTTTACAGCGCGGTCTTAACGTGATGACGACATGCCGTTCGTCACGTGATCTCCCAATGGCGGGAAGAACGTCATGACGTCAGCCATCGGACCAGCCCAGCAGTCCTCGTGGAGCCTTGAGAGAGAACAGACCTGTATTCGATGTATCCCAGCTGTTTCCAGTTTAAACCTGTTTTGTTCCATTAAAGTTCGTTGTTTAATTGCCTGAGTTGAACTCAGTCTTTTCGTTAGGAACCTCCGTTCTTACATTGGTGACCCCGAGTTCTACGATCGTTTTTCGTGGAAAATATTATCATGGATACGAACGCCGTGACCCTGAAACTGCCACAATTCTGGGAGCAACAACCAGCCGCGTGGTTTATCCAGGCTGAAGCTCAATTTGCCATCCGGAACATCGTCGCAGATTCGACCCGTTACTACGACATGGTCTCCACCCTCAACAGCGCCACAGCCTCACGGATCGTCAGCCTCCTCAGTAGCCCACCGGATGATGGCAAGTACGATACTTTAAAGGCGCGGTTGCTCCAGGTCTTCGGCCTCTCGACATCGGAGCGAGCTCGCAGACTTATCGCTATACCCGGCCTCGGGGACTCCAAACCGTCCGAGCTCATGAGCCAGATGCTAACGCTCTTGGGTGCAGAGCCCGAATGTTTCCTTTTTCGGGAATTGTTCCTCTGCCAGCTGCCAGAACCAGTGCAAACTGCCTTAGCCAGCTCTGCGATCACAGACTGTGCTGAACTCGCGGCAGAGGCGGATAAGATATTCACAGTAACCCAACAGTGCTGCGCGGCCACGAGGTACCCAACCCCCACAGACGCGTCTCCAGCTCCTCAAGCGGCGGGCTGGTGCTGCTACCATGCCCATTTTGGCGCAAAAGCCAGGCGCTGCCGACCGCCCTGCAGTTTTTCGCCCAAAAAACCCCCAGCTCAGCTCCCGCAGCATTTTTTGCAAAGGAGGACTGGTTCTAAGGGGCGCACCGCGGCTGCGATGGCCATCGGATCTGCAGGGAAGCTTCTTTACATCATAGACTCCCTTTCGGGTTGCCGTTTTCTTTGTGACACCGGTTCACAGTGCAGTATCTTGCCTGCATCGAGGCTTGATCTCCAAACTGGGGGCCACGGTCTTCCCCTCAAGGCAGCTAATGGCGCGGCCATCCATACCTTCGGGAAGCGGCGTGTCCAACTGTGCTTCGGCGGTCATCGCTTCTGCTGGGAGTTCATCACGGCCAAGGTCTCGCAGGCCATCCTAGGGGCGGATTTTCTGAGTGCCAACGGTTTCCTCGTAGATGTCCGGCACTGCCGCTTGATCAACGCGGCCACTTTCCATTCCATCCCCTGCCACCGCAGCACCGCCGTGTCGTGGTCCGTTGCCTGCGCTTCCCCATCGTCGGATAGTTTCACTCGGCTCCTCGGGGAGTTCCCGGAGCTGACCAGGCCCACTTTCTCTTCCTCGGTCACAAAGCATGGGGTGGAGCACCCTATCACCACGACGGGCTCCCTGGTTTATGCACGGGCTCGAAGGCTGGAATCTGGCAAGCTCGCGGCTGCGAAGGCAGAGTTTGACACCATGGAGCGACTGGGAATTATTCGACGGTCAAATAGTCCCTGGTCTTCGCCTCTCCACATCATTCCTAAACCTGGCAGCGGCTGGTGGCCATGCGGCGACTACCGACATCTGAACGAAGCTACTACTCCCGATCGGTACCCGATCCCACATATACAAGATTTTTCAGCTCATTTGGCGGAAAAATCCATCTTCTCCAAGGTCGACCTCATCCGTGGGTATCACCAGGTTCCCGTTCATCCGCAAGATGTTCCAAAAACCGCTGTGATCACACCGTTCGGGCTTTTCGAGTTCCTGCAAATGCCGTTCGGTTTAAAGAACGCAGCACAGGCTTTTCAGCGACTAATGGACTCTGTGCTCCGTGATATGCCATTCATATTCGTCTATCTCGATGACACCCTCATCGCCAGTGCTAGCGAGGAAGAGCACATCGGGCATCTGCGTGCGCTTTTCACACGCCTTAGCCAGCATGGGTTAATCATCAACCCAGCCAAGTGCCAGTTTGGCCTGCAAATCATCGATTTTCTAGGACATCGCATCACCTCGGATGGCGCCGTCCCCCTAACAATGAAGGTGGAAGCCGTCACGTCTTTACCGCGCCCGCGGACCGTCAGGGCCCTCCAAGACTTCCTGGGGATGGTAAATTTCTACCATCGCTTCGTCCCCAGGGCGGCTCTACTTATGCAACCTTTGTACGAGGCCCTCAAGGGCAAATCTGGCAAAGACCCACTCGACTGGACGGCCGAGATGGACCAGGCATTCGGGAACACCAAGCGCGCCTTGGCTGATGCAACCATGTTGGCGCACCCTCTTCCAGGCGCCACCATCGTCCTCACTACAGATGCGTCCGACTATGCCATAGGTGCCGTTCAAGAGCAATGGGCCAATGGCACGTGGCAGCCGCTGGCGTTTTTCAGCCGTCAGCTTAAAAAACACAAAGAGAAATACAGCACCTTTGATCGGGAGCTGCTGGCCCTTTTTCTGGCTGTCCGCCATTTCAGGTTTTTGTTAGAAGGACGTCCCTTCACGGCTTTTGTCGACCACAAGCCATTTACCTTCGCCATGTCAAAGACCACAGAACCGTGGTCGGCTCGTCAGCAACGTCACCTGACGTTCATTTCGGAGTTCACTACGGACATTCGACATGTGTCTGGTAAAGACAACCTGGTGGCAGATTGCCTCTCCCGCGCGACGGTTCAAGCGGTTCATCTGGGAATTGATTACGCTCGCATGGCTGAGGATCAGATTTCGGACCCAGAGGTTCAATCATACAGAACTGTCCCATCGAGTTTCCAACCGGCCGACATCAGCTTCCGGGCCACGGGCACCATGCTCCTTTGTGACATCTCCATGGGCGTTCCCCGTCCTATTGTGCCAGCCACGTGGCGCCGGAAGGTTTTCGATGCAATTCACGGATTGTCGCACCCTGGTATGCGGACTTCACAACGTCTAATGTCGATGAAGTTCATCTGGAAGGGCATGCACCTGGATGTCCGTGACTGGGCCCACACTTGCGTGGTCTGCCAGAAGGCCAAGGTCCAGCGGCATGTCAAAGCTCCAGTAGCGTCGTTCGTGGTTCCGGAGCGTCGTTTCGACCACGTACATGTGGACCTTGTGGGACCACTACCGCCTTCCCGTGGTTTTACTCATCTCCTCACTGTGGTGGACCGCACCACCAGGTGGCCAGAGGCTATTCCTTTGGTTTCCACCACCTCGGCGGACGTCGCTAGGGCCTTCATCTCCTGTTGGGTGGCTCGTTTCGGAGTTCCGGCCGACATCTCCTCCGATCGGGGGCCGCAATTTACCTCGGAGCTGTGGAACGCTGTAGCTCAGGGGCTCGGCGCCAAACTGCATTGCACCACCGCCTATCATCCACAGGCAAACGGCCTGTGCGAGCGATTCCACAGGTCGCTTAAAGCCACTTTACGGGCCAGTCTTCAAGGTGCGGGCTGGGTGGACAGACTCCCTTGGGTTCTGTTAGGTCTTCGTACAGCGCCCAAGGACGAACTGCAATCTTCTTCGGCAGAGCTTGTTTACAGCCAGCCACTCCGAGTTCCTGGTGATTTTCTTCCTTCTTCCACGGAGTCATGGTCTGCCTCCCAACAGCTCGTCAGCCACCAGGAAGCGGCCAAGTGTTTCGTCCCGGTGCCTACGTCCAACCACAGTCTGCAGAACTCTCATGTACTGGTCAAGCTGAAGAGCGCCGAGTATGTTTTCATCCGGCATGATGTTCACCGGGACCTGCTCAAGCCTCCTTACACCGGTCCCTTCTGAGTCATCGAACCAGGAGACAAGTCCTTTGAGGTCAACATCGGAGGGAAGCCGGATCACATTTTGGTGGACCGCTTGAAGCCGGCTCATTTGGACTTGGATAGCCCAGTCATCATCGCTCAGCCACCGAAATGTGGCCGTCCGCCCGCAGCTGCCGTGCCGGTTCAACCACAGCCGCCTGCCAGTTCGACGACACCCGCCACACCCGTACAGCCATAGTCGCCTGCTAGCTCGACCACCAATCTGCAACTTCCTCTGCCAGGCTACCGAAGTCAATCGGACAGACTGGTCAGACCTCCGTCTCGGCTCACCTTTCCTGTTAAAGACAATTCTGGGGGGGCGCATGTGGCGGAGCCACCAGAGGACTCAAAGCAGTTGTACATAATTCCTTTAACAGCAATGTAGTTATAGCCTGTGTCTGTACCTTTAATTACACTGTTTAACTGTACTCTGCCTAGTTATCTTTACAGCGCGGTCTTAACGTGATGACGTCATGCCGTTCGTCACGTGATCTCCCAATGGTGGGAAGAACGTGATGACGTCAGCCATCGGACCAGCCCAGCAGTCTTCGTGGCGCCTTGAGAGAGAACAGACCTGTATTCGATGTATCCCAGCAGTTTCCAGTTTAAACCTGTTTTGTTCCATTAAAGTTCGTTGTTTACTTGCCTGAGTTGAACTCAGTCTTTTCGTTAGGAACCTCTGTTCCTACAGCTTACCTCTTTCTAGTATCAAACAACATATTTTGATCACTGTAATCTGTAATACAATTACTGAGACTACAAATGCTGGCCTTGCCAACGATGCCTACATCCCGTGAATGAATAAAAAAAACTATGCAATGTGTGAATGATGCTGATTTACGGGACTTGGTCATCTGAGGTGCAAGCTCAAAGCTGAAACCCCTTTTTCACTGTAGCTCATGTACTGTAAGGGGGCGGGGGGAATGCCTTGAATTGTTCTTATTGATTTAGGTCAGTTTCGCCTGAAAAATCCAGGGTTTGATTGATTCAAAAAGACAGAGTCCGACTCTGCCCTTCTGTGCTGCATGGTTCTATGATTTTAATTTCTTTGTAACACTTACAGCAGTACAGTGCAGACATATTATTATGGACTCATAGAATAGTACAGCAGAGAAGGAAGCCGTTCGGCCCATCGAGTCTGCGCCGGCTCTTTCAAAGAGCAATCCAGCTAGTCCCACTCCCCCTCTCTTTCCCCATATCCCTGCAATTTTTTCTGCTTCAAGTATTTATCCAATTCCCTTTTTACTATTGAATCAGTATCCACCACCATTTAAGGCAGTACATTCCAGATCAGAACAATTTACTGCGTTTAAAAAAAAAAATTCTCCTCATTCCCCTCCCCAATTATCTTAAATCTGTGTCCACTGGTTATTGACCCCCCTGCCAGTAGAAACAGTTTTTCCCTAGCTACCCTATCAAAGCCTTTCATAATTTTGAATACCTCTATTAAATCTCCCCGTAACCTTTTCTGCTCCTAGAGGGTGTACCTGCCACATATCACAGTCTTCCATACACAGCTGCATTATTTACAGCTGACTGACTCACCTTCCCCATTGACCTCAATGGGGGTGATTTTCCCAGCCCTGGGGAGGCAGGTATGGAGGCGGGACTGCCGGGAAAATGGCAGAATCTGGGAGCGGGTACCCATCCTGCCCCCAAACCGCCTCCATGCCATCTTCCCAGGTGGCGGGTACCCGACCCGCACCGGGTTCCGTCTCCTCGAGGCGGGAAGGGGATTAGTGCCAATTAACTGCCTGTTAACAGTTAGTTAACAGGCAGCTTTTTGACTAATCCTTATTTTGAGCCCTAAAGTGTGGGCTTCCCGACGGCTCCGAACCTCGCCAGGGTCAGCGAGGCGAGCCGTGGGTCTGCGGGGGTCGGAAGGGCCGAAATGTCCGGCGTGCAGGTGAGTGATGAATGCAAGTGTGGAGAGGTAAGTGTATGAGGTGAGTCTCAAATGTTTTAATAAGATTACTTACCTTGCTTCTTCCTCCAGGCTTCATCCCTTTAGGCTGTGGAGCTGCCTCATCTCACCGGCAGAGAAAGCAGAATGGCCGCTGCATTCTTAAATGTAGCAGCCTTCTGCTTTCTGCTCAGGAAAGCTTTATAAGTGAGTCTTGAGTAAAGGACTCACCAAAGAACACAGAATGTCAGTGTTTGACAGCTTCTCAAAGCTGTCAAATGATGAAAATTCATCTGTCAAAAATTTTTGACAGATGAAACGTCAAACGCTGACATTTTCTGTCACCGGCTTTCCCGTAATTGGCCGGCTAAGCCCGCAGGGCGGGTTTAACAGGGCCAATCGAGGGAAAATAGCATGGGTTGGCCAGACGTTGATGGAGGCGGGACTAAAACCTGACAAGTAGCTTTCCCGCCTCCATCACGTCCCCATTGATAAAATCACCCCATCAGGAGGGAGCTCAGGCTTTGCAGCAGTGGCTGGTTTCCCTCGTGTGCAGGACATCATTGACTGCACACATGTCACCATCAGGACACCGGAACACGAGTAGAAAAGGAAATCACTCCATCAATGTGCAGCTAGTGGCCTATCACAGGAACACCAGAGGCAGGTCTGTGCAAGGCATTCAGGGAGCTGCCACCATGCTTTTATCCTGAGACAGTCTACCATCTCCCCCCAATATTCGACCCTGCACGAAATGTGACAGGATAGAATCATAGAATAGAACAGCACAGAAGAAGGCCATTTGGCCCATCGAGTCTGCGCTGGCTCTTTCGAAGAGCAATCCAGTTAGTCCCACTCCCCTGCTCTTTCCCCATATCCCTGCAACTTTTTCTCCTTCAAGTATTTATCCAATTTCCTTTTGAAGGCTACTATTGAATCTGTATCCACAACCCTATCAGGCAGTGCATTCCAAATCCTAACCACGTAAAAAAGTTTATCCTCATGTTGCCTCTGGTTCTGTTGCCAATCACCTTAAATCTGTGCCCCCTGGTTATCGACCCTTCAGCCATTGGAAACTGTTTCTCTTTATTTATTCTATCGAAAGTCTTCATGATTGTTACCACGGTTCTAGCTCTGTGTTCTGATGCCTGCTGCAAATCTTAGCCTCTGATCTCACCTTTGACCTCCAGGTCTAACTCAGCTTCGACCTCTCTCCAAAACCAGACAGAGTGTACAGGCATCATGACACACTTGACAGTGGCTTCTTTCTGCCCTGTTGGTTGCACTTTGTCCTTTAATTTATCTCAGCCTTAGCTGTTCCTACTTTTGGCTGCAAATCACAATAGTTGCTCTGGTCATCAGCTTTTCAGTGGATTACTCCAAGCATCATCCTAGTTAAGATATCTCCTGTTTGACAAACCTATTGGAGTTCTTTGAGGATGTAACTAGTGGAGTAGACAAAGGGGAACCGGTAGATGTGTATTTGGATTTTCAGAAGACCTTTGATAAGGTCCCACACAAGAGGCTGGTGAACAAAATTAGGGTACATGGAATTGGGGGTAATATACTAGCATGGATTGAGAATTGCTTAACAGACAGAAAACAAAGAGTAGGGATAAATGGATCTTTTTCAGGATGGCAGGCTGTGACTAGTGGGGTACCGCAAGGATCAGTGCTTGGGCCCCAGCTATTCACAATCTATATCAATGATTTGGATGAGGGGACTAAATGTAACATTTCCAAATTTGCTGATGACACAAAGCTAGGTGGCAGTGTCAGTTGCGAAGAGGATGTGAAGAGGCTTCAAGGGGATCTCGACAGGCTCAGTGGGTGGGCGAGAACATGGCAGATGGAATATAATGTGGATAAATGTGAAGTTATCCACTTTGGTAGAAAAAACAGAAAGGCAGAGTATTTCCTAAATGGTGAAAGATTAGGGAATGCAAATGCTCAAAGGGACCTGGGTGTCCTTGTACATGAGTCACTGAAAGTGAATGTGCAGGTGCAGCAAGCCATTAGGAAGGCAAATGGTATGCTGGCCTTCATTACAAGAGGATTTAAGTACAGGAGTAAAGAAGTCTTATTCCAATTATATAGGGCCTTGGTGAGTCCACACCTGGAGTACTGTGTACAATTTTGGTCTCCTTACCTAAGGAAGGATTTACTTGCCATAGAGGGAGTGCAACAAAGGTTCACGAGATTGATTCCTGGGATGGCGGGACTGTCGTATGAGAAGAGATTGAGTAAACTAGGCCTGTATTCTCTTGAATTCAGAAGAATGAGAGGGAATCTCATTGAAGCATACAAAATGATTACAGGGTTTGATAGGGTGGATACTGGGAGAATGTTTCCCTTGGCTGGGGAGTCTAGAACCAGGGGCCACAGCCTCAGGATAAAGGGTAGGCCATTCAGGACTGAGATGAGAAGAAATTTCTTCACACAGAGGGTGGTGAATCTTTGGAATTCTCTACCCCAGAGGGCTGTGGAGACTCAGTCTTTGGGTATATTCAAAACAGAAGTCGATAGATTTCTGACTAGTAAGGGCATCAAGGGATATGGCGATAAGGCTGGTGAATGGAATTGAGGCAGAAGATCAGCCATGATCTCATTGAATGGCAGAGCAGGCTTGAAGGCCGAATGGCCTACTCCTGCTCCTATTTCTTATGTTCTTATGTTCTTAAAACAAGGTTAAGTAACCTTCATAAATAGCTCTATTATTGCAGAATTTGGAAGCAAGAGTCAATGCAGTGACAAAATAATAATTGTGTTAACTGTTACTGTCTACTTGAGGTGCTGTTAGAAGGAAGCTTTAAAACGTACGACCAGCTGGTTGATCCCCTTCTATAATTGTAACCAGATTTGTTGTTGTTTCTCTTGGGCATAACAAGACTGATGGTGGAAGTTTTTCCTGGATCCTTGTTCTGGGTGCTTACAAACTTTGCCCTATGAAGGATAATTGATATTCAAATAAAGGAAAAAAGTTAAAAGGGCAGTGGAATGGGATTAAATGACTGGTTTTCCAGAAAGCTGGAGCAGACACGATGGTATGCTTTTGTGACGTGAATATGTATATGTATATTGTTTAATAGCATTGCAGTTAGAAAATGCCACGTTACATCTGACACTTTCATAGGGAAGGTCAACGAACCTAACTTTGACATCTAGCCAAAACCCTCATACAGAATCCCATGATTACATCTCTGGAAAACAAATAAGGTCATGGTGTAACAACATAACATGCTGGAGACACTCAGCAGGCCAGGCAGCATCCGTGGAAAGAGAAACAGAGTTAACGATTCAGGTCTGTGACTCTTCGTAAGAACGTAAAGTTAGAGATGTAACAGGTTTTAACCAGGTGCAGGGGCAGAGGCAGGGAAAGGGGGGAGGGGAAAAAATAACAAAAGGGACGGTCTGTGATAGGGTGGAAGGAAGGAGTGGTTAAACGTTGCAAATGGGGACAGCAGAATCATCAACAGCTGCCATCTGAAAAAATAGGGGCAGAGGTTATGGTCTGAAATTGTTGAACTCAATATTGAGTCCAGAAGGCTGTAAAGTGCCTAATCAAAAGATGAGGTGCTGTTCTCGAGCTTACGTTGAGCTTCATTGGAACAGTGTAGGAGGCCGAGGTCAGAGTGGGAGTGGAGTGGGAATTAAAGTGACAGGTGACCGGAAGCTCAGGGTCCCCCTTACGGACTGAACGGAGTTGTTCTGCAAAGCGGTCACTGCCACTTCTCTTCTAGGAATGCCCACCTTGAAGATGTTTTGCTCATCGCTCCGAAAGGATTTCCATTTGTCTCTTCAACCTTGTTCTTCTTCATTGCTTTCGGTTTCCCTTCTCGTGTTTGATCAGGTATCTGCCAAGGCTCGTTTTCACAGCCACATCTCATTCCTCAGCAACTGTCTCCGGTTCCGACTTATTCCACGTGGATTACAACTGAAATTCCACCCTTCGTGTTTCAGATCCACCCAGGATTACAGATATCTCCAAGATATTCAGCGTTCCTCGAACTACTGCTCTCGACCTCTCTCTTCAGCAGCACCGACTCACTCTATCTCAAAGCTGTCCTGGTCCACGGTTCCATTTCATCCTTTGACTCATCCAGCGCTTTAACAAAAAACTTTTTTTCTTCCTTTCAGGTGTCAAGGATCGCAAGCTTCAACAACTCTTGGACACCAACGCCCCTCCGGAACCTTCTTCCCCTTCACTTTCCTCTGACCCCATCCCTTCTCCCAAACTCACCCCCTGCTGTGTTTTCACTATCCCCTCTGACCTTCCCCTCTCTGACCCCGAATGATCAGTCCTCAACAAAGGCTTGAGCTTCATCCCCTTACGCCCCCATCTCAATGACTTTCAAGCGCGGCATGATGCCGAGCTCTATTTCCGTTGCCTTCGTCTCCTTGCCCACTTCTTTGGCCGGGGTCTTCCCCCCACATAGCTTGTTCTCACATTGAACAACTTCTCCTTTGACTCCACTCACTTCCTCCACTTTCAGAATTCTCATTCTACCTGGACCCCTTCCTCTGGTCTCTTACCCTCTCTAGATCTTTTCATTGCTAACGGCCGGCGTGACATCGGCCATCTCAATTTCTCTGCTCCCCTCACTCACTCCAACCTACCTCCTTCTTAACTTGCAGCACTCCATTCTCTCCGATCCAACCCTAACATTGTCATTAAACCTGCTGACAAGGGTGGTGCTGTTGTTGTTTGGAGAACCGACCTCTACCGTGCGGAGGCTGAACGCCAACTCTCTCACATCTCCTCCTACCTCCCCCTGGACCATGACCCCACTACCGAACATCAAGCCATTGTTTCCAAGACTGTTACTGACCTCATCTCCTCTGGAGATCTTCCCTCCATGTCTGTCAATCATTGTCCCCCAACCCCGCACAGCCCACTTCTACCTCCTTCCCAAGATCCACAAACAAGGCTGCCCTGGTAGACCCATCGTTTCAGCCTGTTCTTGCCCCACAGAACTGATTTCTTCCTATCGCGACTCTATTTTTTCTCCCCTTGTCCAGCCTCTTCCCACCTACATTCGAGACTCTTCCGACACCCTTCGCCACTTTAACAGTTTCCAGTTTCCTGGCCCCAACCATCTCCTTTTCACCATGGATGTTCAATCCCTCTACACCTCCATCCCCCATCAGGACGGCCTGAGGGCACTCCGCTTCTTCCTTGAACAGAGGCCCAACCAGTCCCCATGCACCACTACCATCCTCCGCCTGGCTGAACTTGTTCTCACATTGAACAACTTCTCCTTTGACTCCACTCACTTCCTCCAAATTAAAGGTGTTACTATGGGAACTCACATGGGCCCTAGCTATGCCTGCCTTTTCGTGGGATATGTGGAACACTCTTTGTTCCAGTCCTACTCGGATCCCCTCCCTCACCTCTTTTTCTGGTACATTGATGACTGTATCGGTGCTGTTTCCTGCTGTTGCCCTAAACTAGAAAATTTCATTCACTTTGCTTCCAATTTCCACCCTTCCCTCACCTTCACATGGTCCATCTCCGACTTTTCCCTTCCCTTCCTTGACATCTCTGTCTCCATTTCTGGGATAGGCTATCGACAAACATCCACTACAAGCCATTGACTCCCACAGCTACCTGGACTAAATTGCCTCCCACCTTGCTTCCTATTCCATTCTCCCAGTTTCTCCGTCTCTGCCGCATCTGTTCTGATGATGCCACCTTCCATACTAGTGCTTCCGATATGTCTTCCTTTTTCCACAATCGAGGATTCCCCTCTATGGTTCACATAGCCCTCGACCATGTCCATTCCATTTCCCGCAGTTCTGCTCTCACCCCTTCTCCTCCCTCCCAGAACCACGATAGGGTTCCCCTTGTCCTCACCTTTCACCCCACCAGCCTCCGCATTCAATGGATCATCCTCTGCCATTTCCGCCACCTCCAGTGTGATCCCACCACCAAACGCATCTTTCCTTCCCCTCCCCTTTCAGCATTCCGAAGGGTCCGCTCCCTCCGCAACACCCTGGTCCACTCCTCAATCACCCCCAACAGCCCCTCCCCTCCCCACGGTACCTTCCGTGCAAGCGCAGGAGATGCAACACCTGCCCTTTTACCTCCTCCCTTCCCACTGTCCAGGGCCCCAAACACCCCTTCCAGGTGAAACAGCGATTTACTTGTACTTCTTGCAATTTAGTATACAGTATTCGCTGCTCACGATGTGGTCTCCTCTACATTGGGGAGACCAAATACAGATTGGGTGACCGCTTTGCGGAACACCTCCATTCAGTCCATATGGGTGACCCCGAGCTTCTGGTCGCCTGTCACTTTAATTCTCCGCTCCACTCCCACTCTGACCTTTTCGTCCTCGGCCTCTTACACTGTTCCAATGAAGCTTAACGTAAGCTCAAGGAACAGCACCTCATCTTTCGATTAGGCACTTTACAGCCTTCTGGACTCAATATTGAGTTCAACAATTTCAGACTATAACCTCTGACCCTATTTTTTCAGACAGCAGATGGATTCTGCCATCCCCATTTGCAACATTTAATCACTCCTTCCTTCCACCCTATCACAGACCGTCCCTTTTGTTCTTTCTTCCCCTCCCCCCTTTCCCTGCCTCTGCACCTGCTTAAAATCTGTTACATCTCTAACTTTTTCCAGTTCTGACGAAGGGTCATAGACCTGAAACGTTAACTCTGTTTCTCTCTCCATGGATGCTGCCTGGCCTGCTGAACGTTTTCAGTATTTTCTGTTGTTATTTCAGATTTCCAGCATCCACAGTATTTTGCTATCATATTAAGGACATGGTGTACCTGTTTTACATTGATTTCATAAATCACGGAGCACATGAGGCAGAAGGGTCCAGTTCTTCAGTGTATACAGCCTGTGGGCTTCATATGAGCACTGCAGTGTAATACCAGTGTGACTGGTGAGTAGTGTGCTCTATGCTGTAAGTATAACAAGCGCAATTTGCTGTCATTGCACCACCATCCTGGTTTGATGTCTGCATAACTGCAATTCAAAGGGAGGTCTTCATTACTGTAAATGTTGCAGTGTGAAGTCTATCGGAGTCAATTTTGAACATACATCTTTATGATTCACTTCAGCTGTAGGGTTAACAAACTTCTACTGTTGGTATCCTAAAAAAGATATTAATGGTTTTGACATAAATTGTGTTTCAATAAAGATTTATTCCACTTGGTGAAAGTCTTGAATTATAAATAGTTCGCAAGCAATTATTTGAGTGACTACTAACAGTAGTGTTAATTAAAAATAGACCCCCCAACCACCATCCCTCCCCCCCACAACCCAGCCCAGCCCATCCCAGAGAGGGAACAGTTAATTCTCTATTAATTCTATATTTCCCACATTACAACAGTGACTCCTCTTCAAAAGTACCTTCATTGACTGTAAAGCGCTTTGAGACATCTGGTGGTCATGAAAGGCGCTATATAAATGCAAGTCTTTCTTTCTTTATAAACAGGTTCTGGATGTGAACCTGCTAAGAAGGACACGATTGTACTATATCTGCAGAGTCAGGAATGGACAAGCATGAAGCTGTTGTGTCTTGTTTTGATATGGCGGCTGCCCCTTTAAATCAGGCACTGTTCTGATAAAAGATCATCGACCTGAAACGTTAACTCTCCGCAGGTGCTGCCTGACCTGCTGAGCGTTTCCAGCATTTTCTGTTTTTATAACAGTGTGTCAAAGTTACTGACAGAACTGCTTTGTATTTGTCACAGAAGTTACCTGTCTGCTTCCATGGTAACTATTTGTTTATTCTTTATTTTCTCCTTTCACCAAATGTTGATTCAATTTTGATGAAACTTAAACACACATTTAAAAGAACAAATCTGCTTCTAAAAAGGAATTGTACGATTATTTAAAGGCGGTCTAACTAAATAGCCACGACAATGGGAGGAAGTAGAGGAAATAAAAAGGCGGCCTTCATCCCTTAAAATAAATAATCTAATTGCCAGCTGAACCCTGGCATTTCTTTATGCTGTGGTTTAGACTGAGACGTACTTCAATTCATCTCGCATGTGACACTTTATGCGGCAAAGGCAACAAAAAGCACTTCCCTATATTGTATGTTGGCAGACAGTCAAATGCTTCTAGGCTTCGGTCGCCTGAGGAAGAGAGTGTTTGAAGACCAGGACCTTAAACCCAGCACCAAGCTCATGGTCCACAGAGCAGTAGTGATACCCACCCTCCTGTATGCTTCAGAGACATGGACCATGTACAGCAGGCGCCACAAAGCACTGGAGAGGTACCACCAATGCTGCCTCCGCAAGATCCTGCAAATCCATTGGCAGGATAGGCGCACCAAAGTTAGTGTTCTCGCTCAGGCCAACATCCCCAGCGTCGAAGCTTTGACCACGCTCAATCAGCTCCGATGGACGGGTCACATTGTCCGCATGCCCGATATGAGACTCCCAAAACAAGCGCTCTATTTGGAGCTCCGGCACGGCAAGAGAGCCCCAGGTGGGCAGAGGAAACACTACAAGGACACCCTCAAAGCCTCCTTGGAAGAAGTGCAACATCCCTACCGACACCTGGGAATCCCTGGCCCAAGACCGCACAAAGTGGAGGAGAAGCATCCGGGAAGGCACCGAACACCTCGAGTCTCTTCGCCGGGAGCAAGCGGAAGCCAAGCGCAAACAGCAGAAGGAGTGCACGCCAATCCAAGCACCCCACCCACCCGCCCCTTCAACCACCGTCTGCCCTACCTGTGACAGAGACTGTAGGTCCCACATTGGACTCATCAGTCACCTGAGAACTAATTTTTAGTGTGGAACCAAGTCATCCTCGGTTCCGAGGGTCTGCCTAAGAAGAAGAGAAGAAGAAATGCTTCTAAATGCAAAAGGGATCAAAAAATGCCTATTATTCCTGAATGAGTAGTTCTATTTTGCCTCGTAAATGCATATTGACATTTCTCAGCTAATTTAAGATCAGTGCAAAATGTTATAGCATTCACCACCCTCCAGTGATCCCTGCCAGTACATGGGTTGAATCCCACCAGCACTTATCTAGACTGTAGTTAGAATTATATAAAGTGAATTGCAATTAGCATCGGCAGGAAAACAGAAGATGGAAAATTCCGTAATCATTTGAGAGTGTTATTAAACTTAATGCAAGGACGCTGATATAATATATAGTTACATTTATCCCTGTTACCAAATAGATGTTCTATATCAACCTCTTCAAAACCTGCTTTTGGTTGGAATATAATTTTAAATAATATATTCAATTGGCAGGTTTTATTTTGTGCACTTACAAACATCGACTGGTATATAATATTTTATTAATCATATATTCTAACAGTGGCAGGACAGGCTCTGCCACAACGTGCTGCCACCAGTCTGATGGAATTTCAGGATATTTTAAAGGGCCAATGCAATGGTCTCACTGCACTTTCTGTAACCAGACCGCCTGTGCCCAGACCGCCTGTGCCCAGACCTCCTGTGCCCAGACCACCTGTGCCCAGACCGCCTGTGCCCAGACCGCCTGTGCCCAGACCACCTGTGCCCAGACCGCCTGTGCCCAGACCTCCTGTGCCCAGACCACCTGTGCCCAGACCGCCTGTGCCCAGACCACCTGTGCCCAGACCTCCTGTGCCCAGACCACCTGTGCCCAGACCGCCTGTGCCCAGACCACCTGTGCCCAGACTGCCTGTGCCCAGACCGCCTGTGCCAGACCACCTGTGCCCAGACCGCCTGTGCCCAGACCTCCTGTGCCCAGACCGCCTGTGCCCAGACCGCCTGTGCCCAGACCGCCTGTGCCCAGACCTCCTGTGCCCAGACCACCTGTGCCCAGACCGCCTGTGCCCAGACCACCTGTGCCCAGACTGCCTGTGCCCAGACCGCCTGTGCCAGACCACCTGTGCCCAGACTGCCTGTGCCCAGACCGCCTGTGCCAGACCACCTGTGCCAGACCACATGTGCCCAGACCTCCTGTGCCCAGACCACCTGTGCCCAGACCACCTGTGCCAGACCACCTGTGCCCAGACCTCCTGTGCCCAGACCACCTGTGCCCAGACCGCCTGTGCCAGACCACCTGTGCCCAGACCACATGTGCCCAGACCTCCTGTGCCCAGACCACCTGTGCCCAGACCACCTGTGCCAGACCACCTGTGCCCAGACCTCCTGTGCCCAGACCGCCTGTGCCCAGACCGCCTGTGCCCAGACCGCCTGTGCCAGACCACCTGTGCTGAGACCGCCTGTGCCAGACCGCCTGTGCCAGACCGCCTGTGCCAGACCACCTGTGCCCAGACCACCTGTGCCCTGACCGCCTGTGCCAGACCGCCTGTGCCAGACCGCCTGTGCCCAGACCACCTGTGCCCAGACCACCTGTGACCTGTGAACAAGAAGCTGCAGCCTTTCAATTTTCTGCCATTGCAGAGACATCTTTTGCTTTAGGAATCATAATTCTAGATTGCTATTGCTCACTGCACTTAATTTCTCTCCAAGCCACTCCAGAAGACAGTATTATCAACACACCATACTCAAGATGGCCTTGGATTCTAAATTAACTAAGTGAAATTATACAAGTAGGACATACAGTGCAGTGCAAGCTTATGTACGAGAGCAGTAAAAGGCCGCGGTCATGAAATTCGGCACCTTGGCACCGGCTGATTAGGCCGATTTCGGAGGAAAATTGGCAGCCGCCTCGCTTCCGCCCACTTCCGGCAGGTCCTGTGGCAGTCGCCATTTTGGGCAGGTCGGCAGCGCAGCCGTTGCCTGCGCTCGCTGGTGAAATGGTAACGAGGCAGATCGTCACATTAATCAGTGTGCAATGCTGATTTGACGCACAACCTGCTATTTTTGATGTCGCCGCTCCATTCAGCGCCCTCTCCAAATCACGAACAGCTGAACATGCATTCAGCAGCAGGAAGGACCCCACCCCCCCCACCCCAGGAGGAAGGGAGGAGGCAGGCAGCAGATCCCCATTCCGGACAGGCTGTCCATAAGCGCCTCATCAGAATCCAGATCCCCTGAATCAAACCCCAGATTCCCATTGCTCAACACTTCTCCACCTTGCCATCCCTCTGCTACAGAACATTACAGTGTTCTCTTGGGCACAAAGCTGAAATGAGAGCCACCACAAAACAAACATTCCAAACATAATTTATAAATTATCAATGTAAATCTACACAACAACATCAACTAATCACCCTTGTGCATTCCTTTAGTGTCTGTCTTTCGTACTCCTTTTCCTACTCTAATGCTCCTATGGAGTGCTACCCCATTGGCTGCAGCATGGCTGCTGACTTTCCGCGGGTGAGACTGCAGATGGCCTTGCAGGACAACCTTGAGCAGCTCTGGGCCTAGAAGGCCCAGCTGTAGACTGCACCACCTCAGCATGGGCGGTAGCAGTCTGGGTTGGCTGGCTGACGGGCAGCAGCAAGGGCACTGGCGGAGTAGGAATGCTGTCATCCTGAGACAGGACAGCAGGTTCTTGCTTCACGGAGCCACTGCCACTCCCCAGGGGCACACCTCAGCATTCCTAACCATCTGTTGAAGGACAGATTGCTGGACTGCTGTGAGACCCTGCAAGTCACTTTCCACACTTGTAAACCCTACCACGATGGCAGCAGTCTGACCTTGCGTAGCACAAGCTGAGCCTGCAAGAGAGCAGTCTGAGCTTGCATGTCAGCAAGCTGAGACTGCAGGAGGGCAAGCTGAGACTGCAGGCTGAGCTTCCACTGCAACACTGAGAAGTTGGGTCACTTCTGCTTGTGCTGCAATGGCAGCTGCAAGATTGGCCATCAGACCCAGTATCATGGTTGGGTCCACAAGTGCTCTAATGGAGTTGCCCATCATTTCCCTCCTGGAAGTCATGGGCTCCAAGCTCCGCGCAAAACCCCAGGCAAAGCTGGAACCGGACTCCTCCACGCTCCCTGACATTGACAAGATGCTCTATGGCAGGCCTGCCATTGCACCATGCATTTTTGCGTGCATGCCCATCACCCTTCTGAAGGCCGCCCCATCGAAGTCATCTTCTGTGCAGCAGTACTCGTGTGCAAACTCGCCCTCTGGGGAGCTGGCACCTGAGCTACCCTTTCCCCCTGGCTTGGCTGCAGCCCACTCGTGCCTGGTGACTCACCACGTGCAGATCCCACCTCTATACTATCCACTAGTGATCTGGTGCTTGGGAGTGTCAAAGCCACTTCTTCTCCAGCACTCTCCTCCCTCCTCCATAACATCAGGGACAGGCTGTGCTGGTGGCTGTTCTTGGATATCTGAAAGGGGAATGGCACAAGGGTTGTTTTTTTTTAATTTGTTTATGGGCGTCACTAGCAAGGCCAGCATTTATTGCCCATCCCCAATTGCCCTTGAGAAGGTGGTGGTGAGCCACCTTCTTGAACCACTGCAGCCAAGTGTTAAGTCTGTGTGTTCTAGTTATTGTTAATAAGAATCACTGCACACAGACCACAAGAATAAATTCAACAGGTCTTTACTAGTTGAAGGTCAGGCTGAACTGCCCAATAAATCATTACACAGCACTTATATACCAGTGTGGTCACCACCGGTATTACAGTATACAGCAGCCAAGATAAAGTAGTGCATCTCTTAAAATAGTTCTCTTAAAGGTGGAACGGTTACATACACCACAATCCTCCCTTTTTAGCTTAACAGTATATATTCCCCATTTAACATAACATAATAACATATATACGCAACTTCATGTAAAAACAGTTCACAGATTCAGTCTCTGAGGAGGCCTCCTGATCCGAGACGGATAACGCCTTTCAGGGGTCTCTGGTTCTCGTTGCTGGGGTGACTCATCTAGTTGATCCCCTATGGATAGGACATCATCATCAGGTATATTCACTTCTGAGGTAGATGCTTCAGGTTCACTAACTTCCTCCACGGTTGTCTCTGTCGTAACCATGGGCTCGACCCTTGTTCTCGATCCCACCAGTTGGTCAGCATGACGTCGCATTACATTTTCACCAACATCTACCGTGTACATCAGGGGTCCTTGTCTGGCCCGAATTGTTCCAGATTGCCATTTCTCGTTTTTATAGTCCCTGGCTAACACCGGTTGTCCTATTTCAAAACTCCGAGTGGGCTTGTTATTGATATGCTGGAACTGTTTGTTTTCGACTTCCCTCTGCACATTTGGTTTTAACAAGTCCAACCTGGACCGCAACCTCCTGTTATAGAACATCATGGCAGGACTTTGGTTTGTTGTTGCATGGGTGGCGTTTCGATATGCCAGTAGGAAATTGTCCACCTTGTGTTGCAGTGGAATCTGATCTTCGCTCATGGCCTTTATTGCCTTTTTGAACGTCTGTACAAACCTCTCGGCCAGCCCATTCATAGCTGGATGATATGGGGCAGAGGTATAATGTTTCACCCCATTCTTCTTCAGGAATTTCTGGAATTCCTCTGACACGAACTGTGGTCCGTTGTCTGAACATATTTGCTCTGGCAATCCATTTCTTGCAAATATCGTTCTTAGCACCGCGATCATCTTCTCCGAGGTAGTGGTAGTCATTTTAATCACTTCTGGCCATTTAGAATGTGCGTCCACCGCAATTAAAAACATGGAGTCCATGAATGGACCAGCAAAGTCAATATGTACACGTTGCCATGGGGTTGAAGGCCATTCCCATGGATGCAGCGGTGCAATTGGAGGTGCATTTTGGACTTTTTGGCACCCTGAGCAGCTTTTCGTCAGATCCTCTATCTGTTGGTCGATACCCGGCCACCACACATAAGCCCTAGCAAGGCTTTTCATCTTGACTCCTCCCAGATGACCTTCATGTAGTTCTTTTAGAACTCTCTCTCTTAACTTAGGAGGGATAATCACCCTTGTTCCATACATCAATGTTCCCTGACAGATGGACAGCTGTTCTCGTCTTGCTGAGAATGCCGGTAACAGTGGATCACCATGGGCTGGCCATCCCTTTACTGTCAATTCGTAGACCCGGGACAGTGTCGGGTCATTCCTAGTCTCCCTTTCAATATTTGCATTGGTGACAGGTAAACATTCGATGATGGTCGAGTGAAATAACTCCACCGGGTCAACCGTCGGTGCCTCCTCCTCAGTAGGTAGTGGCAGGCGCGACAGCCCATCAGCATTACCATGCTGCTTTGTACCTTTGAATTCTATCTGATATTGATGTGCCCCTAGGAAAAGGGACCATCTCTGGAGCCTCTGTGCTGTCATCACCGAAACACCCTTCTTAGGGTTAAAAATGGATACCAACGGCTGGTGGTCTGTCAGCAGTGTAAACTTCTGGCCCTGCAGGTAATGATTAAACTTCTTTACTCCCCACACAAGGCTGAGAGCCTCCCTATCTATCTGAGCATAGTTGCGCTCAGCGGAGGTCAATGATCTGGATGCAAATGCGACTGGCCTTTCCAAGCCATTTGGCAACTTGTGTGAGAGTACTGCTCCAATACCATAAGGAGAAGCATCACAAGCTAAACGAATAGGTAGCATTGGGTTGAAGTGAGCCAACACTTCCTCTGAGGTGATCAATGCCTTGCTTTTGCGAAAGGCCTTCTTACAGTCCTCGCTCCACTTCCATGGTACTTCTTTCTGCAAAAGAGTGTTCAGCGGGTACAGCACCGTGGATAGATTTGGCAGAAACTTATGGTAATAGTTAATCAACCCTAGGAACGACCTCAACTGGGATACATTTTCCGGAGTGGGATCCTTCACAACAGCTTCGATCTTGTCAGGTGACTTGTGCAGCCCCTCCTGGTCAATGACATGACCACAGTACAAGATCCGTTTCTGAAAGAACTCACATTTCTGGCGATTAACTCGAAGTCCATATTCCTTCAATCTGGTGAGCACCAGTTTCAAATTTGCAAGGTGTTCCTCATCGTCATCTCCTGTAATCAGGATATCGTCCAAGTAACATTGAGTGCTTGGAATTCCCTGTAATACCTGCTCCATGGCCCTCTGCCAAATTGCTGGAGCCGAAGCCACTCCAAAAACCAGTCTATTATATCGATACAAGCCTCTGTGCGTGTTGATTGTGAGATACTGG
Organism: Somniosus microcephalus; assembly: GCF_052327205.1. NCBI lineage: Eukaryota > Metazoa > Chordata > Chondrichthyes > Squaliformes > Somniosidae > Somniosus > Somniosus microcephalus. The sequence goes on from NC_140989.1 coordinate 148,057,795, forward strand.
CGCGACTCTTCCTCAACTTCCATCTGTAAGTATGCTTGCGCCAGGTCTATCTTGGTGAAGTGTTTCCCACCAGACAATGAAGCAAAGATATCCTCAATCCGCGGAAGCGGATATTGCACCGTGTGAAGCATCGGATTAACCGTGATCTTGAAGTCTCCACAGATGCGGACCTTCCCCGGTTCCCCTGGCTTGTTACTCGATGAACGCTTCATGACGGGAACAATGGGCGTGGCCCACTCACTCCAGTCCACCTTAGACAGTACTCCAGAACGTTCTAGCCCTTCCAGCTCAGCTTCCACAGCAGGTCGTATCGCATAAGGTACCGGTCTGGCTTTGAAAAATTTTGGGTTTGCATGTTCTGCAATCTTGATTTTTGCCGTAATTCCTCTCAGTGTTCCCAGTCCCTGTTGGAACACCTCTTTAGCCTCATCCAATATTCTGGACAATCGTTCAGGTTTGACATCTTTTTTTCCGGAATCTACCATTATTGCTTTTAGGGAGTGCCAGTCCATATTTATTTTCCTGATCCACTCCCGTCCCAGAAGTGGTGGACCTCCCTCAGGTAGTACATATAAGTCCATTCCTTGGTGTTCTTTGCCCTTGTGTACCACCTTGACTTTTACCTTTCCGATGGGGTATACTCTTTGCCCCGTGTATGTCTGCAATACTATCTCCGTATCCCGTAGGGGAATATGTGTGAATAACCTTTTGTAATCTTGCTTATTCATGACCGTCAACGCCGATCCGGTGTCCAATTCCATCTTCACTTGGACTCCTGCTATCTGAAGTGTGACCCAGATAGTTTGTAGGTCAGCTTCCTTACTCACATTGTGAATTCTCAGACTACCCAGTTCCTTGCTGTTGGAGTCTGAATCCGAATTCTGTTCATCCGAACTCTTCTCAGCCACCTTATGTACCTTTCTGCACTTTTCCTGTGGTGACTTTTTGTTGCTGGTCTTCTTTCCTGACCGGCATACTTTAGCTATGTGACCAAGCTTGCCACATTTTCTACATTCCTGATTTTTAAACCAGCATTGGTTCTGATCGTGTGTTGTCTTTCCACAACGATAACATTTTGCTGTACCCAAAGCCATTTGATCTACGCTGAGTACCGCTGCCTTCAGCTGCATTTCCGCAGTGCCTCTCGCTACGGCTTCGTGCGATGCTGCAATAGTGACAGCCTTATCAAGTGTAAGATCATTCTCTTCAAGCAGCCGCTTTTGTGTTCCTTCTTTCGACAATCCACACACGAATTTGTCTCTCAGTGCCTCTGTCAGTCTTTCCCCAAACTGACAGTATTTCACTAGCTTACGCAGTTCAATTAAATACTCCGCGTTGCTTTCCTCTTTCAGTTGCGTTCTCGCATAAAATTTAAATCGTTCCGCTAACATCAGCGGTGTGGGGTTCAAATGATTTCTCAGGACAGCAACAATATTAGCGAAAGCCTGATCCGCCGGTTTAGCTGGTGATAGAAGATGCTTCAATAGCTCGTATGTCTTCGCACCCATTGAGTTTAGTAAGGTTAGTGCTTTATCTTCATCTGATATTTTATTTGCCTTACAATAAATCTCTGTGCGTTCTACATACGTGGCCCAATCTTCAACATCGGCATCGAAATCATTGATGTTACCACGCTTAGGCATCCTCGCAATCTTCTTGAGAAACAAAAAGAAATTTTTCTTTTATTTTTTTTTCAAAATGGCGGTTTCCCGCGCTTGTCTTCTTCCCCCGCCTACGAAAATGGCGGCTTCCCGCGTTTGCCTTTCTCCCCCGCTGGCTGTAATGGTGATTGCCGTATTGCTGCGTTCGCCCTCCCCAGCAGTTCTCAAATCGTGCCTCCCAGCCCCTCTTGCAGTCCGGTCCTTTCCCCCGGCTGCGGCTGAGTTCTCCGCGTTTAAAAAAAAAAAAAAAAATATTTTCTCCCGCGCCTCGCGGCCTCGGTAGCTGCCCGGCCTTTTTCCCCGGTCGCGGTCGAGCTCTCTCTCGACACTGTTGCATCTCCCAGCCCGCTTGCAGCCCGGTCTTTTACACTGGCTGCGTTTGCATTCACCGCGGCTCCCGTGCCTTACGCTGCCCCAGTCTCAGCGCCTCTGGCCCCGACTTCTGTCCAGCTCTTTTCCCCAGCCGTGGTCGAGTTCTCCGCCCTTATATCCTCCATTTTTCCCTCCCCTACTTCACAGCCAACGTGGCTGACTTGCTGCTCGTCGCTGATCGGCTTACCCACCACCGTGGTAGAAGGGATGATCACTGCCTGTTGCTGATGGAAGGCTTCGTGTCAGGATTCTTCCTTGCTCTTCAGACCCGAGTCTTTTCTCAGCAGGATGATGAGGGCGGATGCCTCTTCTCGACGCCCGTTAAACTGCCTTGGATGTATCTCTGCCGCAGGGTAAGATCGTCCTCGTCGCCACTGTTAAGTCTGTGTGTTCTAGTTATTGTTAATAAGAATCACTGCACACAGACCACAAGAATAAATTCAACAGGTCTTTACTAGTCGAAGGTCAGGCTGAACTGCCCAATAAATCATTACACAGCACTTATATACCGGTGTGGTCACCACCGGTATTACAGTATACAGCAGCCAAGATAAAGTAGTGCATCTCTTAAAATAGTTCTCTTAAAGGTGGAACAGTTACATACACCACACCAAGGTTCCAGGATTTTGACCCAGTGACGATGAAGGAACGGCGGTATACTTCTAGGTCAGGACTTGGAGGGGAAGGTGTTCCCATGTGCCTGCTACCCTTGTCCGTGTAGGTGGAAGAGGTCGTGGGTTTGGGAGGTGCTGCAGTGCATCTTGTAGATGGTGCACACTACAGCCACGGTACAGGGAGTGCCAATCAAGCAGGCTGCTTTGTGTCGAGCATCTTGAGTGTTGTTGGAGCTGCACTCATCCAGGCAAGTGCTGTGGCATTGAGTGCAAGCGAGAGTTTGGTAAGTGGGAGAAAAGTCATTTAAGTGTATTTTGTGAATTTTAGTGTGTTAAAAAGTTAATTATTTGAAGTGAGTTTAATTTTTTAAGTGTATATTAAACTGCTGGGGAGTTTAAACTGGAAGTAGAATCTGGGTATAAAAGGGGCGGGACTAGTGCAACTGCACAGGGTGCTGTGGCATTGAGTGCAAGCGAGAGTTTGGTAAGTGGGAGAGTTCGGGCAAGTGGGAGGTGAAGGTGTGTTTTTTGCTCTGTTTTGTTCCCCACTCCCAGGCTTAGACAGCACTGCGGAAGCGGAGCAGCGAGACGAGTCAACCAAACAGGCCCCACAGACAGTATTCAAGGAGGAGGTTGGTGATCAGCTGGTTGGTTGGTTTTCTTCCTTCTCTTTTTATACCTTTAAGTTGGTAAGTCCTATTGAATAGTGGTGTGATATTATCATCTATATCCGGGCAGGGTCTTCATAACTAATATTAAGAAATTTAATTAATTATATAGAATAGAGCAGGTGATGTGTTACTGTTGCGAGATGTGGGAGCTGGTGGACCCCATTGAGGCTCATGGTGATTACATCTGCGACAAGTGTTTGCTGCTAGAGGAACTCCGGCTCCGTATTGAGGTGCTTGAGACCGAGCTTCAGACACTGCAACACATCAGGGAGGGGGAGAAGTTCCTGGACTCTATGTTTCAGGAGGTAGTCACACCTATGAAATTAATTAATTCAGATGTCGCCCGTGGTCAGGGACAGGATGGAGTGACTATGAGTGAGGCAGGTACAGGGATCCAGGAGGCAGTGTTGAAGGAGACGCAGCCCTTGCTCTTGTCAAACAGTTTCGAGATTCTTTCTACCTGTGAGGGCGGGAGCGGGGACTGCAGGGAGGATGAGCAACCTGGCCACAGCACCGTGGAACAGGGGGCCATTCAAGTGGGGGGAATAAAAAGAAATGTTGTAGTGGTAGGGGATAGTATCATTAGGGGGATAGATAGGGTTCTCTGCAGTCGAGAGCGGGAGTCCCAAAAGCTGTGTTGTCTGCCCGGTGCCAGGGTTAAGGACATCTCTTCTGGGCTGGAAAGAAATTGGAGTGGGAGGGGGCGGATCCAGTTGTCGTGGTCCATGTTGGTACAAATGACGTAGATAGGACAAGGAAGAAGGTTCTGTTAAAGGAGTATGAACAGCTAGGGGTCAAATTAAAAAACGGAACCTCAAGGGTAATAATCTCTGGATTATTACCGGAGCCACGAGCGAATTTGGCTAGGATAAATAAAATTAGAGAGTTAAATGCGTGGCTCCAAGACTGGTGTGGGAAAAATGGGTTTTGCTTCTTGGGACACTGGCACCAGTACTGGGACAAGAGGGAGCTGTTCTGTTGGGACGGACTTCACTTGGCCAGTGCTGGGACTAGAATCCTGGCGAATCATATAACTAGGGCTGTAGAGAGGGCTTTAAACTAATTAGTGGGGGGGAGGTTTCTAGAGAGCAAATAATAAAAATGACTACAGAGAAGGTCATAGACTTAGGTAGCAGTGGGGGAATTAAAAAACAAAGCGTGTCAGGAAGGGACAGAAGGTATGGAGTAAAAGGTAAAGTAGTAAAAGGGGAAAAAGCAGGAACTAAGTGTCACAAAACATATTTGAAAGTTCTTTATCTGAATGCACGTAGCATTCGTAACAAAATGGATGAGTTAGCGGCGCAAATAACTACATATGGGTATGATCTTGTGGCCAATACAGAAACATGGCTGCAGGGTGACCATGACTGGGAATTAAATATACCAGGTTATTTAACAATCAGGAAGGACAGGCAGGAAGGAAGGGGAGGTGGGGTGGCTATGTTAATAAAGGAAGGAATCACTGTAATACAGAGAAATGATATTGGGTCAAAGGATCAGGATAGTGAAACAGTTTGGGTGGAGATATGGAATAATAAGGGGAAAAAAACATTAGTGGGCATAGTCTATAGGCCTCTGAACAGTTGCAACTCTGTTGGACGGAGTATTAATCAGGAAATAGTTGAGGCTTGTAATAAGGGAACAGCTTTAATTATGGGGGATTTTAACTATCATATTAACTGGACAAATCAAATTGGGCAGGGCAGCCTTGAGGATGAATTCATTGAGTGTATTAGGGATGGGTTTCTTGAGCAGTATGTAACTGAACCGACTAGGGGGCAAGCAACCTTAGATTTGGTCCTGTGTAATGAGACAGGATTAATTAAAAATGTCCTAGTAAAGGATCCCCTTGGAATGAGTGACCATAACATGGTTGAATTCCATATTCAATTAGAGGGTGAGAAGGTTGGATCTCAAACAAGCGTGCTGAGCTTGAATAAAGGAGACTATGAAGGTATGAGAGCGGAATTGATTAGAGTGGACTGGGAAAATAGATTAAAGGGTAAGATGATACATGATCAGTGGTGTACATTTAAGGAGTTATTTTACAACTTCCAAAAAATATATATTCCACTGAGAAGAAAAGGGTGTAAAAGAAAAGACAGCCATCCGTGGCTAAGTAAAGAAATTAAGGATAGTATTGTAAGATTTGAAATTTTTCATTATATAATCACACGAGGCAACAGGATTAATAACACAGCTTTATTGACCAAAAGAAGCTTGTACAGATAAAACCTTTGATAAAAGGGCACACAAAATGGCCACCGGACCTCGTGATCAGTTTCTTGGACCATTTGATTTCTGTTACTGCAAGCCAGACAGGCTTGTGGATTGAGAACAGTAAGCCCGCGAAAGCCAGTATCGGGAAACCGAAACTCAGGGAAATGGGCATACATATTCAATTGGATTCTAAGTACAAGACAGTTTCAGGCAAACAGGATGGGGCCCATCAAGATATGGGCGGACAATGCATGAACACTTAAACCCATTTAATGTACAAAGGAAAAACCGTTTAACAGCCATCAAGGGAAATCTCCAGACCGATCAATGTGCGAACCGAGTTACGGTGACAAAGTAAAAGACATTATCGGCCAGGAAGGCCAGTTAAAGCTATCACCGGCTCCCGTTACAAGACAAAGTGCCCCTGCAGAGATTTCTGCCCGCCAAAATTATTACAAAGACTGGACTATGATCTGGCGGGAGATAAGGCTGGCCCAAAAGGGTATAACTATGGATTTTGAAAAGTCCATCAGCGCCTCTTCTACCTCGGTAGCTTCGGAATTCGATCAGGACGTTTCGGACGGACATTTCAGAAAGGACAATGTGGTCGGTGTTCAGCCAGACAAGGCTCAGCCACGACGAGAAGACGACGAGGGTGGCCCGGGTACCATTGTCGGGAGATCATCGACGACCCAGGCCAAAGAAGAAGACACCCTCGGGAAAACCGATGATCCAGGCCGGAGGGAAAGGACATTCCGGGCCTAGCACTTCCGTGCCTCAACATCCCATTCTCGAGGTGTTTTCCTGCTCCATGAATCCAAATCCACAACAGACTTAGTGGATTTCAGCCATGACGAGCGCTCACCGAGGCTGTGTCCACTGCCTCATCGCCTGAGAGAGAGAGAGAAAAACAAGCTGCGCCAGAAGTTTCCAAATCCACGTGACGACGGAAAGCTGTGCCAGAAAGGCTGCGAACCCCTTCTTTTCGCGAGTTTGAAAGTGGTGAGCATGATCCCGAGTTCCTCAAGTCGAAACTTAGTTTAGGTATAAGGGGAGGGAGAGGGTAAGGGTAATCGTAATGTGTTTCTCCTTTTTCGATGTGCCGTGTGTTTCCCATTTCCATGGAATCAAGTTTATAGATATGTGCATGCTTGTAGTCGCTTTGATTTGTGCTTATGATATGTATTTTGTAATGCTGCAAACTGTTTAATAATAAAAGCATCCATTTCGTGCTATTCAACCTGGTCTATTGAGTCTTTCTCTGCACTACAGTTCCCTGCACCTAAGTCCAAGGTCTAGAACCATAGGGAAGAGTGGGTCGAACCACTCAAGGGTAATTATTGCACGAAGCCTGGTAGGAGACCAGAACGAGCAAGAGAAACCCCCTACAGAAATGGCGACTGCGGCAGGACCTTGGCAGCAGGAAAGTAGTGTGTTAGATCAAGGTCTGAATAAACGAAATGTGATGGATGAAAGAATAGCAGATTATGTTTTTGGAAAGGTAAACCTCAGTAAACAATGGATATCTGACCTATTAAGGGATAGGCGCCCGCTAGACGCAGCCATCAAGTGGACAGAGGGTAAAGAGCATAAGAAATCTGTAGAAAAGGCGGTGTGGCTGATGTGCTACAAGAAGCAAGTCCAGCTTTTGGACCAAGTCGTTGTAGCACAGACAGCCCAGATCAAAGGGTTGCTTACAGAAGTAGAGGAAAAGGTTGCGGGAGGTCAGAAACTGATTGAATCGCTTAACGCGCTGAATCAGGAGCGCCAATCCACAACTCACCGCCACGAAACCCGGGTAGAGTATTTAAAATGTCAGGTCATTGAAGCCAAGGCCTGTGAAGGTAGAATGAGAGAAAGGTGTTTCCGTCTAGCTAAGCAAATAGAGACCCAAGAGGAAAAATTTCTGGGAGCCAGGGCAGCATATAAGATGGCCATGGAGGATAGATCTGAGAGCACCGACCACAGCGCTTGCCGCCGGGAGCTAGAGGACCTGAGAACGGCCCTAGCCAAGGCAAATGGGTTGGTGTGTCTCATAAGCCCACCAGCGAGCCAGCTATTGCTAGCCAAGGAATCCAAAAGACCGATTCCACAAGAGAGAGTTCAGGAACCAACCCCCGAACCCTCTGCGCCTCCTGCTTATGATGAGTCTTGGACTCCGGGAGAGGAAACGGAGACGGTAGATGAAGAGATTCTTGAGGAAGAGCCACCCCAGGTAGCAGAGTCAGGACCGGCACCGGTGTGTCCCACGCGACACCGGAGGCTCGGTCCGGACCAAGCGAATGGCGATGATGGACCCCTTGTGAATCAGATCATAATGCCCCATAGCGCACGACAGCTAAGGGAAATGATCAGTGACATCCCAAAACTCTCCGAGTCAGGAGATCCCTCAGTGCATTTTTGGGACGTGGAGCAAACCGCAGCAGTTAATGACTGCGACGGGGCCGAAATGTCCAAAATGCTGCTGTTCTCCCTGGACAGCTCACTCCTCCAATGTCTCCCTGACGAGAGCAAGAGAGGGCGAAAAACGTACGAGGAGATACGGAATGAGATCCTGGAGATTATAGGGGAGGGTGATGGAAGTCCGTTCCTCCGATTGGAAAGGACGATACAGCTAGCGGGAGAACCCCCACGGGTTTTCGCCAGAAGATTGTGGCCAGTGTACCGGCGCAGCTGCCCGGGAGGACCGGACCGGGACACGCTAGATGATGACCAAAGGGCTCATTGGCTCCGGTGTCTGGTCGCCAATTGCTTGCCGTCGGTGAGGGAGCAGGCCAAAGCATGGTTTGACCCCACTAACCCCCGCTCCATGGAGGAAATAGTACTTGATCAGCTCACGATAGGTTACAGGAACAACAAGAGTAGGAGTGTGCCTTCCTCAAAGGGAACGGTGTATGAGGCGAGGCCTGCAGCTCCTGCTAAAAAGGAATGGCATCAGGAGGGGAATCGCGCACCCCAAGCCAAGAGCAGTTGTTACGGGTGTGGAAAGGAGGGTCATTGGCGCCGGGACTGTAGAAATCCGTGGAAGGATAATAGAGGGAAATTTCCCGCAGCCCAAGCCCAAGCCCAAGCCCAGACCGTTGCCCCAGCACCAGCCCAAAACCCAACCGTAGCCCCTGCCCCAGCAACAGGAGGTGGTGCGGTTGTGGATCCCGCTACGATTGAGTCAATTTTAGAGACTATGCGGTCTCTGATGACCTCGCAGGGGAAGGTAGCAGTCGCCAACAGCCCTATCGCTCCTGAGACCCCAACCGAAGCACCTAAATGACTGACGCCTGCGCAGCCCGTCTACTTGTGTCCGCTCCGCTATGACGCCTGGAGAAGACCTGTGGTGGAAATGGAGGTGGAAAGGGAAAAGGGTAGTTACCTGTTGGATACGGGAGCTTCGTGCACCGTGATCCACACAGCTAGACCTTTTGCCTCACCTCTGTCCACCCAGGCTCCATTCTCAGTAGCGGGTTTCACAGGCAGAGAACAGGCTGGCGCGTACTCCATCCCGCTCTCCATTCATTTGGGAGCACTCCACACCACATGGACGTGTATCCTATTGAAGTGGAGTGAGGGGGGTGGAAAAGGCATCCTCGGGGCTGATTTCTTGGTGGAACACGGGATCCTCGTGGACCTGAGAAATCACTGTCTCTGGGGAGCCGAGAGCGGTTTAGGTAAGGTAGTTGTAATCCCAGGGAGGGAAGAAAAGGGGGCCCTGTGCACCATGAAGCCGTCAGGAGGTTACGATCTCGAGCTCATGGTAGCGAACGTCCCAACGGACTTGCAGGTGTGTGTGTCGGAAAATCTGACCGCGTTTGCCACCCACAAGCACGACTGTGGGAGAGTCACTGGGTTTGAAGTCGGCGTAGACAGGGACCCCATGATCCGACCCCAAAAGCAGTGTAACTTCCCCAAGGAGGCAGAACCCGACATGGAGACCGCAATATCTTCATTGGTGCAGCAGGGCGTATTGAGACCAATAGCCACTCACGTGAACTCCCCCTTATGGCCGGTAAAGAAGCCGGACAATTCGTGGAGAGCCACGGTGGACTACAGAGTCCTCAATAGTAACATCCCAGCCTACGTGCCCACGGTAGCAGCAGTTGCCGACCTAATAGGGAGTATTCCAGCATCGGCGACCACGTTCACGGTGCTGGATATCTCGAATGGTTTTTGGTCCATTCCGCTGCGGCGGGAGGATCAGTACAAGTTTGCCTTTACTGCTTGCCACAGGGTTTTCACAACAGCCCCAGCATTTTCCATCAATGCATGGCGGGGAGTTTAAAAGAATTTGGCCAGCCCAACCAGATAGTACAGTATGTGGACGACTTACTCCTGTTCACGGACACAAGGGAGGAGCACGGCCCACTATTAGCCGAATTATTGGAGCTGTTAGAAAGGAAGGGTTTCAAAGTAAACCCAAAGAAAGCACAGATCGGCCAGCAGGAAGTCAAATTCCTGGGTCTGGCCATCCGCGCTGGAGAAAGAGCCATAGATAAGGCCAGAAGGGAATCAGTACAAGATCTGCCGATCCCCAACACAGTAACGGGTGTAAGGTCCTTTTTGGGATTGACCGGGTACTGCAGAGATTTCATCGAGGACTATGCTGCCACAGCAGCCCCGCTACTCCGACTCTTACACAAGGGAATCGAGTGGTCTTGGGATGAGGGGTGCCAGGCAGCATTTGAGAAGTTGAAAAGAGATCTGCAGACCGCGCCAGCCCTAGGGGCCATAGATGGGGGAGAGGAGTTTTTCCTGGAGGTAGCCGCTAGTGGGGACAACCTGAGCGCCGTGCTGCTCCAGGAGCGGCACGGCAAGCTGAGACCGGTAGTTTATTCCTCCAGGGTGCTCACGGATGTAGAAAGGAGTTTCTCCAATTGCGAACGGCATCTCCTGGCCACGCATTGGGCTGTGAACAGATCAGTGATCTTCACAGGAACCTCTCCCATCACGCTCCTCACCCATCACACCCCCACAAAGATGCTTCTGGATGGAAGGATTAAGGATGGGACCGTAAGCAGCGCTCGGATTGCGCGCTGGACCCTCCTCCTTTCCCAGATGGATCTCAAAGTTAAAGGCCTCTGCGAGCCAAAGCTCGCAGCCAACATGGTATATCCCGGAACAGCCCATCGGTGTTCCGTAGAAGGGGTATGGGAGGTCAACATAGGTTTACGGGCCGGGATACACCCCACAGGCTGCGAAATCTACGTAGACGGTTCCAGCACTGTATCTGCTGGCGAACGACTCACAGGGTGTGGAGTTTATGACCCTGCGGCAAACATTGCCCTGGCAATTAAGCTCCACAGCACTATGAGCGCACAGCAGGCTGAACTGTCCGCGGTGGCGTACGTGGTTACCCACCCCGAGATTTTCCCAACCCCATACACAATTTGCTCAGACAGCATGTTCACGTGCAATTCGTGTACGGAGTACCTCGCCATCTGGTCCCGCCGCGGATATACCTCCGCGGACGGGCGGCCTTTAACAGTTAAGCCCTTGCTGGAAAAGATCCTAGCAGCTGTGGGGGAGGAAGGGGAGGTGTTCATCCACAAGGTGAAGGCTCATTCCACCACAGAGCCCCGCAGTCAGGGCAACCAGCAGGTGGATGCGCTAGCCCGGGAGGGTGCCCGCAACGGCACTTTCTGGGACCCCTATGGACCCGGACCCGTGGCAGCGATCCGAGAAGGGGAGGGACTCCAGGGAACACAGGGGTGACACCGCCCCTAGACCTAAAAACCGTCCAAACCCTGGATCCCGCCCTCAAAACGGTCCTAAAAGCCATTGTTGAGGGCAAGCAGGTAGAGGGTCCGTACAGTACGGCAGCCCTCTCAGTCAAGGAAGGCATGCTGTTCCGAGAGGAGCAGTGGGTTGTGCCGCAGCAGCACTGGAGGGAATTCCTTCAACTGGCCCACGAGGGTCCAGGGACAGGACACCCCGGGCTTGAGGTTACTTGGCAATGGGTAGAGCAGGCGGGATGGTGGCCGGGACTTAGAGACGATGTCCGCGAGTTCTGTGCGAGCTGTCTTGTGTGCACTGCAAACAACCCAGACCCCCAGAAAAGGAAGGTGCCCATGGGACACATCAGGAGGGTAGAGGGACCGTGGCAGTCGATTCAGGTCGACTACATAGGGCCCCTGCCCGCCGCCCAGGGCGGGTATAAGTATTGCCTTGTTCTGGTGGACGTGTTCACCAAATGGGTAGAAGCTTTCCCGTGCAGAACAGCTACGGCACTGGGTACTGCCAAGATCTTGATCCGGGAAGTGTTCTCACGGTGGGGACTCCCCCGTTTTGTTGAGTCCGATCAAGGGAGTCAGTTCACCGGTCAAGTGATGCAGAACACCCTCATGCTCTTGGGCATTGAAGGGAAGTGGCACGTAGCTTACAATCCCCAGTCATCCGGGATTGTTGAGCACATGAACCGGACCCTCAAGGAAAAGCTGAGGAAAGAGACAATGGGCTCGCCCCAGAAATGGGCGGAGGTCCTGCCTTTAGTCCTCATGGGGATCCGAGCCAGCCAGTCCAAAAGTACGGGATACTCCCCGCACGAATTAATGACTGGGAGGATCATGCGAACACCCACCCATGTACTAGCCCCGGTGCTCACTGAGGGCCAACTCCAAGAGGTGAAACGAGACAAGTTCGTCCAGACCCTTTTGGAGCGCCTGAAACAGATTTATGGGCAGGCAGCTGGGAACATAGGGAGACAGCATCAGGGCAATCGACTGTTGCTGGAACCTCGTAAGCAACAAGAGTGGGAAGTCGGAGACCAGGTCATGGTTAGGAACTATGCCCGGGTGGGGAGTTTTGAACCACTGTACATGGGGCCTTACAGCATTGTAGACAAGGCCAGCCCCATGGTTTATGCAGTGAAGGTGCCCCGACGTACAAAATGGTTTCACATTAACCAGTGCAAACTGTTTAAGGCGGGTGCACAAGGGCCAACAACAGTGGCCAGGTCTGAGGACGAAAATCCCCAGCCTGCGACAGAGTCACAGACCACACAGGCTGGAACAGTGGCCTGCGTGAAGGGAGGAGTCATCCCATTGGAGTGGGAGGTCTCCCCCCTGATTTGGGATTCGGACGGGGAGGAGGCCGAACAGCTCGACCCCATCCTTGACCCGATCACGGAGGAGGATGAGTCAGAGGGCGAAGATTCCGCCCTCGACTCAAGCTCAGGGGAGGTAGGGATTGGGGGAGGAGACTCACAACCTGTAGGGACAGGTGAGGTAGAGTCGGATACCACAAATCCCGGCCCCGGGGGGGCGGAGCCAGAGGGAAGGGAGCCGGAGCCGGCAGCTGTGGTGGGACCACAGGCTGTGACGGTGAAAGTCCCAACCCCCGGTCCGTCAGCCCTGGGAGCCTCACCCAGGGCAGCCCCTCGTAGGTCGACTCGAAAGCCCCAGCCCAGAAAGCAATGGTCCAACTCTCCCTATCTTCCCCAACCTCGATACAGAGCAGCCCGAGAGAGGCACGATTCCCATTCAGCAGAGACAGGCTGCGGGGGATCAAAGCCAAAGGTCAGTGCAGCCCCGCCACAGGAAGTGGCGCGCTGCAGCCCTCACAGGAATTAGGTAGGCCGCCCGAAGGAGGGCGGCGCTGTATATAGTTTAGGTGATGATGTTCAAGTATAAGTCATTTTAATGTCAGTTTAGGATGGGAAAAGTTTGCAATGACGGAATGTTTATAGAATAGTTTTCAAAGTCTGCCCAGTATGTGTGGTTGTTTGGAAGCAGGGTCAAGGGACCCGCGCGTCCGTTTAATTAAGCCAGCACCTGTCGGGAGCCTGGCTACATCATCTTGTCAATTACAGGAACCAGGGATACAATGGAAAGGATTCTCGTAGGGATCGCGGTGATCGGGTGCGGGCTGGCCTACCGGGGCTGCACCAAGGACGTCATCGCATTCGGGTGTTCCGGGGACACAGCCCCCATCGCGACGGATGGGACGGGGAAGCGAGAGGTTGAGGAAACCGCCACCTACTTCCACCAAGGGAGATGGCCAGGATGGCTGGGGACAAATTCTACGGAATACTCCAGCAATTTCGGTTTCGCCTACCAAGAGACTTCATTAATGTGCCCTCGGGTGAGGATCCTTGCACCCAGAGTCAGCGTTACCGTGGGAAAGAAGATCTGTTTGGTGTGTAATGGGAACGTACCACTAAGTCGATGGTGGTGGTTACGAAAGCTGGGAAAGGACATGAAAAACTCTACTATCGAGTGGGAGCGACTGGGTAACAATATCCATCGGACAATTACGGGGACTCACGGACAGTTACGTGTGTGTTGGGACAAATGGTGGGAACCAGATGAAGGAATATATGTCTGTATGTGGGGTTCGAAACGCGTCTGCCCCAAGGGCGTACCCATCTTTTTCCAGAGGCAGTGGCAGGACGAAGGAAAGGGGATGAGATGGGATGTCAGCACTCGGGCGTGCGGAACCCCATACGCCCCGATTCCGGTAAATGCCACTGAACTCATCACCCACCCACGCAAGCCCCTGCCCACAATCCCGGTAGCACTAGCCCAGAAGGAAGGGTGCCCCACCACCACAAAGGGACCCGGGAACGGGTTAGTATTGGTACCCACCGGTCAGGTGCTGTACCAAGGGATACACTACGCGGTGGCCTCAGTGATTTTAAACCTCACTGAGGTACGATTGCCGGAGTGGTGTCCCAGAGAGACGGAACAGTTGTACCAGGTACTGTTAACCCGAATGTTCAGACAATTTTACGAGTTTGACTTTGCCGACATCGACAAGGCCAAGTTATACACCACACCACAGGAAGTTTTGGATCGGGTAGGGAGGCAAAGAAGGGGTACTGTAAATGACATTTTCACTGCTTTTAACACCGGAACATCTGTTGTCAACGCTCTAGGCAACGTGGAGCTGCAGACACAGATCAATGGTTTAAAAACCCAGTTGAGGAACATACTGACAAGCGAAAATAAGGTAGTGGGTTCTGAGCTGCATGAAGACCAAGCCATGACACTACATTTAAAGGAAATAATTGCCGAGCTGGAGAAACACGCTAGGACAGTAAATGCGCTCATTAAGGAGGATCGGAATGCGTCCAATCAGGCTGCGCAGAACGAGGCTTGTGTGCTATACGGGGCGTGGTTACTGGGCGAGGGCCGCAGTAATCTGGAGGATTTAAAACAAGGTTTGGTCCCGTCCTGGATCAGCAACAAGCACTTGCAAGCGCTCCACCCTTTCGAGAACGCATTAAGTCCGTGCCAGCTCAGACTAGCCGCAGAGGCGTACCCAGTCCCAGTGGACTGCGGACGCTCGAATCACACTATCATGGGAATCGTAATAAGGATGCCGGTGTTGGGTCCCGCAGCAAGGCCCGCCCCGGTATACAGGGTGGAGAACATTGGAGTCATTCAGGGGGGTGCGCACATTCGTTACGCAGTGGTCCCGCCTTATGTCATCAGATGGGAGCGTACGATGACAGGCACCGACCTCTCGGGGTGTCGTAGCCGGGGAGCACACATCATCCTGTGCCCCCAGCATTTGAATGCCTTTTTGAAACCACAGTGCGGGTTCAGAGCCGCTAGCGCGAAGCCGATAAATTGCACCATGGAGGCAATGGCAAAGGACCATGTGCCCCCGCAGGTGGCATATATCGGAGGTGGGACATACTGTGTCACCACTGCAGCGCCTCACTACCGCCATGGACAGCACGAGGGGTGTCCGGTCAGTGACAGCAGTTTCTGTTTCAAACCCAGGGCTGAAGTTCAAGTGGCACAACAATGGATTGTCCCCATTCCTGCACCCTCCACCGTTCATCTCACTGTAAAAGAGAATTTCACGGACTTGCAGCGATTCGTCGCGCATTTTGGTTATGTCATTCCCCCTCTCCCCGAACACCTCACCAAGATTTTAAAAGCCGTTATAGTTTCACAGAAGCATTTCTACACACTGGAGCAGAAGACAATAGAGATAGGGAAAGACATATTGGGCATAGTCACCCCACCATGGTGGGACCTGTTCACCAATATAGAAATCCCAGCCTGGATTAGAATAGCATCCCACATCCTAGTAGTGTGTCAGGTTTTAATTGTAATATTTTTATTGTTCGTGCATTGCAAGAGAGGCAAACGCCTCCAGAGGCACGAGAACACAGGAGAATGGAGAGAACGCTATGTACGAGTGGGGGAGGAGGACACCCCTGTGTAAACAGCTAGCGTTAAAAGTTATAAGCGTCCCTCCATTTTTAGATTTTCAGATACTGCAGGGTTTAAGTGTGTGAATATTGTAATGTTATAGCCGTTTGGTGAAGTTTGTTTTTTTGATTTAATAAAAGGTGTATACAGGTGGCGCAAGGAGCATTGGGCCCTTCACATCTGAAAGATTTAGTGTGTTATAGTTTAAGGTAATACTGCCTATGATTGTCCAATTGTACACAAGGTAATTTTCTGAAATGGGAACTGCATGTGTCATGGGGGTCATGGATAGTTAATTACCGGGAATGTTTGGACGTGAGGAATCGGGAAAAATTTGCTCACCAAGGATTATTGATACTGTAAGCTAGCTATCAGTATCACAGGGGGGACTGTAAGATTTGAAATTTTTCATTATATAATCACACGAGACAACAGGATTAATAACACAGCTTTATTGACCAAAAGAAGCTTGTACAGATAAAACCTTTGATAAAAGGGCACACAAAATGGCCGCCGGACCTCGTGATCAGTTTCTTGGACCATTTGATTTCTGTTACTGCAAGCCAGACAGGCTTGTGGATTGAGAACAGTAAGCCCGCGAAAGCCAGTATCGGGAAACTGAAACTCAGGGAAATGGGCATACATATTCAATTGGATTCTAAGTACAAGACAGTTTCAGGCAAACAGGATGGGGCCCATCAAGATATGGGCGGACAATGCATGAACACTTAAACCCATTTAATGTACAAAGGAAAAACCGTTTAACAGCCATCAAGGGAAATCTCCAGACCGATCAATATGCGAACCGAGTTACGGTGACAAAGTAAAAGACATTATCGGCCAGGAAGGCCAGTTAAAGCTATCACCGGCTCCCGTTACAAGACAAAGCGCCCCTGCAGAGATTTCTGCCCGCCAAAATTATTACAAAGACTGGACTATGATCTGGCGGGAGATAAGGCTGGCCCAAAAGGGTATAACTATGGATTTTGAAAAGTCCATCAGCGCCTCTTCTACCTCGGTAGCTTCGGAATTCAATCAGGACGTTTCAGACGGACATTTCGGAAAGGACAACGTGGTCGGTGTTCAGCCAGAAAAGGCTCAGCCATGACGAGAAGACGACGAGGGTGGCCCGGGTACCGTTGTCGGGAGATCATCGATGACCCAGGCCGAAGAAGAAGACACCCTCGGGAAAACCGACGATCCAGGCCGGAGGGAAAGGACATTCCGGGCCTAGCACTTCCGTGCCTCAACATTCCATTCTCGAGGTGTTTTCCTGTTCCATGAATCCAAATCCACAACAGACTTAGTGGATTTCAGCCATGACGAGCGCTCACCGAGGCTGTGTCCACTGCCTCATCGCTTGAGAGAGAGAGAGAAAAACAAGCTGCGCCAGAAGTTTCCAAATCCACGTGACGACAGAATGCTGTGCCAAAAAGGCTGCGAACCCCTCCTTTTCGCGAGTTTGAAAGTGGTGAGCATGATCCCGAGTTCATCAAGTCGAAACTTAGTTTAGGTATAAGGGGAGGGAGAGGGTAAGGGTAATCGTAATGTGTTTCCCCTTTTTCGATGTGCCGTGTGTTTCCCATTTCCATGGAATCAAGTTTATAGATATGTGCATGCTTGTAGTCGCTTTGATTTGTGCTTATATGTATTTTATAATGCTGCAAACTGTTTAATAATAAAAGCATCCATTTCGTGCTATTCAACCTGGCCTATTGAGTCTTTTTCTGCACTACAGTTCCCTGCACCTAAGTCCAAGGTCTAGAACCGTAGGGAAGAGTGGGTCGAACGACTCAAGGGTAATTATTGCACGAAGCCTGGTAGGAGACCAGAACGAGCAAGAGAAACCCCCTACAGTATCCGACTAAAAACAAGGGCATATAAGGTAGCCAAATCTAGTGGGAGGATAGAAGATTGGGAAGTCTTCAAAAGACAGCAAAAAATAACTAAAAGATTGATTAAGAAAGGGAAGATAGATTATGAAAGTAAATTAGCAAAAAATATAAAAACAGATAGCAAAAGTTTCGATAGTTATATAAAAAGAAAAAGAGTGGCTAAAGTAAATGTTGGTCCCTTAGAGGATGAGACCGGGAAATTAATGGTGGGAAACATGGAGATGGCAAAAACGCTGAACAATTATTTTGTATCAGTCTTTACGGTAGAGGACACAAAGAATATCCCAACACTGGACAAACGGGGGGCTCTGGGGGGGGCGGAGCTAAATAAGATTAAAATCACTAAGGAAGTGGTACTTGGTAAAATAATGGGACTCAAGACGGATAAATCCCCTGGACCTGATGGCTTACATCCTAGGGTCTTGAGGGAAGTGGCGGTAGGGATTGTGGATGCATTGGTAATAATTTTCCAAAACTCCCTGGACTCAGCTAAGGTCCCGGCAGATTGGAAAACTGCTAATGTAACACCCTTATTTAAAAAGGGTAGTAGGCAGAAGGCTGGAAACTATAGCCTTGTTAGCCTAACATCTGTGGTTGGTAAAATTTTAGAGTTCATTATTAAGGAGACAGTAACGGGACATTTGGATAAACATAATTTAATAGGACAAAGTCAGCATGGTTTTATGAAGGGGAAGTCATGTTTGACAAATTTGCTTGAGTTCTTTGAGGAAGTAACATACAGGGTGGATAAAGGGGAACCAGTGGGCGTAGTGTATTTAGACTTCCAAAAGGCATTTGACAAGGTGCCACACAAAAGATTATTGCTCAAGATAAAAAATCATGGGATTGGGGGTAATATTCTGGCATGGGTGGAGGATTGGCTATCTAACAGAAAGCAGAGAGTTGGGATAAATGGTTCGTTCTCAGACTGGCAATCAGTAACTAGTGGTGTTCCGCAGGGGTCAGTGCTGGGTCCCCAACTCTTTACAATCTATATTAATGATTTGGAGGAGGGGACCGAGTGTAACATATCAAAGTTTGTAGATGATACAAAGATGGGAAGGAAAGTAGTGAGTGAGGAGGACATAAAAAACCTGCAAAGGGACATAGACAGGCTAAGTAAGTGGGCAGAGATTTGGCAGATGGAATACAATACTGGAAAGTGTGAGGTTATGCACTTTGGCAGGAAAAATCATAGAGCAAGTTATTATCTTAATGGCAAGAAACTGGAAAGTACTGTAGTACAAAGGGATCTGGGGGTCCTGGTGCACAAAACTCAAAGTTAGTATGCAGGTGCAGCAAGTGATCAAGAAGGCCAATGGAATGTTGGTTTTTATTGCTAGGGGGATAGAATATAAAAATAGGGAGGTATTGTTGCAGTTGTACAAGGTATTGGTGAGACCGCACCTGGAATACTGCATACAGTTTTGGTGTCCATACTTAAGAAAAGACATACTTGCTCTCGAGTCAGTACAAAGAAGGTTCACTCGGTTAATCCCGGGGATGAGGGGGTGGACATATGAGGAGAGGTTGAGTAGATTGGGACTCTACTCATTGGAGTTCAGAAGAATGAGAGGCGATCTTATTGAAACATATAAGATTGTGAAGGGGCTTGATCGGGTGGATGTGGTGAGGATGTTCCCAATGATGGGTGAAACTAGAACTAGGGGGCATAATCTTAGAATAAGGGGCTGCTCTTTCAAAACTGAGATGAGGAGAAACTTCTTCACTCCGAGGGTAGTAGGTCTGTGGAATTTGCTGCCCCAGAAAGCTGTGGAAGCTACATCATTAAATAAATTTAAAACAGAAATAGACAGTTTCTTAGAAGTAAAGGGAATTAGGGGTTACGGGGAGCGGGCAGGAAATTGGACATGAGTCTAGGTTCGGATCGGTCATGGCCCTGTGGGTAACGGAGCGGGCCCAGGGGCCGTGTAGCCTGGTTCTGCTCCTACTTCTTGTGTTCTAATTATGTGTTAGATTTCAGGAGATGGTTCTATTCCTGTTCCTGGCTGGGGAGGAGATCACCTTTTACAGAAGGTAAGTACTGTAGAAAATATAGGGACAGAGTGATCTCCTGGACGAGTTTCGATCGCCTAGATGGGTCGGAGAGGAATTTCCCAGATTTTTTTCTCCCAAATTGGCCATTGGGTTTTTTATCTGGTTTTTCGCCTCTCCCAGAAGATCACATGGGTTCAGGAGGGATGTAGAGTGATAGTAGATTTGAGGTCAGGATCAGATCAACCATGATCTTATTGAATGGTGGAGCAGGCTCGAGGGGCCGATTGGCCTACTCCTGCTCCTATTTCTTATGTTCTTACTTGTGCCTTGTAGATGGTGGAAAGGCTCTGGGGGGTCAGGAGGTGGGACGCTTGCCATAGAATAAAGGTATGACTCTGTCAGGCTGTTGCTTGACTAGTCTGTGGGACAGCTCTCCCAATTTTGGCACAAGTCCCCAGATGTTGATGAGGAGGACTTTGCAGGGTCAACTGGGCTGGCCGTGCCATTGCCATGTCCGTAGCCGGTCCCAAGGTCGATGCCAGGTGGTCCATCCGGTTTCATTCTTTTGATTGTTTTTCGTAGCAGTTTCAACTGAGTAGCTTGCGAGGCCATTTCAGAGGGCAGTTTAAGAGTCAACCACATTGCTATGTGTCTGGAGTCACATATCAACTAGACCAAGTAAGGACAGCAGATTTCCTTTCCTAAAGGGCATTAGTGAACCAGATGGGTTTTTACGACAATCCACTAGTTTCATTACTAATACTAGTAATTAATCCAGATTTATTTAATTAACTGAATTTAAATTCCCCAGCTGCCGTGGTGGGATTTGAACTCACGTCTGCTGGATCATTAGTCCAAGCTGACTGGAGTTACTAATTCAGTGACATTACCACTACACTACCATTCTCACAGGGTTGTGGCGAGGGGAGTGGAAAGCAAGATGTGCATGCTTACACCATCAGCAGCTTGTAAGTGAGAAGAGATTGGGGGATGAGGGGTAAGTGGGATGTGAGAACAAGGATTAGGTATGAGCATTACCATCATCATCAGCAATGCTTTCAACCTCGCTGCTCGCCACGGCCTTAGTGACAGTTCCTCCAATTATCTCCAGCACCGTCCCCTCCAGTCCATCAGGTTGTGAAGTCAGGCTTCCCCTCCACCCATCTACTGCTGCTCACCTTTGCCTGCAAGAGAAGGGGAAGTGTGTCAGTCAGTGTGGTGCAATATGTTTGGATTGTGAGCCTGCCATGGTTGAATAGCTGGCAGTGTGTGCAAAGTGTGAGATGTGGGTGTGAGTCTTGTAACAGTGGTAAGTGTGTGAGGGTGATGTGAAACTATGATTGTGAGGTATGTCGTGATTGCTAGAGATTGTTGGTAGGTGAGTGATGGGAGTGTGGTGCATTGAGCAGTGTGTGAGGCTAGTGGTGCTTTGGTGGGGTATGGCATTTGAAGCTGTATTCACTCACCTTGACCACTCGTGTGAGGTCATTAAACTTCTTGCGGCACTGTATCCAGGTCCTCGGGACAACACCCGTGGCACTGACAGCTTGTGCTATTTCCTCCCACAGCCTTCTGGCATGCTGCCTGGAAGGCCTCCTGCCCTGCTTCAGGTAGAGGACCTGACATCGTCTGTACACCCCCAGGACTAAAGCCTCTAGTGCTGCATCAGAAAACCTCCTTGCCCTCTCTCTTCCCTGAGATCAGCGCTTCAATCATTATAATCAGCAGGCAGAACGAATTTTGCGTGTTGCCTGCACCACTTTGAATGGGCGCAGGCACATCGCCCTTCGTGCTCCCCACGCCCGTTTTTAGATTTTATCCAATTTTAAATTAGCGCTCTTCTCCTGACAGCAGTGAATGTAAAGAGAATCCACACTCTGTAATATGCTCCAGCATTTCTTTTCATTTCCACTCCACTCAGGACATAGGAACAGGAATAGGGCATTTAGTCCCTCCAGTCTGTTCTGCCATTCTAGGAGATCATGGTTGATCTGTATCCTAACTCCAACCACTCGCCTTTGCTCCATATCCCTTAATATCCTTGGCTAGTAAAGATCTATCGAACTCAGATATAAAATTATTAATGGAACTAGCATCTACTGCTTTTTGTAGGAGAGAGTTCTACACTTCTACCACCCTTTGTGCGAAGAATTGTTTCCTAACTTCTCTCCTGAATGGCCTGGCTCTGATTTTAAGGTTATGTCCCCTTGTCCTAGCCTCCCCCACCAGCGGAAAAAGTTTCTCTCTATCTATCCTATCAATTCCTTTCAAAATCCTAAAAATCTCAATCAAATCATCCCTTAATCTTCTATATTCCAGGGAATACAAGCCTGATTTATGTAATCTCTCCTCATAATCTAACCCTTGGAGCCCTGCTAACATTAAGGGAATGGTAGCATAGTGGTAATGTTACTGGACTAGTAATCTGTGAGGCAAGAATTCAAATCTTCACCATGACAGCTTTAAATTCAGTTAATTAAATAAATCTGCTAGCAATGATGACCCTGAAACTACTGGATTGTTATAAAAACCCATCTGATTCACTAATGTCTTTAGGGAAAGAAATCTGCCATCCTTACCTGGTCTGGCCTATATGTGACTCCAGACCCACAGCAATGTGGTTGACTATTAACTGCCCTCTGAAACTAAATGGACAATAAATGCTGATCTTGCCAGCAATGCCCATGAACAAATATTTAAAAAAATACTTGTACTCCTTTTTAAGGTGCAGTGCCCAGAATTGTACACAGTACTCCAGTTATGGTCTAATCTTTGTACAGGTAGACTATCCTTTATCCGAAAACCTTGGGACCAGCTGTGTTTCGGTTTTCGGAATTTTTCGGATTTCAGAAGGTTTTCATCTCCATATCTGACAACAAACACTGTTGCTTAGCAACAGCTTGTAAACACTCGGGCCCTGCCTTGGAAGCCTCTCTGAAGCTGTTGCTAAGCTACAGAGACTCTTTCCACAGCCTGACTGTTTAAAAAAATGCTAGGGGAAGAAAAAAAATGCTAGGGGAAGAAACAAAACCTAACAAAACAGCTGCTGATTTCTGCCGTTAGATCGAGGTTTCCGGCTCCCCCTGCTCCGTATCTGAATTCCTTGACTTAGCGGGGGTCTGGGGCTCGACTGCCGCCGCCAGTTGTGGGAAAGCCGGATATCGGCTGACTCCTACACTAAGCTGGCCCGCAAATCAGGTCGGTGGGGGGGGGGGGGAAGAAAAGACTATCGGATGGGCCGCTGCAGCTATCAGCCGGGCCGCTGTATTGTTGGGTTCACTCTCCCGGTACCTCCTTCACACTGCCCGGCTCGGCCTGCAATCTCCTACCCAGGGGGGAATTCTGTGACCCTCTGCCCTGCTCACAGGGAAAGGCAGAGCTCCCGGACCACTCCTGTCATGTTTGGCGCCACTCGGGTCATATCGTGCGCACGACTTATGCTCCACGAAAAAACTTTCGGTTTTTAGAGGTTTTCGGTTTTCAGAAGTGCAGATAAAGGACAGTCTACCTGTATAGCAGTAGCAAAACTTCTTCCCCTTTATATTCTAGCCTAATATTAAACGCTAAAATCCCATTAGCATGTTTGATTATTTTTTGTACCTGACTACTATTTTAGTGATCTCTTTGGACCTCCACTGTGCTTAGCTTTTGATCATTTAAAAAATACTCGGATCCATCCTTTTTGGTCCAAAATGGATGACTTGCATTGAAATCCATCTGTCACAGTTTTGCCCACTAACTTAATCAAACAATGCCTCTTTGTAATTTTATGCTCCCGTCCACACTACTTACTATGCCACCAATCTTTGTGTCATTGGCAAACTTGGATATACGGCTCTCTATTGCATTATCTAAGTTATTAATAAATATAATGAATAGTTGAGGCCCCAGCACAGATCTTTGTGGGACACCACTAGTCACTTCCTTCCAATTTGAGTACATACCCATTATCCCTACTCTCTGTCTTCTACCGCCTAACCAATTTCCTAACCAGGTCAATAATTTGCCTTCAATTCCATGAGCTTTAACTTTAGCTAATCTCTTATGTGGAACTTTATCAAATGCCTTCTGGAAGTCCATATAAACTATATCCATATTCATTCCTCTGTTTGCTACTTTAGTTACTTCCTCAAAAAATTCAATTAGGTTCATTAGACATGACCTATCCTTTACAAATCCATGTTGGCTCTCTCTAATCAGCTCAAATTTCTCTAAGTGCCCAATCACTCTGTCCTTCAATTACAGATTCCAATCAGTTCCCCACAACAGATGTAAGACTAGCAGGTCTATAATTTTCTGGTTTCTCTCGCTCAAGTAATGGAGTTACATTTACAATTTTCCAATCTAAAGGGACAATTCCTGAATCGCGAGAGCTTTGGAAGATTATGGCTGAAGCATTTGCAATTTCCGCACCTACTTCCTTTAAAACCCTGGAGTGGAAACCATCAGGTCCTGGGGATTTGTCAGTCTTTAGTGTCATTGTTTTTTCTAATACTGCTTTCTTGCTTACATTAACTTTAGTGAGTTCCAGTCCTTCATTCATTATTAGTTTCCCTGGAATGTCAGGTATATTATCCTCTTCCTCTACTGTGAAGACTGACACAAAGTAATTATTTAACAAGTCTGTCATTTCTTTATTTTCATTTGCAATATTACCCGCATCTGCCCACATCACCCTTGCCTACCCTTTCTCTTCTAATATAATTTTAAAAACTTTTGCATGGCTGTTTTATTTGGTGAGTAGAGCTCTTGCCCATTAGTGGTATATATTGGTCTTGTATTAAGCTAAATTCTTTTTTAAACACCTCCCACTGTTCATCTGTAGTTTTACACAATAACAGTTTCCTAATGGAACAATTAAAATTGGAGCTCACTGTGTAGTTCACAAGGAGGTACAACCTCTGCAGGCATTCTCCCGCATAAATAGCCATTTCCCTGGAGGTTCCGCCGAAGTTACAGTGGATGACCAGGAAAACCTTTGTGGAAATTTCAGGCACAGATAATTATGGATAAGGAAGACCATTTGTCCCAGCTTAGTTTATCCATGAAGAAAGACCCTAAATCCCCCCTCCAAACTGTAGCATCAAATTGTTTCTTAAATGATTCCAGGTTTTTCACCTCCACCATTCTATCCTGGAGTTGATTACAAGTATTAATTGCTCTTTGAGTGAAGAACATCCTGATATTAGTCCTAAATGTGCTCTTTACCAGTTTGAACCTGTGTCACCATCATTGAAGGGTCTTACAATTCAGTTTAAAATAATTTTCTGAACTGACCTTTTCCATAAGATCACCTCTCCTGACCTTCCTTTCAGTTCCTCCAGTCTTTCCTCATAACTCAGACCTTTGATACTAGGAATCAGCTTTGTGGCTCTTCTCTGCATTGCTACCAGTGCTAGACTGATTCCCCTGTGGCTTGGTGAACAGAACCAGACACAATACTCAAGGTGTGGTCAGACTAGAGCAGTATACAATTTTATCATGGCTTCTTGACTTGTATTCTGCAGTTTATCTACATAAATCAACATTTTATGGGCTATTTATGGGCTATTTTGATTGTTACTCTGCAAACATTTAAAGATCGCATGGATGAACTACAGAATTTGTTCATCTCTGTTTGGCATGAAAATAAAACAAAAAAGGTGACTCAACTGTGGCTAACAAGGGAAATTAGGGATAGCATAAGATCCAAGGAGAGGACATATAAATTGGCCAGAAAAAGCAGTAAACCTGAGGATTGGGAGCAGTTTAGAATTCAGCAAAGGAGGACAAAGGGATTAATAAAGAGGGGGAAAATAGACTACATAAGAAGTAGGAGCAGGAGTAGGCCATACGGCCCCTCGGGCCTGCCCCGCCATTCAATAGGATCATGGCTGATCCGAACCTAGACTCACGTCCACTTCCCTGCCCATTCCCCGTAACCCCTAATTCCCTTATCAGCTAGGAAACTGTCTATCTCCGTTTTAAATTTATTTAATGTTGCAGCTTCAACAGCTCTCTGAGGTAGCAAATTTAATAGATTCACCACCCTCTGAGTGAAGAAGTTTCACCTCATCTCAGTTTTGAAACGGCAGCCCCTTATTCTAAGATTATGCCCCCTAGTTCTAGTCTCACCCATTAGTGGAAACATCCTCCCCGCATCCGCCCGATCAAGCCCCCTCACAATCTTATATGTTTCAATAAGATCGCCTCTCATTCTTCTGAATTCCAATTAATAGAGGCCCAACCTACTCAACCTTTCCTCATAAGTCAACCCCCTCATCTCCGGAATCAACCGAGTGAACCTTCTCTGAACTGCCTCGAGAGCAAGTATATCTTTTCTTAAATATGGAAACCAAAACTGTACGCAGTATTCCAGGTGTGGCCTCACCAGTACCCTGTATAACTGAAGCAAGACTTCCCTGCTTTTATACTCCATCCCCCTTGCAATAAAAGCCAAGATTCCATTGGCCTTCCTGATCACCTGCTGTACCTGCATACTAACCTTCTGTGTTTCATGCACCAGGACCCCCAGATCCCTTTGTACTGTAGCACTTTGCAGTTTCTTTCCATTTAGATAATAACTTGCTCTTTGATTTTTTTCTGCCAAAGTGCATAACCTCACACTTTCCAACATTATATTCCATCTGCCAAACTTCTGCCCACTCACTTAGCCTGTCTATGTCCTTTTGCAGGTTTTTTATGTCCTCCTCACTCACTGCTTTCACTCCCATCTTTGTATCGTCGGCAAACTTGGATACGTTGCACTTGGTCCCCTCCTCCAAATTGCTAATATAGATTGTAAAGAGTTGGGGTCCCAGCACTGACCCCTGCGGAATACCACTAGTTACTGATTGCCAACCCGAGAATGAACCATTTATCCCCACTCTCTGTTTTCTGTTAGATAGCCAATCTTCCACCCATGCCAGTATATTACCCCCAATCCCGTGATTTTTTATCTTGTGCAGTAATCTTTTGTGTGGCACCTTGTCAAATACCTTTTGGAAGTCCAAATACACCACATCCACTGGTTCCCCTTTATCCACCCTGTTTGTTACGTCCTCAAAGAATTCGAGCAAATTTGTCAAACATGACTTCCCCTTCATAAAACCATGCTGACTCTGTCCGATTAAATTATGCTTATCCAAATGTCCTGTTACTGCTTCCTTAATAATGGACGCCAACATTTTACCAGCCACAGATGTTAGGCTAACTGGTCTATAGTTTCCAGCCTTTTGTCTACCTCCCTTTTTAAACAAGGGCGTTACAGTAGCAGTTTTCCAATCTGCTGGGACCTTTCCTGAATCCAGGGAGTTCTGGAAAATTACCACCAATGTATCCGCAATCCCTACCGCTACTTCTCTCAAGACCCTAGGATGTAAGCCATCAGGTCCAGGGGATTTATCCGCCTTAAGTCCCATTATCTTACCGAGTACCATCTCCTTAGTGATTTTAATCGTGTTTAGCTCCTCCCCCACTATAGCCCCCTGTTTGTCCAGTGTTGGGATATTTTTAGTGTCCTCTACCGTAAAGACTGATACAAAATATTTGTTCAGCGTATTTGCCATCTCCATGTTCTCCACTACTAATTTCCTGGTCTCGTCCTCTAAGGGACCAACATTCACTTTAGCCACCCTTTTTCTTTTTATATAACTGTAGAAACTCTTGCTATCTGTTTTTATATTTTTTGCTAGTTTACTTTCATAATCTATCTTCCCTTTCTTAATTAATCTTTTAGTTATTCTTTGCTGGCTTTTAAATGCTTCCCAATCTTCTATCCTCCCACTAGATTTGGCTACTTTATATGCCCTTGTTTTCAGTCGGATACTGTCCTTTATTACTTTACTTAGCCACGGATGGCTGTCTTTTCTTTTACACCCCTTTTTCCTCAGTGGAATATATTTTTCTTGAAAGTTGTGAAATATCTCCTTGAATGTACACCACTGCTCATGTACCGTCTTACACCTTAATCTATTTTCCCAGTCCACTTTAGTCAACTCTGCTCTCATACCTTCATAGTCTCCATTATTTAAGCTTAGTACACTGGTTTGAGATCCAACTCTCTCACCCTCCAACTGAATTTGGAATTCAACCATGTTATGGTCACTCATTCCAAGGGGATCCTTTACTAGGACATTTTTTATTAATCCTGTCTCATTACACAGGACCACATCTAAGAGTGCCTGCCCCCTGGTTGGTTCAGTAACATACTGCTCAAGGAACCCATCCCTAATGCACTCTATGAACTCTTCTTCAAGGCTGCCCTGCCCAATTTGATTTGTCCAGTCAATATGAAAGTTAAAATCTCCCATGATTATAGCTGTTCCCTTATTACAAGCCCCAACTATTTCCGGATTTATACTCCGACCAATAGAGTTGCAACTGTTAGGAGGCCTATAGACTATGCCCACTCGTGACTTTTTCCCCTTGTTATTCCTTATCTCCACCCAAACTGTTTCACTATCCTGATCCTTTGACCCAATATAATTTCTCACTATTGCAGTGATTCCATCCTTTATTAACATAGCCACCCCACCTCCCTTTCCTTCCTGTCTGTCTTTCCTAATAGTCAAATACCCCTGGATGTTTAGTTCCCAGTCATGGTCACCTCGCAGCCATGTTTCTGTAATGGCCACCAGATCATACCCATGTGTAGTTATTTGTACCGTCAACTTGTCTATTTGGTTACGAATGCTGCGTGCATTTTGATAAAGAACTTTTAAATATGTTTTGTGACAATTTATTCCTGCTTTTACCCCCTTTACTATTTTACCTTTATCTTTATATATTCTGTCCCTTCCTGACACGCTCTGGTTTTTAATCTCCCCACTGCTACTTTGCTCTATTGCCTTCTCCGCTGACATTTTTATTTTTCGCTCTCTTGAAACCTCCCCCCCACTAATTAGTTTAAAGCCCTCTCTACAACCCTAGTTATTCGATTCGCCAGTATGAGAGTAAGCTTTCAGGGAACATAAAAACTGACTGTAAAAGCTTCTATCGATATGTGAAGAGAAAAAGATTGGTGAAGTCAAACGTACGTCCCTTGCAGTCAGAATCAGGGGAATTTATAATGGGGAACAAAGAAATGGCAGACCAATTAAATACATACATTGGTTCTGTCTTCACAAAGGAGGACACAAATAACCTCCCAGAGATGTTGGGGAATATAGGGTCTAATGAGAGGGAGGAACTGAATGAAATCAGTATTTGTAGGGAAACGGTGTTAGGGAAATTGACGGGATTGAAGGCCGATAAATCCCCAGGGCCTGATAATCTACATCCTAGGGGTCGTAAGGAAGTGGCCCTAGAAATAGTAGATGCATTGCTGGTCATCTTCCAAAATTCTATAGACTCTGGAACAGTTCCCATGGATTGGAGGGTAGCTAATGTAACCCCACTATTTAAAAAAGGTGGTAGAGAGAAAATGGGGAATTATAGACCGGTAAGCCTGACATCGGTAGTGGGGAAAATGCTGGAGTCCATTATAAAAGATGTAATAGCAGAGCACTTGGAAAACGGTGACAGGATCGGACAAAGTCAACATGGATTTACAAAAAGTAAATCGTGCTTGACTAATCTACTGGAATTTTTTGAGGATGTAACTGGCAGAATAGATAAGGGAGAACCAGTGGATGTGGTGTATTTGGACTTTCAGAAGGCTTTCGATAAGGTCCCGTATAAGAGATTAGCGTGTAAAGTTAAAGCACATGGGATTGGGGGTAAGGTATTGACTTAGATAGAGAACTGGTTGGCAGACAGGAAGCAAAGAGTTGGAATAAACGGGTCTTTTTCCGAGTGGCAGGCACTGACTAGTGGGGTACCGCAGGGATCAGTGCTCGGACCCCAGCTATTCACAATATATATTAATGATCTAGACGAGGGAACTAGATGTAATATCTCCAAGTTTGCAGATGACACAAAGCTGGGTGGGCATGTGTGCTGTGAGGAGGATGCCGAGAAACTCCAATATGATTTGGACAGGTTGGATGATTGGGCAGATGCATGGTAGATGCAGTATAATGTGGATAAATGTGAGGTTATCCACTTTGGTGGCATAAACAGGAAGGCGGATTATTATCTGAATGGCAATAGATTGGGAGAAGGGGAAGTGCAACGAGACCTGGGTGTCCTTATGCACCGGTCGCTGAAGGTAAGCATGCAGGTGCAGCAGGCGGTTAAGAAGGAAATGGTATGTTGGCCTTCGTAGCGAGAGAGTTTGAGTACAGGAACAAGAATATCTTGCTTCAGTTGTACAGGGCCTTGGTGAGACCACACCTTGAGTATTGTGTGCAGTTTTGGTCGCCTTATCTCAGGAAGGATATTCTTGCCATGGAGGGAGTGCAGCGAAGATTCACCAGACTGATACCTGGGATGGCAGGAATGACGTATGAGGAGGGATTGGGTTGATTGGGCTTATATTCGCTGGAGTTTAGAAGAATGAGAGGGAATCTCATTGAAACTTATAAAATTCTAACAGGACTAGACAGACTAGATGCATGAAGGATGTTCCCGATGGCGGGGGAGTCCAGAACTAGGGGTCACAGCCTAAAGATAAGGGGTAAGCCATTTAGGACAGAGATGAGGAGGAATTTCTTCACCCTGAGTGGTGAACCTGTGGAATTCTCTACCACAAAAGGCAGTTGAGGCCAATTCATTAAATATATTCAAGAAGGAGTTAAATATATTTCTTAAGGCTAAAGGGATCAGGGGATAAGGGGAGAAAGCAGGGACAGGGTAGTCAATTTGGATGATCAGCCATGATATTATTAAATGGCGGAGCAGGCTTGAGGGGCCGAATGGCCTACTCCTGCTCCTATCTTCTGTGTTTCTATCAGTTAGACATATTGAATGTTGAATCTACTAATCTCTTAGGCCTCTTTCAACTTCACCCATTGCCATTTCAACACCATTTGTGCAATATATGCATGTCAACCATTTTTCCTCCCTATGTGTAGCAATTTACATTTGTCTGCATTAAATTCCATCTGTCATTATTCTGCCCACTTACATATTTCGTCTAACACATTCTGTGTTCTCGGAGTCCCTCTATGTTTAGTGTCATCTGAAAGTTTGACCCATTTTCTTCGAGTTTCTGATCCAAGTCATTGATATAAATTAGGAATAGTAGTGACCTCAACACTGATCGAATGAGTATCCTTTGTTTTCTACCCTCCAGCCAGTTTCCTATCCATTCCTAAGATTTACCTTGAATTCCTGAATAGCCTTTGATGTGGAACTTAGTCAAACATCTTTCAGAAGTCGCAGGATCTCATGCCGTAGGGCATTATATGTCCCCACTTAGGTCGTCACTTCAAAGAAATCAAGAAAGCTGGTCAGGCAGGATCTTCTCCTAATGAATCCATGCCAACTGCTATTTATTAGGTTATTGTTGTAAAGGTGATCCTCAAGTTTAATTCTGATAATAATTTCCATAATTTTACACAGAATTGAAGACTGTAGTTGTAATGATCAGTAACATGTCATTCTAGAATGGTACACTAGGTGGAGCTGTATGTTTAAGAGTGGGCTACCCACAATGCACTAGGCTACCCACAAGGCAGTAGACAAGATGGATGCTGTACAGAAGTCCACATGGCTGAATAAAGTGACTAGCTCAAGCTAGCTGTTCATAATAAGAATGTCTATTTATTTATGAACATAATAACATGGTACCAGGATTGGTAAAATCTGCTGAATATTGTGAAACACGACATGGAGAAGTTGAAGCCACCGGAGGGTTTGAAACTCACGGGGAATGTCGACTGCAATTGGCGGACTTTCAAACAACAATTCGAACTCTACATTGCTGCCATCGGGTTCGGCACGAAGCCAGATGCAAGGAAAATAGCGTTGCTGTTCACGGTTGCAGGCCCACAGGCGATAGAGGTATTTAATACGTTTGTATTTGATCAAGAGGAGGACAGAGAAAAGATAGAAGATGTGCTAAAGAAATTTGATACACATTGTTCTCCCAAAAAGAACGAAATCTATGAGAGGTACGTGTTCCGTTCAGACACACCAGCAAAATGAGACTTTTGATAGCTTTATGACCGATCTGAAACTGAAAGCACAGACATGTAGTTTCTCTGAACTGAAATCATCCATGATTCATGACCAGATTGTGTTTGGTGTTCATGATAAAAAAAGTCAGGGAACGTTTGTTGAGAGAAACCGAACTAACATGGTAGAATGCTGTGAAAATATGCCAAGCCAGTGAGCTAGCTCAAAAGCACGCGAAGACTTTCAGTGAAATTAATAATAATGCGATTGTAGTAAGTAACTGTGCTGCTGTCGGTGCTGTGTCCTACAAGGGGAAGAAACATGGGCAGAACAGAAATGAAAAGCAATCGGAGGAAGGAATTTTTAAATGTAAACGCTGTGGTTACAAACACCAGTCACGAAAATGCCCAGCGTTTGGGAAAATGTGCACAAAATGTAATGGAAAGAATCACTTTGCCAAACAATGCTTTTCAAAAGTAAAAACAAAGAAAGGACAACAAGTCAATGTGATTGAGGACATTGATTTAAGTGAGACATTTTCTGTAGGAATGGTGTCATGTGACAATATAGAAAAGGATACAGAAAATGTGCAGCCCTCAGGAATGGACAATGCTGAACATAAAGTTAATGCAGTAAAAGAGGACAAATGGATGATGCCACTGCAGGTAAATGGAGCATTAGTTACATTGAAACTGGACACTGGGGCAAAAGCAAACTTAATCAGTATGAGTGACATTAAAAATATGAAAGAAAAGCCCAAAATACAGAAAAAATCAGTACTACTGAAGAACTATAATGGGCAGAAAATAGATAGCTTAGGTGTATGCAGACTTAAAGTGACAGTCAAAGACAAAGTGCATCATCTCATGTTTTCTGTTGTGGCTGAAGGACTTGATTCACTACTAGGTGACAAAGCTTGTGAGGACTTAGAACTGGTCAAGCGAGCCTACCGTATAAACTGTGCCATAAGCAGACCAGATGACTCAGTGGATTCTGTAGTGAGTAATTTCCAGGATGTGTTCAAAGGATTTGGAGTTCTACCATTCACTTACAAGATCCAGCTAAAGGAGGATGCTCAGCCAGTGGTACATGCTCCACGGAGAGTTCCAGCACCCCTGCGTGACCGGCTCAAGAAAGAACTGGACAGAATGACCACACTAGGAGTCATCAGGAAAATCGAAGAGCCAACAGACTGGGTTAACTCCATGGTATGTGTAAAGAAAAAGAACAATGATCTAAGAATATGTATGGATCCAAAGGACTTAAATTCAAACATAAAACGTGAACACTACCAGATTCCCAAGCGAGAAGAAATCACCAGTGAAATGTCAGGTGCCAGATACTTCACAAAGCTCGATGCCTCACAAGGATTTTGGCAACTAAAACTGGATGAAGAGAGCAACAAATACTGTACCTTCAACACACCATTTGCCAGGTATTGTTTCCTCAGAATGCCTTTCGGGATAATATCTGTGTAGTGTATGTACCTTTAAGAGAGAACTACTTTTACAGCTCCTGTATACTGTAGTACCAGCAGTGACCACACCTGTATATAAGCCTTGAGCATGATTCTGTACCCCAGTCTTGAGACTACCCTACTCCAGTAAATACCTGTTGATTGTTAAGTTACAGCATCCGTGTGGTTATTGAAAAACATCATACTCTCAGAATCATGGATCTAACAGTGGCAATGAGTGTCGATTCGAATCTACCTGCAACTCTGCATTTCCCTTCGAGGATTTGCTCTGGGAGGGCGGTGGAAGAAAGTCAAGGCCAGAAACACGGGCATCGACCACGAGCAACCGTCCAGTTATCCGGCAGAGAGTGAACATCGCAGGGAAGGCTGTGGAGAGCCGGGCTTGGTTCCCCAGCCACGACGATCAGCAATAGCGTGACGACAGGTACAGCGCAGACCCTTCCCGGACAGCGGCGGCTGGAGCTGACCGACGGCGGAGAGAAAGCCGAGCAGCGTCAACGGGGTAAGACAAAGGGTGAAGCACACAGGGCACAGCCGGGGGTTGAAAACCGAGCGGCGTCGAGGAAAAACAAAACGGAGAGAGAGAGGGTAAAGCAACAGCCGGGTTCAGGACTGAGCGGCGGAAACGGGAAAGGAGCACAAAAAAAAAGAGAACGCGCAGAGCACAGCCAGGGCTCAAGGGCTGAACAGTGTCTGCGGGGAGAAGAAGGGAGAGCGCAGGAGACACCATTGAGCCGCGGAGAAGAAGGAAGAGTGCGGGAGATGCCATTTTTAGAAGCCGCAGCGGAGAAGAAGGGCGAGCGCAGGAAGGAAGGAACGCGCAGGAGACACCATTTTGTGCCAGCGGAGAAGAAGGGGAAGTGCGGGAGACACCATTTTTGAGAGTTAAATCACACCCAGGGATGCAGAAGAGTGGCAGTATCTCTACGTTCGACAATGAAGTCGAAGATTGGGCGACATATGTGGAACGTATTGAGGTGTACTGCAGGGTGAATGAAGTGCCAGATGCTAGGAAAGCACTGGTTTTGTTAAATTCCATGGGTGCAAAAACTTATGGGTTACTGCGAAACCTAATAACCCCAGAGAAGCCTGTGAACAAGAATTTTGAAAGCATAGTAGAAATCCTACAGGACCACTTAAACCCCACACCGCTGCTGATAGTAGAACGATTTAAGTTCCATAAAAGGAAACAACACTAAGACGAAACCAACGCTGAGTACCCAACGGAACTGCGCAAGCTATCGAAACACTGCCAGTTTGGAGCGGGACTAGCAGATACGTTAAGGGACAAGTTTGTGTGTGGGCTGCAAAGTGAAGGAACCCAGAAACAGCTTCTATCAGAAAAGGATCTTACGCTGGACAAGGCTTTCAGTATGGCAGTACCACACGTAGCAGCCACAAGGGGCGCTGCAGAGATACAACGGAGACCGCAAGAATATGGCACCAATGAAATGTCCTATGGAACAGGGAAGTGCTATCGCTGCAGCAGAACAGCACATGACCAGAAGGATTGTTGGTTCAAGGACCAAGTGTGCAGACAGTGTGGAAAAGTAGGACACATAGCAAGAGTCTGCAGGTCTGGGAAGAAAACCAACAGTAAGAAATCTCCACAGGAGAAGTACAAAAAGGTACACCAGGTGATGGACAGTAGTTCAGACGAACAGAAAAGTGACACAGACTCCGGAAGCAAGGAGCTGGGTTGTCTGAAACTACATAAGGTAACCAAAATGGAGGATCACCAGACTATTTGGGTTACACTCAAGATAGACGGAGTCCAAGTGAAAATGGAATTGGACACAGGATCAGCCCTAACAGTCATAAACCAAAGGGACTACAAGCAGCTATTTTCACATATACCCTTGAAAGCTACAGAGATTGTCTTGAAGACGTACACGGGGCAAAAAGTCTACCCCAAAGGAAAAATAAGGGTGAAAGTGATATATAAAGGCCAGGAAATAACTAAAATGGATATATATGTATTGCCAGATGGAGGACCACCACTGCTAGGACGTGAATGGATCCGGAAGATACAATTAGATTGGCATTCCATACAGGCACTGAAGGTTGAGGCCAAAAAGGATGACGACGTCACACCTGGACGACTGTCAAAAATGCTAACTGACGCAAAAGAAGTGTTCCAGGAGGGACTCAGAACACTAAAAGGCATAACAGCAACAATTAAAATAGAGGATAATGCAAGCCCAAAGTTTCTTAAGGCCAGACCAGTGCCTTATGCGATCAGACCAGCTGTCGAAGCAGAGCTGGAAGGGTTGGAACGTTCAGGAGTACTGTCCAAAGTAGACTGGAGTGAGTGGGCTACACCCATCGTTCCTGTAATGAAGAGGTCGTTGAGTAATACACCTGGGGAACCAAAGAAGGTCCAAAATGCACCACCACATGCCCCCCTACACCCATGGGAGTGGCCCTCCTCTCCATGGCAATGGGTGCATATTGATTTTGCTGGTCCATTCATGGACTCAATGTTCTTAATAGCAGTGGATGCTCATTCGAAGTGGCCTGAGGTGATAAAAATGTCCTCAACCACTACAGAGAAAACGATTGCAGTCCTACGGACCATATTTGCCAGAAACGGCTTGCCAGAGCAGATTTGCTCTGATAATGGACCACAGTTTGTGTCCGAAGAGTTTCGAAAATTTATGAGAAGGAATGGGGTAAGGCATTACACATCCGCCCCGTATCATACAGCCACAAATGGATTGGCTGAGAGGTTCGTACAAACCTTTAAGAAGGCGATAAAGGCCATGTGCGATGATGAAATTCCATTACAGCATAAGATGGACAATTTCTTATTAGCCTACCGAAACACGACACATGCAGTTACCAACCAGACCCCGGCCATGATGTTCTTTAACCGAAGGTTGCAATCTCGTCTGGACTTGCTTAGACCAAATGTGCGAAGAAATGTTGAGGATAAACAATTCCAGCACATCAATGAGAAGCCGACAAGGAGCTTCAATGTAGGACAACCAGTCTTGGCCCGTGACTACCGAACAGAGAAATGGCAACCCGGAACGATATGCACACGGCAGGGGCCATTAATGTACACAGTGGATGTCGGGGAGAACATTGTGAGACGCCACGTCGATCAGATCTTAGCGTCACAGGAACGAGTCAACCCCATGTCTTGCATACCTGGGGATGAACCCGACATACCGGTAGCATCTACCTCCGAACCAGTAGCAGTGGAACCCGATGAACTAACCGATAAAAAGGGGCCAGAATCGCCTCCGCACCAAGAACAAGAACATCAGGAAAGGCGCTATCCCGAAAGGATCAGGAAGCCGCCCCAAAGACTGAATCTATAAATGGACTATTGTTATTTAATGTACATGTTAAAGTGTTCATTGTTATTTGAATATTATGGGTACTACTAATCTAAAAGGGGATGAATTCTAGTGTGTGTACCTTTAAGAGAGAACTACTTTTACAGCTCCTGTATGCTGTAGTACCAGCAGTGACCACACCTGTATATAAGCCTTGAGCATGCCTCTGTACCCCAGTCTTGAGACTACCCTACTCCAGTAAATACCTGTTGATTGTTAAGTTACAGCATCCGTGTGGTTATTGAAAAACATCATACTCTCAGAATCACGGATCTAACAATCTGCATCTGAAATCTTTCATAGAGCGATGGAATACATAATTGAAGGTCTGGAAGGAGTTCGGGTCTATGTTGATGACATCATCATCTGGGGCTCCACACTGAAAGAACACAATGAGAGACTGACTAAAGTGCTACAGAGCATACGCCGGAATGGACTGAAGCTCAACAAAGCCAAGTGTCAGTTTGGCATCCAGGAAGTCACCTTCCTAGGAGATATTCTATCTGGTAAAGGAATAGAGCCAGATATGGAAAAAGTAAACGCCATACTCAACATGCGCTGACCCACTGACAAAAAAGGAGTGCTACGCATCATGGGGATGATAAACTTCATTGGAAAGTTCATTCCTAACTTGTCAGCCAAGACAGCCTGTCTGCGAGACCTGCTACATAAAACAAATGAGTTCGCATGGACAGAAAGACATGAACAAGAGTGGATGAAGCTTAAAATAGTGCTGACAACCACACCTGTACTCATCTTCTTTGACCCAACAAAGAGAATCAAAGTGTCAACGGATGCATCAAAGGATGGCCTAGGCGCGGTCTTGCTACAAGCAGAGGGTGAAGATTGGAAGCCTGTTGCATATGCCTCCAGGTCTATGACTGATTCTGAGTGTCGATACGCCCAGATTGAAAAGGAATGTCTAGGCTTGGTAGTTGGACTAGAAAAGTTCCATGGCTACATATATGGACTTCCCACCTTCACAGTTGAGACAGACCACTGCCCACTGGTTGCCATCATAAAATAAAATCTGAATGAGATGTCTCCAAGGATTCAACGACTCATGATGAAGCTGCAAAGATATGACTTTGAACTGATCTACACACCAGGCAAACACATAGTGTTAGCAGATGCACTATCCCGAGCACCCACAATGAGTCATGTGAGCTCTACTGAGGAAGACGTGGATGTTCATGTGAGTATGGTCACTGCTGCGCTGCCCGTGTCAGACACAAAATCAAAGCAAATAGCAGAAGAAACAGTAAAAGATACAGTGTTACAAACAGTAATAGAGAACATTCATCATGGTTGGCCAAAAGGTTCCTGTCCAAAATACTATCACATCAGGTCAGAGTTGAGTGTCGCAAGTGGACTATTACTAAAACAGAACAGAATAGTCATTCCACAGGCTCTATGTCCAGACATGCTCAAAAGGATTCATGAGGGACACCTCGGAATTGAAAAATGCAAAAGGAGAGCAAGAGACACTGTTTATTGGCCTGGCATAAATAAGGACATTGAGAACATGATGGGCGAATGTGAGACATGTCAGAAACACCAAAACAAACAAGCAAAGGAACCAATGATAGCAGCTGACATACCAACAGTTCTTGAGGAAGTAGGACCAAGGTCATACACTGTTAGAACTGAGGAAGGACAGATTCTCAGGAGGAACCGCCGTTCCCTCCTGAAAACACAAGAAACTATCCAAGAGCAAATCAATGACAATGCCGCAACTGAATCTTGTCACTCACCACCAGAACAATCTAACACAAACACACATACAGGCTCTTAAGAAAACACATCAGACTTACCTGTGCTGAGAAGATCCACACGTGAAGTAAAAAAAGCCTGATAGACTTAATCTTTGAGTATAAAGTAAAGCTTTGAAAATGTGTTGACTGTTGTGAAAATGTTTATGTTTATAGAGCACTAACAAAAGTGTTACTGATATCATCTTTATCGTGTTTCTTGAAAGTTGATTGATATTGATTGATATTGATTTTGTTTAACCTCAAAGAAAGGGGGATGTAATGATCAGTAACATGTCATTCTAGAATGGTACACTAGGTGGAGCTGTATGTTTAAGAGTGGGCTACCCACAATGCACTAGGCTACCCACAAGGCAGTAGTCAAGATGGATGCTGTACAGAAGTCCACATGGCTGAATAAAGTGACTAGCTCAAGCTAGCTGTTCATAATAAGAATGTCTATTTATTTATGAACATAACAGTAGTTGTCTGTGTCTTTTTGTCACCCTTTTCAAATATGGGCAGGGCACCATGTTGACTTGTTTTCAGTCTATTAATGGCTCCCTTATAATGATCATTAATGCCTTACTAATCTCCTCCCTAGTTCTCCCAGGGGATAAGTACCATCTGTCTCTGGAGATTTGTTTGTTTTAAGCCCATTTAGCTTGTCTACAACTTCCATCTCATTTGAATGAAAGTCTTTAATCTTCCCTAGGTTAACTCTTATTAATGCCTTCCCTTGTGAATACTTGGAAGAAATAATCATTCAGTGTATTTTTTAATCTTGTGCTCATCCTCTGTTTCAAACAGTTTGAATATTTTATGGTTCTCTTACTGCTTGTTTATTGTTGAAGTACTCCTGTGAAGCACCTTGGGATGTTTTACTACGTTAAAGGCGCTATGTAAATATAACTTGTTGTTGTACTGAAATAAATTTTTCCTGTTACATTTTGCCTCTGCAGTTATATTTTATCCTAGGCCCCTCGTTGCCTCTCTGATCCTTTTTTAAATGTATTTCTGCATGTTCCTACAGTTGCTGACATGAAACTGCATGTTAAGCTCTGCACAATTCACGACTCAGGGGCATATCATTTTTCCATAAAATATTCATTCACATAGGCTCGCCTGAAGGCTTACTGAATTTATGCAATGAATGGATGAGCTGTATAGACCAAGAGAGCCCTAAGTATTATCTCCAGGGTGGAGGCAAGGGCATGAAGATTGACCTCAGCACTCCTGAGCTAGCGAGGGGGAAATTGGCCTGGACTTCCACTCATGGTCACTTGACTCCATCGAGAAGTGGCAGTTATGAACGTTGGGGAGGGCAGGTTCAGGCTCAGTTGTGAGGTTCCACACAAGAGATTATTAACAAAAATCAGAGCGCACGGAATTCGAGGTAATCTTGTGACCTGGGTTGGAAGCTGGTTGGGAGGTAGGAGACAGAGAGTAGGGACAAAGCATTCATTCTCTAATTAGAACATAAGAAATAGGAGCAGGAGTAGGCCATTCAGCCCCTCAAGCCTGCTCCACCATTCAATAAGATCATGGCTGATCTTCTACCTCAACTCCACATTCCCACACTATCCCCATATTCCTTGATTCCCTTAGTATCCAAAAATCTATCGATCTCTGTCTTGAATATATTCAACGACTGAGCAGCCACAGCCCTCTGGGGTAGGGAATTCCAAGGATTCACAACCCTTTGAGTGAAGAAATTTCTCCTCATCTCAGTCCTAAATGGCCGACCCCTTATTCTGAGACTGTGACCCCTAGTTCTAGGTTCCCCAGCCAGGGAAACATCTTCCCTGCATCTGCCCTGTCAAGCCCTTTAAGAATTTTATATGTTTCAATCACTTCTCATTCTTCTAAATTCTAGAGATATAGGACTGGTCTACTCAATCTCTCCTCATAGGACAATCCCCTCATCCCAGGAATCAATTTGATTGGGGGGGATGTGACTAGTGGTGTTCCCCAGGGATCTATACTGGAGTTTCAGCTTTTCCACCATATATATTAATGATGTGAATAAAGGAATGGACAATTATATATCCAAGTTTGCAGATAACTAAGTGTAAGTTACAAAGAAACATAAACAGACCAAGTGAGTGGGGAAAAACTATGGAAGGTAGAGTTCACAAGGAAATGTGAGGTCATCCACTTTGGATGCGAGAAGACACATCGGAATATTTTCTCAATGGTGAGAGACTGGGAACTATGGAAGAGCAAAGGGATTTAGATGTCGATATACACAAATCACTAAAAGCTAGTGCACAAGTACAAAAACTAATCAAAAAGGCTAATGGAATGTTGGCCTATCTTTCAAGGGGTTTGGAATTCAAAAGTGCGTAAGTTATGCTTCAGTTGTAGAGCCTTGGCCAGACCTCATCTGATGTATTGCATTCAGTTTTGGGCACCGACCTTCAGGAAAAATATATTGACCTTGGAGGAGGTGCAGCACAGATTCACCAGAAAGTTACTATGATATGAATTGTAAAGGGTTAACTTATGAAGACAGGTTACATAAACTTGGCTTGTATTCTCTTGAGGAGGGGTGGCCTAATCGAGGTCTTTAACATGATAAAGGACTTGATAGGGTGGATAGAAAGACTATTTCCTCTGGCGGGGGAATCCAGAACAAGAGAGTAGAATCTTAATTAGAGCCAGGCCATTTAGGAGTGAAATCAGGAAGCGTTTTTTCACACAAAGGGTAGTGGAAATCTGGAACTCTCTCCTGCAAAAGGCTGTGGATGTTTCATCAGTTGAAATTTTCAAGACTGAGATAGATAGATTTTTGTTGGGTAAGGTTATCAAGGGATATGGAATAAAGGTGGGTAAACAGAGTTAAGGTATAGATCAGCCATAATATAATTTAATGGTGGAACAGGGTCGAGAGGCTGAATGACCTGCTTGATTTCCTATGTTTCTATGCATTCATTTCTTTTGATCAGCATATGAAGGCCATAAAGTGGGAAGTGCTATCCATCAGAAGATAAGTTACCGAACTGCAGCAGCCCATACTCAGGAATTACTGGTGTAAAAAGTTGCACTTTGTATCCATTGATATATAAATAAGTCACAAGTTGAAAAAGAGGCGCATAAGAAAAATTATTCAACCTCTAAAAATGAAGGGGTGATTATATACTTATCACTTCTTGAAAATAAATCTTTTCAAAAATCAGTGATACATTGCAGACATATGTATAATTGTGCCAATTTTGAACTGGCATGTAATAGCGACTCTCCAATCAAATCTCTAAGACTTTTATGAAGGTAGTTTGAAAATTGAACCCCCATCTTGAATTAGCCTTAGCTGGAAATTTCCACAGCCCCTTTAAGGCATCAGGCACCCCCCATGAACACTTTTTCAGTCATCAGCTGGTTCCTCTTTTACATAGAATTTACAGCACGGAAACAGGTCATTCAGCCCAATTGGTCTATGACGCTGTTTATGGTCCACACAAGCATCCTCCCACTGTACTTCATCTAACCCTAACAGCATTCAGCGGCATTACCATCACCGAATCCCCCACCATCAACATTCTGGGGGTCACCATTGACCAGAAACTTAACTGGACCAGCCACATAAATACTGTGGTAACAAGAGCAGGTCAAAGGCTGGGTATTCTGCAGCGAGTGTCTCATCTCTTGACTCCCCAAAGTCTTTCCACCATCTACAAGGCACAAGTCAGGAGTGTGATGGAATACTCTCCACTTGCCTGGATGAGTGCAGCTCCAACAACACTCAAGAAGCTCGACACCATCCAGGACAAAGCAGCCCGCTTGATTGGCAATTCATCCACCACCTTAAACATTCACTCCATCCACCAGCGGCGTACCGTGGCTGCAGTGTGTACTACCTACAAGATGCATTGCAGCAACTCGCCAAGGCTTCTTCGTCAGCACCTCCCAAACCCGTGACCTCTTCCACCTAGAAGGACAAGGGCAGCAGGTGCATGGGAACACCACCACCTGCAAGTTCCCCTCCAAGTTACACACCATCCTGAATTGGAAATATATCGCCGTTCCTTCATCGGGGTGGTGGTGTTGGGGGTGGGTGCGGGGGGTGGGGGGCGGTAGCGGTGGTGGTTCAGATTAGACTTCTCCAGCTCTTCTGCTGAAGCATTAGACTACATTGTCTGTAACAATACTAGTGCCAGCACAGAGGATGATCATTTCTTGAACAGACATGTTTGGGCTGGTACCAAAGTCTGAACCACGATCACAATTTGTTTGCTGAGATACCATGACTGTATTGTAAATTGGGTGGTCAAGGCATCAAGCTCCTTGACCCCTTGACTGAGAGACAAAACTCTCTGAGGCTCCCATGTAGCAGATTCATTGGTCAACATCTTGGAACCACTTGTGCTTCACAAGCTAGTGCAACTGAATTCATCACCTGCAGCTTTGTCCAAGTCTAAATTATCTAAAGGTGGGGTGGGGGGGGGGGAGGGGGTGCATAGCGGTAGGTTTATTCATTCATGGGATGTTGGTGTACACACACAGATCTCCCATGGCATTGCTCAATGCCCCGAAATTAGGATCGGGAGCTTGCCGCGCGTGCAAGCCCCCGATGTGCACTCACCCTGCGCGCCGGCATCTGAAGCCCGGGCCTGCTCACATTTCCTGTCACTGGCCCGGTTCAGATGTCGGCGCGATGTGCTTACCTGATCCAGCGGCGTAGTTAGTGCGATGTGCCGGCTGGGATCAGGTGAGCACTGTGCAGCCAATCAGGGGAGGGGAAACTCATTCATGAGTTTGACAGTAAGAGCTGTCAAACTCATGAAAAGTATGGGCTGCCAAAACACTACTTTAACTTTAAAATTTTAAAAAACATCCCACTGATTATATTAACTATAAATAAGTTTAAAAAAATGTTTTAAACAATTAATCAATTTTTTGTAAAAAATAAATTTTTTAAAAATAGGGTCTAAAACTAAACTTACCTTACTGTAAATTCTTTAAAAATAACAAACCTGTGGAAAAAAAATTTCTACATTGTACTAAAAGCCCACTTACCTGTAAAACTAAATACTCACGTCTGGTTTTTCCACGCATAAAGACCGGAGGCCTTTACACTCGGGCAGCTGTGAAAAAAAAAAGGAATTTCACTGCGCACGCGCTGCCTGTGCAGTCGCGCGCATACTGCCTCTTAACCCCTTGGGTCAGAGGACAGGAAATGCCGGTTTTCAGCGCATGCGCTGTGCATGCTGAAAACCGGCAATTCCTCCGGGCACACGCGTGAGTACCCCGTCCTTACTCACGCGTTGTGCCCGGAATTACTGGGCCATTATGTTGTTTTAAAAGGAGTGTCATACGATGAACCCACAATGTCTTACTCTGCTATGGTGCAGCTTTGACCCTTTAAAGGCACCAAGTCTAATAGGTAAATAAACACAGGCTCAGTTTAATTGTTGATTGATCAGAAAACTGTACGGATTGGTACATGCTCATCAATTTCATGCTGCGGCTCCAAAATATCCAGCATTTATTGCCCATCCTTAATTGCCCTTGAGAAGGTGGTGGTGAGCCGCCTTCTTGAACCGCTGCAGTCCCTGTGGTGAAGGTACTCACACAGTGCTGCTAGGGAGGGAGTTCCAGGATTTTGACCCAGCGGCGATGAAGAAAAGGCGATATACTTCCAAGTCAGGATGGTGTGTGACTTGAAGGGGAACTTGGAGGTGGTGGTGTTCCCATGCGCCTGCTGTCCTTGTCCTTCTAGGTGGAAGAGGTCACGGGTTTGGGAGGTGCTGTCGAAGTAGCCTTGGCGAGTTGCTGTAGTGCATCTTGTAGATGGTATACACTGCAGCCACGGTGCGCCGATGGTGGAGGGAGTGGATGTTTAAGGTGGCGGATGAGGTGCCAATCAAGCGGACTGCTTTGTGTTAGATGGTGTCGAGCTTCTTGAGTGTTGTTGGAGCTGCACTCATCCAGGCAAGTGGAGAGTATTCCATTACACTCCTGACTTGTGCCTTGTAGATGGTGGAAAGGCTTTGGGGAGTCAGGAGGTGAGACTCTCACTGCAGAATACCCAGCCTCTGAGCTGCTCTTGTTGCCACAATATTTATGTGACTGGTCCAGTTAAGTTTCTGGTCAATGGTGACCCCCAGGATGTAGATGGTGGGGGATTCAGCGATGGTAACCCCGTTCAATGGCAAGGGGCAGCGGTTAGACTCTCTCTGTTGGATATGGTCATTGCCTGGCACTTGTGTGATACGAATGTTACTTGCCACTTATTAGCCCAAGTGTGAATGTTGTCCAGGTCTTGCTGAATGCGGGCAAGGACAGCTTCATTATCTGAGGAGTTTCAAATGGAACTGCACACTGTGCAATCATCAGTGAACATCCCCACTTCTGACCTTATGATGGAGGGAAGGTTATTGATGAAGCAGCTGAAGATGGTTGGGCCTAGGACACTGCCCTGAGGAACTCCTGCAGCGATGTCCTGCGGCTGAGACGATTGGCCTCCAACAAGCACAACCATCTTTCTTTGTGCTAGGTATGACTCCAGCCAGTGGTGAGTTTTCCCCGATTCCCATTGACTTCAATTTTATCAGGGCCTCTTGATGCCATACTCATCAAATGCTGCCTTGACACCAAGGGCAGTCACTGCCACCTCACCTCTAGAATTCAACTCTTTTGTCCATGTTTGGACAAAGGCTGTAATGTGGTCTGGAGCTGACTGGTCCTGGCAGAACACAAACTGAGCATCAGTGAGTAGGCTATTGGTAAGTGCCGCTTGATAGCACTGTCGAAGACACCTTCCATCACTTTGCTGATGATTGAGAGTAGACTGATGGGGTGGTAACTGGCCAGATTGGATTTGTC
This sequence comes from Somniosus microcephalus, assembly GCF_052327205.1. Taxonomy (NCBI): domain Eukaryota; kingdom Metazoa; phylum Chordata; class Chondrichthyes; order Squaliformes; family Somniosidae; genus Somniosus; species Somniosus microcephalus. The sequence continues at coordinate 148,102,756 of NC_140989.1, forward strand.
CTGCTTTTCTGGACAGGACATACGTGGATAATTTTTACATTGTTGGGTAGATGCCAGTGCACTGGAACAGCTTAGCTAGAGGTGCAGCTAATTCTGGAGCACAAGTCTTCTGCACAACAGCTGGGATGTTGTAAGGGCCCATAACCTTTGCTGCATCCAGTGCGCTCAGCCGTTTCTTTATATTATGTGGAGTGAATCGAATTGGCTTTTGTGATGGTGGGGAGCTCGGGAAGCGGCCGAGATGGATCATCCACTCGGCCCTTCTGGCTAAAGATGGTTGCGAATACTTCAGCCTTGTCTTCTGCACTCGCATGCTGGGCTCTGCCATCATTGAGGATGGGGATGTTCATGGAGGCTCCTCCTCCCATTAGTTGTCTAATTGTCCACCGCCATTCAGAACTGGTTGTGGCAGGGTTGCAGACTTTTGATCCGATCCGTTGGTTGTGGGATCACTTAGCTGTCTCTTGCATGCGGTTTCTCATGCATATAGTCCTGTGTTGTAGCTTCACCAGGTTGACACTTCATTTTTAGTAATGCCTGGTGCTGCTCCTGGTATGCTCTTCTACATTTCTCACTGAACCAGCATTGGTCCCCTGGCTTGATGCTAATGGGAGAGTGAAGGATATGCCAGGCCATGAGGTTACAGGTCATGGTGGAATACAATTCTGCTGCTGCTGATGGCCCACAGCGCCTCATGGATGCCCAGTTTTGAGCTACTAGATCTATTCTGCATCTATCCCATTTAGCACAGTGGTAGTGCCACACAACACGAGGAGAGTGTCCTCAGTATGAAGACAGGACTTCCAATTCCACAAGGATTGCGTTGTGGTTACTCCTTCCATACTGTCATGGATACGTAAGGAAATGGACTAGGCATCAATTGATGCCTTAACCAGCTAATTGCCATTGATGGCAGTTGATACAAATACAATTGCTGACCTAAAGGATGGCTCTCACATTACAAACTAGTACATTGAAAGTCTTTTGTTTAATCTGTCTGTCTGACTGGGCCAATGGAGCACATTATCTTATTTATAAGAGGACTTACACAAATACGTTGAGCTTTGAAGGAAAATTTAGAATTATTTATTGTTTAACTTTTCACTTCAGCATTGAAAAGCATTTTGACATACTTTATTTGTTGGAATTCCAACAAATAAAGTAGAAACATCCCTGCTAAAATCATACAAAAATATACCTAGTTGCATGTGTATTGTAAATAGATGAAAGTTCAGCAAGATTGAGAATGCCAAATAAAAAGTAACTTAAATTGACTTGTTTTAATGTTGAGTCTGCAGTTACATATAATAGAATATTTACTTCTGCAAATGCTTCACAATTCTGGGACACTGGGTGCACACGCAAAAACAAAAGGTTTATAAAAGGCATGTATTTGTCTTTAAACTGCTCTCATGAGCAAAGTTAGACACTGGATTTATTAGGCCGTAAAAGTTGTGTGCGTGCAGCACTTATTTAAACAGACAAGTTGTAATAATGAAATGTCGGGGGGGGGGGGGGGGGGGAAGAAAGTTATTTAATCCACACTTAAAATGCGCACACACACACACGAAAACCCTACCAACTTTCATAAGCAGTTTTATGAAATAAGCAAATCATCCAAATGTTTTGAAAAAAATGACATTAGAAATTTCAGTATAAGGTTTTAAACATTCAAAAATTACTTAATTTAATGATTAAATTTATCAACTGTTTTGTGCCTTTTAATATCTTTAATATAAAGTTTTTACTTGAAGGTATCCCCTTCTTCCAAAAGCCTAGATTCAATTCATACTTTTGCACTGAACACTCAATTAGTTGAAGGCAAGTCCTGCAGTCTGAGCATGTGCAGTGTGTGTAATTTCCCAGGATGCATCACCATTATTTAAGCTAGCTAAATACAATACTTCTGTCTACCAATGAGTGCTTTCCAATTTTTAAAACATTACACAGTGATTTTAAATGGAGTGCACTTAAACTTGGGAATTGAGAGAATTCAAAGCAGTTTGGCACAAAAATAAAACAAAAAAGGTGACTGAACCATGGCTAACCAGGGAAATTTATCCAAGGAGAGGACATATAAATTGGCCAGAAAAAGCAATAATCCTGAGGATTGGGAGCAATTTAGGATTCAACAAAGGAGGACAAAGGGATTAATTAAGGGGAAAATAGAATATGAGAGTAAGCTTGCAGGGAACATAAAAACAGACTGTAAAAGCTTTTATAGATATGTGGAGAGAAAAAGATTGGTGAAGTCAAGCATAGGTCCCTTGCAGTCAGAATCAGGGGAATTTATAATGGGGAACAAAGAAATGGCAGACCAACTAAATACATATTTTGGTTCTGTCTTCACAAAGGAGGACACAAATAACCTCCCAGAGATGCTGGGGAACATAGGGTCTAATGAAAGGGAGGAACTGAAAGAAATCAGTATTTGTAGGGAAATGGTGTTAGGGAAATTGATGGGATTGAAGGCCGATAAATCCCCAGGGCCTGATAATCTACATCCTAGGGTACTTAAGGAAGTGGCCCTAGAAATAGTAGATGCATTGCTGATCATCTTCCAACATTCGATGGAATCTGGAACAGTACCCATGGATTGGAGGGTAGCTAATGTTACCCCCTTTTTTGAATAGTGGGGTGAGAGAAAACGGGGAATTACAGACCGGTAAGCCAGACATCGGTAGTGGGGAAAATGCTAGAGTCCATTATAAAAGATGTAATAGCAGAGCACTTGAAAAACAGTGACCGGATCGGACAAAGTCAACATGGATTCACAAAAGGTAAATCATGCTTGACTAATCTACTGGAATTTTTTTGAGGATGTAACTGGTAAAATAGATAAGGGAGAACCAGTGGATGTGGTGTATCTGGACTTTCAGAAGGCCTTCGATAAGGTCCTGCATAAGAGATTAGTGTGTAAAGTTAAGGCACATGGGATTGGGGGCAAGGTATTGACTTAGATAGAGAACTGGTTGGCAGACAGAAAGCAAAGAGTTGGAATAAACGGGTCCTTTTCTGAGTGGCAGGCAGTGACTAGTGGGGTACTGCAGGGATCGGTCCTTGGACCTCAGCTATTCACAATATATATTAATGATCTAGACAAAGGGAACTAGATGTAATATCTCCAAATTTGCAGACGACACAAAGCTGGGTGGGCATGTGTGCTGTGAGGATGTTGAGAAACTCCAGGATGATTTGGACAGGTTGGGTGATTGGGCAGAAACATGGCAGATGCAATAGAATGTGGATAAATGTTAAGTTGTCCACTTTGGTGGCAAAAACAGGAAGGCAGATTATCTAAATGGCAATAGATTAGGAGTAGGGGAAGTGCAATGAGACCTGGGTGTCCTTGTGCACCAGTCGCTGAAGGTAAGCATGCAGGTGCAGCAGGCGGTTAAGGGGGGGAAATGGTATGTTGGCCTTCGTAGCAAGAGGGTTTGAGTACAGGAACAAGGATGTCTTGCTGCAGTTGTACAGGGCCTTGGTGAGACCACACCTGGAGTATTGTGTGCAGTTTTGGTCCTTATCTGAGGAAGGATGTTCTTGCCATGGAAGGAGTTCAGCGAAGATTCACCAGGCTGATACCTGGGATGGCAGGAATGACGTATGAGGAGAGATTGGGTCGATTGGGCTTATACTCGCTGGAGTTTAGAAGAATGAGAGGGGATCACATTGAAATGTATAGAATTCTGACAGGACTGGACAGACTAAATACAGGAAGGATGTTGCCGATGGTCAGGGAGTCCAGAACCAGAGGACACAGTCTAAGGATAAAGGGTAGGCCATTTAGGACAGAAATGAAGAGGAATTTCTTCACCCAGAGAGTGGTGAACCTGTGGAACTCTACCACAGAAAGGGGTGGATGCCAGTTCATTAAATATATTCAAGGAGTTGGATATATTTCTTAAGGCTAAAGGGATCAAGGGGTATGGGGAGAAAGCAGGGACCAGGTACTGAATTTGGATGATCAGCCATGATCGCATTGAATGGCAGAGCAGGCTCAAGGGGCCAAATGGCCTACTCCTGCTGCTATGTGCTGCTTTTGCCTCCACAGGAGAGCAGGTAGGTGATTGGTTGGTGAGTATACAACTTTTTTTCCCTCTAAACTAGGCAATGGTTTAAACTAAGAGCTGGGGAACTATAACTAATAAATAACTAAATTGTTTGAATAAAAACTTTAAATTAATTCAGGCCATCAATAAGCAAATAAATAAAAACACTAGAGATGGCAGGGCACGCTATGCGTCGGGACTGTAGTATGTGGGAGTTTGTGGACAGCGAGACTGTCTCAGATTCCCATATCTGCAGGAAATTTCTCTGCCTTCAGTCACTCCAGCTCCAAGTCAGAGCTGGAGTGAGAGTTAGACACTGAAACTTAAGGGAGGGGGAGGAATTTCTAGATTGTTTTCTGGATAAAAGTCACACCCCAGAGGAAAGTACAGGTTCAGAAAAGGGGGGGGTTGTGACTGTTAGGGAGCCGGGTAGCGAGGACTTGGAGGTTGAGGAGGTCCCGCAGACACTGGTCCTGTCCAACAGGTACGATGTACTTGCTATCTGTGAGGACAAGGAGAAAGACTATGGGGAGGACAGCCACAATGCAGACCAAGGGAGCGTGGCTCAGAAAGCTGTCCTGGTTGGAGTGGGGAGGAAGAGCAGAATAGAAGCGTGGTAGTGATGGGAGATTCTGCAATTAGTGGGATAGATAGCGTCCTCTGCAGCCACGAACAAGAATCCCAAAGGGTGTGTTACCTACCCAGTGCAAGGGTAAGGGATATCTCGAGGCGGCTGGAGGGGAATTTGGACAGGGAGGGGATAAATTCAGTTGTCGTGGTCCATGTCAGAACAAACGGCATAGGTAGGAATAGTCAGGATGTCCTGCCAAGGGAGTATCAGGCATCGAGTGAAATTAAAAAGCAGGACCTTGAGGGTAATAATCTCTGGATTATTGCCAGAGGCATGTACAAATTGGCATAGAAACAGTCAGATCAGGAGAATTAACACATGGCTAAAGCAAGTGGGTGAAAGGTTGTCGAGGGTAGGCAGGAATGTTGAGTAATCAGATCAGCCATGGTCTTATTGAATGGCGGAGCAGGCTCGAGGGGCCAAGTGGCCTACTCCTGCTCCTAATTCATAAACATTCTAATTATTGATACCTATGAAGCACATAGGAAGATAAAGACACTTTCAAAAATCAACCAGAAACACCAAATTTAATGTTTGCCGAAGTTACAAACTAGTGCCGCCAGACCTAGAATGACCCCTTTCCTCAGTGCAGTCACTCCCATACCCTCCCCTCATTGCTGACAAACACCAGGAATCCACCAACATCCATTTATAGAACACCTGTAACACAGTAAGAGCATCCCAAGGTGCTTCACAGGAGCACGAGGCAAAAAGTGACACTAAAGAATTAGGACAGGTGAGCAAAAGTTTGGTCAAAGAGGTAGGTTATAAGGGGCATCTTAAAAAGGAGGTGGAGATGTATAGGGAGGGAATTCCAGAGCTTTGGGCCTAGACAGCTGAAAGAATGGTAGCCAATGGTGGGCGAAGGTAGTGGGGCATGCACAAGAGACTAGAGAAACCATGGTGTTTTTCTGCTTCATTTAAGACACAGAGCATAATTAACCATGATTTTATTTTACATTAAGTACACTTAATAAGTATAATATAGTTAGGACAAGCAAAATTTACAGTCAATCCATGCTACAGACTACATATTTCCTGAGTATATAGAGGCAGTTTCAATCTTTTAATAAGATTCCAAAACTACTTTTCATGCATAGTGGTTGAAAGATTGAAATGAAAAAGATGCAAAAACCCAAGGTCACCTATATTGGTTGGATCACCTACACATATTTGCTGAAACAAATATTTAGCGGTTAGCTTTAAATAGTATTAATTTCTGCAGTATTTGTAGACTTTTACATCATAGCGACTGTACTTGCAAAACATGCTATAAATAATTACAGCTGTGCTGTCTTGAACTGCAGTAAAGAGGATTGCTGTAGGTATTGAATAATCCAATTCAGAGTTTACACTAAATAAAATTTATATTAAACAGATACTCCGCTTCTAAAGCAGTACAGAAGGGAGGTGTAGATTATACCAGCTGAAAACCTAGAGATGCAAAAGTCACATTTTAAAACAAATATTGACCAATATTTACAATAACTTGGATAAGCCAAATTAAAAAGTATGAACTTGTAATTAGTTAATTTAAGCACAAGTTATAACAGTACAAGATCAGCAATTCAAAGAATTATAAGCTGTTTAAATTACCGTAATACAACAGTAACTACATCCTGCTAATTGTGTTATCAGTATAAAAATCCTAAATTTTAAAAAGGGAATAGAATTTCACACTTATAATCTGCTTGAAGGGACACCAAGGGAGACACTGCTGCCTAATAAAAAGCATGCACATGTTCTCATGTGAATATGGACTCAACAGTAAGCATTAGTAAAGTCAAAACGATCATTTAGAAGAGGTGTAAAAGGTGTTAAAGTGCAATCCAAATCTTGGGAATTAATGAGGTTATCAAGTTGCTCAAGTTTTGTTCGCAGTTGGTATCATTAGAACCCTCACCCAAATTGCAACACAATCTAATACACATCTATCATTTTGTATTCTAAAATTTTATATGCTGCGGAAATTTAAAAAAATCAAAATAACATTCCAATTTAACTCAATAGTAGAATACTCAAACATTTTTGCCCAATGAAGGTAGTGCAGTACCATATCGGAGAGACCGTGAGGAGCAGCATGCACCAGTCCATATAACTGTAGTGTTGATTTTCACTTCTTTTCTACAGAAATTAGCATTCATGCTAAAATGGAAGTTCAACTTTTAATGCTGAATTATTGTTCCAATTCTATGCCAAAGTATTAAATATCGCTTTTCAATTTTACTTTATAAATTAAATGACACGGTCACATAATTTTTTCACAATTCCTAAGACACTAGGTATTTTAACAGCAAATTTGTACAATGAGTCCAATCATCAGTTGTGAAAAGGTGTGATCACAGTGGTACCCATCAGCTATGGTCTGTATAACAAACAAATTTTGATTGTGACTTGAGAAACCTAGAGCATATGAAAGTTGCAGCTGGCATTTTCTTTAGACACAAAGTTTGAACTACAAGAGTACTTTCATAATACTTTAATAATGCAGAGTATACCAATAAATTACATAATTTTGTTCCTCCATAAAATGAATAAGCTCATTTATACAACATATTTTCCATGAGATAAAATATCAAAACCACTACCCAACTTATTACAGTGAATAAACATAGTTGGCACTTGTCACTCAAATGAGAAACATTTAATATATTAAGAGGTTTGCTGCATGGACAGTGGAGACCTGGAACAGCCATGCATTTTTTTAATATCTAACATACAAAAATAATTCAGCCAACACAAACCAACACTTGGTTTCCATCTAGAAATCCTTTACATATTTCTGATCAAGGTCAGAAAAATCGTAAATAATCACCACCCGTTACATAAAAAGTATACTTTATGGCCAAGGGAGTAATAAGTTTATTACATCTATGAGGCAGACCTATATGTTACAATTGGTTTGTGATTGTAATATAGACATCACTTCCTTTTCCATTAGCTACCTTCTATGACAAAAGTGAGTTTCAAACCCCCCCCCAAAAAAGTAGAAAAGAAATCAGAACTGCGTGTACTCATATACATCTGAAATCAATACACAAACTATGGAAGTTAGAATACTAGCATAAACCTATAGTGTAAACACTGATGTGACTGCACTATGCAAATGTCCCCATCCACCTTAACATTTAAATGGCACACAAATGTATTACAAAATAAAAAGCTACCCCCCCCCCCCCCCCAAGAAACGGTATATACAGTAACAAAAGATTTTTAAAAAATGAGTATGAAAAATTGAGGAACTAAATTATTGTTCATGCCACTGTGGACCAAGAAGAAGAAAAAACCCTTAGTAACACTAGAACGTGGAAGGATCAAAATGAACTACAACTTTGTCCAGTCAGATTCTGTACTGTATGTTTCCTGCTCACAACTTTTTATTTCACTTGGATAACTGCTCCCACTGAAGTTGCCCATTGGAGTTGACCGGCAAGCAAAACTGTTGACATCAGGACATGAGCAGTCAACAAATGCCTCTTCTGATAATTGTTGCTTTAATTCCTCTAATTCTTCTACTTGGAAGATGCTTGTCTGTCCCAGCAGAAAGTCACAGATCCTGTTTAAAATAAACATATTTAACAACTTCATAGTATGCTAGAATATTCCTAGTTAACATGCTGAAACATTATTAAAATTTAGAAATGAATGGTTCAGCTAGTTACAAGAACGCGTAGCTTAACAATAAAGATCAGGAAGATCTCGCTTTCAATCCCCAGTGTATGCTGAGTTAGCAGATTTCAGCCAGGGTGAGCACTACAATTGACCATAGTCCTTAGTGTCACTGGACTTGGGAGGAAGGAAAAAAAAGCCACAATCTCTGCTTACTATTCCATGATGGCTGCTGGAAAAGTGACTTTGTGGATGTCTGGTGAGGATTCAAGATCATGCTTGGAATCAGTGCATACCACAGTTGAATAACTCACCAACACATCTCACATATGAAGCCTAGCCAGTTTTGGGAGGTATTGGTGTAGAACTTTACAGCAGCGAAGAATTAAACAAAAATGACACTGCATCTACTCTATTAAACTGCATTTTAAAATTTAATTAAAGGACATTCATTATAAAGTGTACGTAGGATATTGCCCGATAGGTAACAGGGCTGTTGAGTTCAAAATTAAAATATTTATGAACCATTGTAATGTGGAAGATCCCAAGATACTATTTGATAAAATGGTGGCGAGAAATAAAATCTGGTGGAAAAGATTGGCAATTTATTTTGTGGTCAGCATAACAATCAGTATTTGGATAATTTCAGGACTTCTTTGGCTCACTCTACAGTTAGTAATTTTGAAAGTGGCAAAAGGTGTTAGTGTTATAAAAAAAAGTTTGAACAATGTATAAAGGAAAAGGACCCAAATACACAACGAAAGTGAAAATTGGGAGAGAAGAAACTGAGTAACTATTGAAGAGGAGGAACAGGGGAAAAAGGTAATGCCATGGGCACATAATTATTATAGGAATGTTAGACTTAAAGGAACGTGCAACCTAAAATCTTCTACACAACGTACATAACTCCAAGCATTTATACCAACAATGGAATTTAATGCCCATGCCTCACTGTCAAAGGATTACTGGAACAATTAATTTTATCTTACGATGTTGGAAGTATAAACAAACCAGAACTACAGGCTGATTAAGGATATATTTGAAACAATACAAATAGATGAAATCTGCACAGAATCTATTTGATTTTATAGCCAGTCTTAACCTGTGATTGGTTAATGTAAATTTTCTTTGCAAAATTAGAGATGTGGATCAGCGAAAACACTCCAAATATGTTCAGCGCAAGCCATTCTTAAACCCTCAAACAACCTCCTCCCACCAGCTGTTTTACAAAACTCCATGGAAAAAGGATACATTTGCGACATGGAGGCTAAGCGCAAGAAATGCTACAACTGCTATATGCAGTAAACTGAAAGATTAGTTGATTACTTTGCTGCATGGCTTTGGTTCAAAGACATTGGCCCAGAAATTCAGGTCACCACGGGTGAGTACGCACGGGGTACTCACCCGTAAGCCCAATGGAAGTGCCGGTTTCCTGCATGCACTGCGCATGCGCGGGAAACCGGCACTTTCGTTCCCCTGAAAGGGGTTCAGAGGTCGAACGCGTGCGCAGGAGAGGCTGCGCGTGCACATCGAACTTACTTTTTTTTTTGCAGGTTTTCCTGGGAGGGTAAGACATGTAAAAAGCAGTCGCAAGGCCTGCTTTTTACAAGGTAAGTGGTGAATTAATTAAAATTAAAAGAGTTTTTCCACAGGTTTATTATTTTTAAATACTTTAAAGAAAGGCAAGTTTATTTTTAGCCCCGTTAGAAAATAAAATTATTCTTTTCAAAAATTTAAATTATTGTTTAATAGTTCTCATGTAATTTATAGTTTATTTAAAAAATGTGATTTAAAAAAAATGTATTTGAAGATTGTGATTTTTGGGGCTTATAGTATTTATAAGTTTGACAGCCCTTCCTGTCAAACTTATGAATGAAGCATTCCCTGCTCCGATTGGCTCCCCATGGCCCACGTGATCCCAGGGGACGCATCGAACTAACTGCGCACCTGGGATATACAAGCACTGCGCGCCGGCAGTTGGAGGCGGCCCAGGATCGCAATTCCACGGGGACCCACAGCTCAACGGCTGGCACGCTAGGTAAGTGCAGGTTGGGGGCTTACACCCGCGGGAAGCCCCCGACCCGAATTTCTGAGCCATAACCTGATAATACTCATGCTATTAAGATTTTTAAGCTCTTTTTAAAAAAAAATATAAACTGTTTAGAAAAATATCACAAACTTACTGCTCTTCTCACTATTTAAAGAAGGTACAATGAAATAAATAAATAAAACAGAATTTTTGTAGCAATATCAGAAGTATATCCCCAAATTGTGATTTGGTTATTCTTGGAACAATTTTATTGACTGCCATATTTTCCTATATTACAACAGTAACTACACTTCAAAAGTACTTAATTGGCTGTGAAACACTTTGGGGCGTCCCGAGATCATAAATAGGGCTCTATAAATGCAAGTTCTTACTTTCTTAAGCAAATCTTTGACTTCTTTTGACAAAAAGCTTTGGTTATAATAAGGGCTTCCAAACTAAGAAAGACTTGACTGTCTCATTGAAAAGTTCTACAGTATTTCACAAAGTACCTCAAATATTGAAAGGGAGTTCATAGTCTGGTTTGAAACAAGCTACAAGTGAGGTAAGAATATTCACTATCGTTTTAGTTGTTCAATGCGATGGTCATGCATTTGGAATGGACAACAATCTTGTCATTACTGCTGTAGACAAAATTATAATTTTGAATTTGAAGATGTGACATTGTAGACGATGGTGACCTGTAGATTATTGCAAAAGCAGTCGATACTGGGAACAGAAATTTCAGGCTGTGCCAATGCTGAAACATAGAAACATAGAAGATAGGAGCAGGAGTAGGCCATTTGGCCCCTCGAGCCTGCTCCACCATTCAATGCGATCATGGCTGATCATCCAAATTCAGTACCCTGTCCCTGCTTTCTCCCCATATCCCTTGATCCCCTTAGCCTTAAGAAATATATCTAACTCCTTCTTGAATATATTTAATGAATTGGCCTCAACTGTCTTCTGTGGTAGAGAATTCCACAGGTTCACCACTCTCTGGGTGAAGAAAATCCTCCTCATCTCTGTCCTAAATGGCTTACCCCTTATCCTTAGACTGTGACCCCTGGTTCTGGACTCCCCCGCCATCAGGAACATCCTTCCTGCATCTAGTCCTGTTAGAATTTTATAAGTTTCAATGAGATCCCCTCTCATTCTTCTGAACTCCAGCGCGTAGAAGCCCAATCGGCCCAATCTCTCCTCAAACGTCATTCCTGCCATCCCAGGTATCAGTCTGGTGAATCTTCGCTGCACTCCCTCAATGGCAAGAACATCCTTCCTCAGATAAGGCGACCACAACTGCACACAATACTCAAGGTGTGGTCTCACCAAGGCCCTGTACAACTGCAGCAAGACATCCTTGTTCCTGTACTCAAACCCTCTCGCTATGAAGGCCAGCATTTGCCTTCTTAACCGCCTGCTGCACCTGCATGCTTACCTTCAGCGACTGGTGCACAAGGACACCCAGGTCTCATTGCACTTCCCCTTTTCCCAATCTATTGCCGTTCAGATAATAATCTGCCTTCCTGTTTTTGCCACCAAAGTGGATAACCTCACATTTATCCACATTATACTGCATCTGCCAAGCATCTGCCCAAATCGTACTGGAGTTTCTCTGCATCCTCCTCACAGCACACATAGCTTTGTGTCGTCTGCAAACTTGGAGATATTACATCTGGTTCCCTCGTCTAGATCATTAATATATAGTGAATAACTGGGGTCCTAGCACCGATCCCTGCAGTACACCACTAGTCACTGCCTTCCACCAGGAAGATGACCCGTTTATTCCAACTCTGCTTCCTGTCTGCCAACCAGTTTTCTATCCAAGTCAGTACCTTACCCCAAATCCCATGTGCTTTAACTTTACATGCTAATCTCTTATGCGGGACCTTATCGAAAGCCTTCTGAAAGTCCAAATACACCACATCCACTGGTTCTCCCTTATCTATTCTACCAGTTACATCCTCAAAAAATTCCAGTAGATTAGTCAAGCACGATTTACCTTTTGTAAATCCATGTTGACTTTGTCCGATCCTGTCACTGTTTTCCAAGTGCTCTGCTATTACATCTTTTATAATGGACTCTGGCATTTTCCCCACTACCGATGTCAGGCTTACCGGTCTATAATTCCCCGTTTTTTCTCTACCACCTTTTTTAAATAGTGGGGTAACATTAGCTACCCTCCAATCCATGGGAACTGTTCGAGTCTATAGAATTTTGGAAGATGACCAGCAATGCATCTACTATTTCTAGGGCCACTTCCTTAAATACCCTAGGATGTAGATGATCAGGCCCTGGGGATTTATCGGCCTTCAATGCCATCAATTTCCCTAACACCATTTCCCTACAAATACCGATTTCATTCAGTTCCTCCCTCTCATTAGATCCTATGTTCCCCGACATCTCGGAGTTTATTTGTGTCCTCTCCTTTGTGAAGACAGAACCAAAGTATGTATTTAATTGGTCTGCCATTTCTTTATTCCCCATCATAAATTCCCCTGATTCTGACTGCAAGGGACCTATGCTTGACTTCACCAATCTTATTCGCTTCACATATCTATAGAAGCTTTTACAGTCAGTTTTTATGTTCCCTGCAAGCTTACTTTCATACTCTGAAAAACGATAGGTCTGGATATTTTGCAGGGGTATTCCCAGTGTCCTGCTTTAACTTCGGCAGGAAACTGACAGAATCTCTGGAGAAAAAGTGGAAATAATCAAGCTAAAAACAGATTGGTGTCTGTTCAGGTGCACTCAGTTGCAAGAGGACAATAGAAAAAGCTTGATAATATCAGGAAATCAAAAATGCTATTAGTGTAACTTAAGTAGAGGCTTTTTCAATAACTCACTGCCCCATTTATACTTTATGACAGTGAGGTGTGGGCATTAAAGATAAATGATAAATGTGGAACAGATTGGGTGCAAGCAGACTATAACAAGATCAGGTGACAAATCAATATGGAAAATATTCTGGCTGACAGAATTCAAACAAGATGGATACAATACCTTGGGTACATTCAATGGATGGCCACAAGCATTTGAATCAGTGGCAACTAAGAAAATCAAAGCTTTATTTGCATTACAGTATATCAGAGAAACAGTGGATGGAAGAGAGCTGAGGCTTCAAACTGAACAACAAAGAAATGAGTGGTGCTGGGCTATCGTGGAATGTCAATTGTAAAGGCCAAAGCTGGAAGGAAGATGATCTTGCTGCCACAATTTAAGCCATTTGTTTCATTACCTACAGTGGTGATCAATTTATACTATTGCACAAGTGAACAACTACATAATGTACTTGGAGAAGAGGTTTATCATCTTGTGTTCAAACATGCACCACAAAATGTCAGCAGGCAGAGCCTTTTTTAATAAGTCAGTGTTTTCTTGGCAGTACATTTTTCTGTGTAATAGCCATGCTGCAGATTAAGGGCATTATTCTAAACATAGTTGAAGGCAATACATATTTTATAGCCTTTATTTTGTACCTAATTTTTGATGATAATCTGATATTCTACATTTTATCATGGGCAATAGAAATGATGCTCTCGGACATGTCAGTTTTTCCTCACAGTTCATCCCGATGTTAGGGCTCAGTCTCGTGGCACTTCTCTGCATCATTTCCAGGGCTTTATTGGCCTCGATTTTGCAGTGGGTAATGATGGCAAACAAGTCAGTGTTTGTTGTCATTACCCCTCTGAAACTGGCCGTAATTTCAGGATTTAGCACATGTAAATGCAGAAATCCTGAAGTTGCGGGCGGTCAGTCAGTCATTTACTGCTCTGACACAGGCTGTGCTGTGGACCTCATTCTCCCCCACCAGCACCATTGCCAGCAATCCGTAAAATCAGTGGAACTGACAAAACTTGAGCTTTTCGCTCTAATATCGCTGTTAAATACCCCATTAAATGTTGAGCCATGTTGGAATAGGTGCAACTGGGGTTTTAACCATGTATTGACTGCTAAACAATCGTTTCGCCCCAAAACACAAATTTTTATAGTGGAGTGTCAAATTTCTCCATTATAATAAAAATGATTTTTTTTTTTTTTTAAAGTTTGTTCATGATATTTCAGCTTCTACTTTAACCCCAGTGTATGCCCCAACCTTTATTTCACTAACTTAAAACATTTTTTTTTTTTTTTAAAGTGCAAATAATTCAGTGCTTTCCATTTCTGGGTTTGATGTCCGAGAATTTGTCAATGCGATTGGCTGCTTAGACAGCTTGTTGACATCACTGCAGCTTTTCGTTGGAGTCCCATTACACAGCGCAATCAACTGCACGTCGAGAAAGGTAAAGTTCTTGCCACAGAGATCACAAGATCTCCGTGGGCAGCTTTCTTTGAGGTTAGCTCTCATCCAGAAAGTTGTTATATTGAAGATCAGTTGCGCACTTGACAATGTCATTTTAAAGAACAAAATTAGCAGGCAATTGCAACTGAAACCAAACCGGAAGATGAAGAATCCCCACTGCAGACATATTTATTTGTACCTGAACACTGAATGAATGAGAATTTGAATGCAGTTTTAAAAATCTGGTATCAGTGACTATAAAGCTGTCTGATTGTGGTAAAAACCCAACTGGTTCGCTAATATCCTTTACAGAAGGAAGTACATAACCGGTCTGGTCTATGTACGACTCCAGTCCCAGACCAACGTGGTGGACTCTTAACTGTCCTCTGAAATGGCATAATAAGCCACTCTGTTGCATCAAACCACTAACAGCGGTGTGAAAAAGTGGCCCACCACCACCTTCTCAGGCCAACTAGGGATGGGCAATAAATGTTGGCCCTGCCAACAACATCCACATCCCAAGAATGCATAATAAAACAATAAAGAATTACTCTTCCCAGTGATGAGCATTCATCCATTTTAACATCTTACAGCAATATCAAATTAGTACAATTCAATTTCACTGCTTTGATCTTACCTGTCGTAGATCAGGCCATCAATTCCATTCTGCTTCAGTATTCTCCTGTTTTCAGACTCATTGGTATCATCGCCCCAGCAAAAAATGACCAATTCTTTTGACTTGGCTTGTTGAATATAGTCCAGATTTCGCAGCAAGTCCTCTGCATGAACATTGACTCCCTTTTAACAGAAAACAGAAAGTTTAAGTAGTGGAACAAGGAAATTAAGTTACAGTATTTGAAAGCATAATATTAAACACAGTACTCTTGCTTGGGTACATGGAAACGTACAGGACCGGTACTTACCAGAATGTTTTCAGACTGTGCAAAACTCATTGCAATTGGTGTGGTTCGGCATCGGAGATCCATAAGCTCTGGATAGATGTTAGAATAGCCTTGGGTCAAGAAAAGAACTGGATACTTGTTTTGCTTCTGCCTGATCCTAGAAAAATAAAATTGTTAAGTATTTAACTTTGGAAAAAAAAACATTAACTCTCCCCCTTGCCTGAGGACTAATGGGAAAGAGGCAGTAATGTGCAGTGCCTCCAACCTACTTTATTAAGGCCCTCAAATATTCAGGTTCTAGGTACTGAGAAGAGCACAAAATGTGTTTTTTTATATCATAGTGTGCTACTAGTGGCAGGAATATTTGGTCTGGCACTGATGGCACACTATTTAACTGGTTAGCTACTTCTGGCTGTTCAGGTTTACAATGAGAGCAATTTAGTCATCAACACAGGAATTTGAAGAATTCTGAAGATAATTTGATGAATTAGTGGCTTAGATTGTACTTGAAGAAAATGGCTGATTTTGCTTGCAACATACCGAGGAAATAAAATTAATTTGGTTTCTGAAAGACATGTCATTAGATATTAGGGAATTCCAGTATTAGACAGTATTCTAAAATTAGCTGACTTAAAACGAGTACACAAAACATCAACTACACATAAAATGCACACAAAAGCAGTGACTAAACTTCAGAAAAGTAATTTATTGGTTAAGTACTTGAGGCAACCCGAGGTGAAGAGTGCTATATAAAATTCAATTTTCTCTAGCAAGATAATCTCTCTCATTTACATTCAAATTAGTCAACAAAAAACTGATCAACATACTGATTTAACCACCAAATGCAGTAATAATCTTGTTGAAAAGTTGATAACTTAATACTTGTGTGCCATAAAGTACTTTGGCAGCACTACAACTCCCATACAAAATGCTTAGGTTCTTGAACCGGAGAATCAAATTCCAATCTCAAGTCTTGATGATATTCATATGTGGCTTTCCCCAAATGCCAAGTTTTTCCAGTCTCAAATATACATGTTTTCTCTTTGGGAAGGGGAAAATGAAAGAAGAGTAAATGAATTCCTGGATTAATGATGGGTGGAAAACTAAAAATCAGCTACAGCTGCTACTCCCGTCTTTTATCTGCTGCAAGTGTGCGCGTGTGTACATTGGATATGTCTGTTTTGTTGGACAGGATCAGGCTGCACTGCCAGCAAGGAAAAAATATTAATTTCAAATATCAAAAAATAAACTTACATTGAACAGACATCAGCAACAAACGAGGAGAATACTATTCTTCGATTAGATACATTTTCCAAGACACATTTTAGGATTATATCAATAGCTTGATTCATGTCCAAATAGGTTGGCATGTTGCCCTCCCAGGTACCATCCTATTAACAGAGGAAAATACACAATTATTATGCATGTTTGTAACATTTTAAAACTTGTTTTAGTTTCTGTAGACAACCAATACAATTAAAAACAGCATATAAGCAGTGCATAAAGTACAACCTCAAATAAAACATTGTAAAACATGCTAAGTAGCAGCATTCTTTGTCTGACATTACAGTGACTTGCAAGCCATGCCAAGCATTCATGATTGAAAACTAAAAAACAGTTGAGTTTGAAAAATAAACTAGGTCATGAATCTATTTTGCTAATTCCTTCCTCCAATTTCCTTCTGCTGCAATAACAGACTCCCACACCAGCTATCTTCATGGCCTCTCAACAAAATGTCTTATTTAGTGGAATAGTGCAGAGCTGCAATCAGTTTTGTGCTGCAGACCTGTGCCTATTGGGTTCATATTTCCTAAATTAATTTCCCACTAGGGTCAACAAAGAAGAACTGTTAATCTCAAGTCTATGCTAGATTTAAAAGCAAGTGTCAAAGATGCAAGAAAGAATATTGGTCAGGACACCTGCTTGTCTTCAAATAGTGCAATGGGATTTTGGTTTAACATCGCATCTGAAAGACGCCACCTCCAACAATGCAGAACACCCTTGGTATTGCAATGAAGTGTCAGCATCAACTACCTGCTGAATTAATGGAGTAGGGCTTGAACTCACAACCTTGAGTCAGAGGCAACAGTGCTACCAACTAAGCCAAGTCAACACTTGCTAATCCACTGTGCTTAGTTACAGATTGAAGCCTTTTCTTGTACATTAACAACTTGAAATAGCCTTTCATTTTCTGAATGGTAGTTATAAAAGTAACCTGTAAATTAGTCTTTAGCGTTTAATGAAAGCAAATGGAAGATGTCCAACAACATTCTGCATGCTTTTAAGTGTTTATAGGACTATGTTTTTATTAGTCCAACAGGTGGAAAGCATCCTAAATTTCCATATCCATTAACTGAAAACCTAAGCTCCATCATTCTGCATAAACAAATGAGGTTAACAATTCAATTACAACATATATAAAAATTCAGACCAAGTACTACGCTACAAATCATCAAGTAATACAATGTTGCGATCAGTTAACAAAAGGGCGTAATTGTTGACAAATAAGCAAGCAATGTTAGTATCCTTTCCCCGGTATCCTCTCCCCAACATCCAATACAAAAATCACCAGTCCGATAAATGACGATCAAGAATGGATAAACTGTCAAGTAATGCAAGTGAAGTTCTGCCCTAGAACTTAGCAGGTTATGACGATGCTAACATTGTAAATAAGTTTCAGACTGCTGCACGGACCACATCCCAACAAAAACACAAAAGGCACAATGTTGTACTACTGAGGACATATATTACTTACTTTTTGTTGATAGGGCCATTTGACTTCTATGTTGAATCCAATGTGCTCAGGTACACATACTAAAACCTAAAAAAAAATAAATGACATTTAATTCATGCTAAAATGTGATTCACAAAAAAGTTGAACACAAATTAAATTTCAGAAATAAAATATTAACAGCTTTCTAAAATAGGCAATTAATTTCACATGTAAATGAAACTTGAAAGTGCAAAAATATATATTAAACTCTAATCATGTAAAGAAAATACCTATGTAAAGAAAATATATGGCAACAGTGGCGTACCATTTTCATTCCACTCGTTAACATCCTCACAACTCACATGTAGTCCCTCAATCAAGGGATGGAAATGGTGTTCTAAAGTGACCTATTGGGCATTCTATATAAATCAATCAAATTATGTACCTGCTGCAAGGGAGGAAATGGCTGGTTTTCTGAAACATCATTTTCATCATCCACTGAATTTTCTATGGAATTAAAAAATCAAAGAACTTAGATATGAATTTTGAACAAATCAGATTAAACATCTTCCTACAAAATCATGGATAAACACAGCAATGGTTAGAATAAAGACTAAATATATAAAACTCAGCTAATGCATTCAATTTAATGAAAACACAAAACTTTGACAATGTGTTTCAAGCAGACTTGCTTTCAAAAAGGTGCCAAAAGGTTGATGGATGAAATTAATTTAATTTGTTGCCCAAGACAGGTTTTGTTTCAAGGCAAAATTTAGAACAACTAGTTTCAGTGAAATTGATGATTTAATTTCATTACTCACGTGTGTTTGATGGCATTTCCAATCCCTTGATCAGTATACTCAAGTGACCTAGCTTCCCATGACATTATCCTACTACAATTTTCATGTTAAACTATGGACAATGGGTATCTTATAGATAAGAGAGGCAGCTGGTAGTTTTAGGGAGGGGCTGTGGAAACATAGGAACACTGCTGGCGAGAAGCTCAAAACCAACGTTAATATGAAAAAATGTGTATTGCAACTTTTTAACTATAATGTCTGAAAGTATGATGGACAATCTTTCATGGTAAACTATGAAATATTTGTATTTCACTGCTCTTACTGCTGAGTAAGAGAGTCACAACCAAGTTGCATAGGTCATTCACAAGCAAAAATAAATTTCACTTCACTATATATTCCATTTATATTATGGTTGTGCAAAAATAAATTTAAGGAACACTAGAGGTAGTTAAAGGGGAAGGAAAATCTGGGGAACATTACTTATTCAACGCACTCAATTTTCCAAGTAGCTGCCAATACAGACCAAAGTAGCAAAGTAATACAGACCATTAGGGTCTCAGTTTCAACTGGTCTGCACTGAGTTAACTGACCTCACACTGGGCAGGGGCTGGGAATATGGGGATGATGGAGGCAGAAGAGATGTTACAGCTGGCCTGAGCACCCTGCATTAATGGGGGACAGAACTGACATGGGGTTACCACTCCTGATCAATGGCCAATGACTCTACTAAAAATGTGTGTGTTTGGGCAACGGGTCAAGACAATTTGTGACAGTCACCATCAAAACTCACATGAATAATGGCCACTTGGTTAAGGGGAAGTGGGTGATGGGGGAGTAACTGCTGCCTGTGGAATCCTACTCAGCAAGACATCACATTTGAGGGCAATGAGGGGATAGAGCAGGGAGGGAAAAAAGCATTTTACCACTACAGAAATTGAACCTTAACAGGTCTCAGCAGATGTATCTGCCATTTTTCTCAGACTCAAGCTGCATGTTTAAGGCTGACAAAACTGGGCAGGTTTGTTTTATTACCTCTACAACAAATAGAACCAAGTGATAACTTAAAATAAATCTGGTACATTACAAACATGAACTCCTTTTTTGCCTTTAACAATGCAAGTGATCCCCATAGTAATGAAAAAATGATTAGTATGGATTTTAGATTCTGAATCTTACTGTAATAAACTGAGAATGGATACTTGCTAGTAATTGCAAGACAATAATCTGAGGGGTTCAGAAAATATCAAACTGCAAGAATGAAAATTGAGGTTTATAGCAGGCACCCAAACTCCAAGATGAGATCACAGCCTTGAAATCATTTCAACAATTTGATTTTTAAAAATGAGAATTTTATTGGGATTTCTTTTTGCTGTTTAAGATCTGTGGATTTCTATCACTGGCTAGCATTAGAGATACCGGCAGCAAGTGTGCTCCATGTGAAGCAATAGTGTTACTATAATTTGGTTAAGTATGTATTTATTTCCAAGTATGAAAGATCTTTTCAAATAAACTGCCAAAAGTACAATTTGCATTCCTGACTCTGAATTTACATGCAAAATAGAATGAGATATACAAAGCCGAAAGAATACTTTTGAATTCAAAGCATTCTTAGAAAAAAAGAGAGTCTGGTTATTGATGTAGAAATACTGTAATTCACAAAAGAATTAAACAACATGTTTTAAAACTAACTGGTTCAAAAAGAACATCCATTTTCTAGATTGTCATTTGGAAGACTATTAGTAGGACAGCTTTTATAAAGGATTTCAAAATACAATTCTAAAACATAACCATTAAATCAAAATGTCATGTGGAACCTTTGAAACTTTCCAACTCTATATGTACCTTTATCGCCATTCACCTTCAAAGCAGCCACATGAGCCAACTGAAAGATAAAAATGGCAAGTGATTGTGCCACTTATTAGTTATGAAAGATAGTATGAGTATAGCAGTTCACTGTTGTGCCCATACTTCAAAAAATTGCCATACTATGTAACCTTGCTTATACAAGTACAGGAAACTCTTCATCTGGTGGTGCGTGGTGCCGGTTTATCAAAAAGGCCGGATTACAGAGAGGTACAGTTAAAAAGGTACAAGAGCTCCGTACACAGCAACAAATCCAGGCTTCCCTGTTGCTTAGCAACAGGTGCAGGAACCCCGGCCACAAGATCCAGGCATCCCTGTTGCTTAGCAACAGGTGCAGGAACCCCGGTTACACAGCCACAGATCCAGGAATGGCCACTAATATGAAGTAAAACTTACCTGAACCTAGTCCTGAATTTTGCCGGTTAACAGAGATTTCCTGTTATTTAGGTGCCGGTAAATCGAAAGTTTCCTGTATAAACATGCACCCTTGCTTACATAAGCTTAACATGGAAGTTACAGTCCAAACAGAATTCAAAACAAGTTAGAAGGCAATACTGAACAATTAGAATTTGTAACTTTTGAGCCTTCAGATTTCTCTTAAAAGTGACTTCACACAAAATAAGAACTTTGTGCAATGTAAAGAAAGTAAATTACTCTACAATAAGTTACCTTAAAGTAACCATGACCCATTTGGCAATTGCTCTTGCTTTTAGGTTTTCCCACGCCATGCATTATTTCAGCTAAGACAGTGGCTATCTGACCTGCTCCCAGGCCTTCATCACTGCTGCCCAAATACATTGCTAGGTGATGAGAGCAGCTGGGAGCAACTCAGCTGCTGATTTTCTTCCTCTCTCCCTGTGGGATACACCTATGTTCCACTGGATCAGAAACTTGACAATATTCAGAATCATGGATGGAAACACTCCTTCCAAAGCTCAGAGCAGCAGATTGCTATATCAACCTCCTGCTCACAGACACCTACATTTGAAGCAACAAAATTATTGACAAAGAAATTCTAACCACAAGACATTATACTGAAACAATCATTTTTCAATTTTTTGCAAAGACCAGATGAGTGCCTTTTTTTTTTAATATAAAGTATTGTGCGATTTCATAAGCAATACTAATGATCAATGTTGCTTAAAAAAAAAAACCACAAAATGATTAGTACTCATTACACCAGAATTAGAAGGACCAAGAGACTGAAGGAATTTTTAGGGTAAAGAAAGAAATGTAAATATAATAGAAAATGCTGGAAACACTCAGCAAGTCAGGCAGCATCAAAGAGAGAGAAACAGAGTCAACGTTTTGAGTCGGAGACCCTTCATCAGAAATGTAATGCTCAATTAATAGATGCTCAAGGATGAACTATTTTTATATTAATGTAATAAACGAGAAAAAAAAACTTGCAGTAGACATTATTGGCTTCACAAAAAATTAAACAGAATGTTTCACGAAAGATGGCCGAATAAGCCAAGCGATAATGATTAGGGTTGATATAACTATCAAAAAGACCAAATATGGGGAGAAAAGTTCAGCACTAACGGGGAGCAAAGCAACTAGTGCCCGGGCGCGGCGCTGCCTTCCGCGAAATTCAACAGGTGGTTAGTGGCAGCGGTAACTGGTAGCGCTCCGCGCCGCCGGCGATGAAGTCATCGCCGTGCGCAGCACCCCATTTGCAATCTTCAGGAGTGCCCCGACTTACCGCCAGACGCTATTTCCGACGGAGTCAGGAGGGCCTACTTGCGGCCGGGGAGGCGCTATTTAAAGGAGGTGTGGGGCAGCCATTTTTGTTGCTGGCCAGCACCTGCCTCCGTTCCAGTCCCCGGCCTCCTTACCTGCCCCCCCAGCGGAGTGCTGGCTGCGCTCCACGAGCCCGGCACTAGAGTGCCTGGCTCTTTTGCCGGCACTCCCGATCTCCGGGAGCCCAGCTGGGCCCCAGGTCCCCAGCTGGGCCCCGGGTCACGCTGCACAAGGCCCCTCCCCTTTAAGGGGAGGAAGGCCTGCAATACCGCGGCACATAGCGCCGCGATATTCCCTCGCAGCACCCCAAGAGGGAGGCAAGGCTACCACTCAAGTTCCGTCAATTTTTAGCCCGATCTCAAAAGCAATTTTGGTGGAAATTAGTAATAAGAACAGTGGCAACTGACACGGACAAGCCAACTGAAGGTAAACTCAGAATTGATTGAGGTCCTAAATGAGAATACATGAAATTGTAGTAATTAACAGAGGTGACACATGGAAAGAATTTCACGTAAGAAATCTGGCTGCTCAACACAAAAAAGGCGACCGAGAAGTGACCAGATAGAAGGTCTTTAAAATTATAAAAGGGATTAGATAGGGTAGACAAAAAAAAGTTTCCACTTATTGGGGGGGGGGGGGGGGGGCGGGAATCCAAAACCAAGGACCATAAATAAATCCAATAAAGAATTCAGGTGTAACTTCTTTATTCAGACTGGTGAGAATGTGGAATCCACCAGCCCTAGTACCTCCTTATATGGCTCGATGTCAAATTTTGATTGATAACGCTCCAGTGACGTGCCTTGGGAAGTTTTACTATGTTAAAAGGTGCTATATAAATAAAAGTTGTTGCTGTTGTAGTAGTAAACACCAGCATAACCAGTTGGGCCAAATGGCCTGTTCCTGTGCTATAAATTCTATGCAACAACCCAGCTCCTGTGAAAATTCTGGTCAATAACTGAGGTCCCATTGTAATGAGAATGTGGTCAATAAATAAAACTAATTAATAGTGAGATAGCTTTCAATGCAGTGAATAGAAACTAAACAGATTCTATCCAGTTTGTCACTAATGCAAGACCACCTTCTGGACCATTCCATACAAGTTTGGGCACCGCCAACCACGATTCTAGGACTTAAAAGACTAAGCAATGCTCACAAAATTTGATTAATATTTGAAGAAAAGTTGACAAGGGATGCGGTTCAAGTCTTTAAAACAGACAAGTAGGTTACTCGAAAGAGGATAGTAAAACTAGCACAACTGGTATAAAACTGGCAAGCCTGAAGCAAGAGCAGAAATTAAAAGCATTTGTCCATACTGAGAGTACCAGATATGGGAAACAGACTCCAAATCAAACATAATGTTGAGCCCTTTAGAAAAAAAATAGCTGTAAAGGTAATGGAGGACATTGAAGCGCTGTGCAACTCTACTCCTGGAAGGGCAGGCACTGCAATTGGGAGTGGTGGGGAGGGCAGCGTATAAAATCATAGGAGAAAGTCTGGAGCAAATTTTTAAAAATATATTTTGAAAAAGATGGATGAATGTCTGGTTAGGAATGGGATGGAAAGTTATAACCATAGAGCCAGGTAATCAAATACTCTATATGCAATACTGGTTCCAGTTCTGCTGAGTCAGTAATGGAGTGCAATCAATGAGGGTTGAATACTGTAGACTGCAATGCTAAATCAATATCAAGTTCTGCTAAATAATCTTCAGGTTCCAGGAGAAATTTCATAGGACTTCAGCTTCTTAAAGGTTTTACCTTTTTCAGGAGATTAAATAAATTGGGAAGACGCCACAATAGTGGAAATTATAGTGGGCTGTTGATCAAGCTCAGCCAATGCTCTTTCTTGATCCACACTTGTAAAATGTTCTTAGTCTTTAGTATTACCAAGTTATTACTAGATTCAATAAAAAAACACGAAGGTTTCAAGCATGTACATAAATATATTTGACATTATATTGCTGACGGTACTTTTAATCCATTGCCCTGAGGGGTTACTTTTGCTTTTGAGAGGAGGACTCAATATTTTTATTGGAATTATTTTTGTGGTGGTGAAAGAATCAGAAACACACACTTTAGAAGTATTTAAACAAAAGTGCACAAATGTAGGTAAAGCATTTATTGAAACTATCTTATGTTTCCATTTAAAAGAACCAATAAACTTCCAGTAACAGCAACAGGGATAAAGAATGTTAGCACTCAAGTCTCTGCATTCCTAATCCAAATTCACCTGGCAGTAAATTGGCTTTTATTCCTCTACAGCTTTACAGTTATCTAGAGCTACTTGATATGCCTTAACAATTCCAGCAGTCTTCATTGCGTTTCCAAATTTCCCACAATTAGCTGACTCGCTCAGGCCTTCATTGCTTATTCTCTTTGCTGCATGGTGCTCCACTGGTTGACTTGGATCCTCATGGAACCCATTCCCATGATTGCAGATGAGATCAGGGGATGAACATAACAATGGAATTTCAGAAGTACTGCACTGAAATGTTCATTCTCCTTATTGTCACTCTGGGGTGTCATAATGGCTATTAAGGCCACAGAGACCCATGTTTTGTGGCAGAATATGTATGGCCATGAAGGTGGTTTTCCAGATCACTAAATGAAGTGACTATTACAGCATAATTGATCCCCGACAGCAAAAACTGGTAACTTGGAAAGGAGTTCTACAAGCAGCACTTGAGTGCCCCAAGAATTTGAAAGAGGCCACTTCCCAACTGCTTCCATTATCAGATAGGTAAGGGCCACTGTTTCCATCTCCACACTGCCCTCCCTCAAATCTTTTACCAACTCCTGCAATATGGACTCATCCAATTTGTTAGCCACTGTTTAGAGACACATCTGTTACTTTCATATTGCTTTCAGTCTCTTCATCCATGTGCCAAAATCTTGCACATCAGCAGACTGGCGTGAAGATTGGGGTGATTCAATTCCTTCTGGGAGAAGAGGCTAAAGTGCCTCATACATGCTGCACAAAGGCAGTGCGATTGTTTCCTTGTTCCTTTCATTTCCTTAAAGTGACATTTTTCATACAAGCGAGGCATCTAGCTATCTGGCAAAACCAGAGACTTTTCTTTCCATCAAACTAGCCAAAGTTAAATTGATGTCTTTTATTCCATTTTAACTTGGACCTGGTCACCGAAAGAACAGGTGATGTCTATTTAACATAGTTTTTTTTTGGGGGGGGGGGGGCGGCTGCGTAACTGGTTTACAGAATGTATACCTCATGCCCATCTTCACTGCTACGTGGGTATACGGAGTATTTAAAAAGACAGATCTTTAATGTTTCGGCCAATTATACTGAGCAATAATCCTCAAGGAAGTTCAGAATTTAACAAACATACTGGACTTCTATCTCCTTCAATTTTTCTGGAATTACCACTTAAGGCTCACCTATACACATTTATCAAGAGGTTGATCAAACTTTTGTATACCACTGGAATTTACAGCTGTGTCAGGAGGTGCCAGGCTTTGAATATTGCCCCATGAGAGCATGCAAATTTACAACATTGGCTACACCTCAAAAAAGTACTTCATTGGCTGCAAAGTGCTTTGGGACGTCCCGAGGTCACAAAAGGTGCTATATAAATGCAAGTCTTTCTTTCAAATAAATGCGGTTCTCTCAAGATATTTCAGACCATGCCAGTCAATTTTCTAGGTCTGATGACAAAAGCTTGTGTGCATTAATGTGCAAATTCCAAACTGGCTGGCTGACTATTACACCTTGGCTTTTCCTCATTGTGCATTAGGTCGAGTGATGGGTATGACATGAAATAGTTTTGTGGATGCTTTTATCAACTGTAGTCATGTTTATTATTTGTGCAGTACTATCATTATATTGTCATCCATATCAGTCTAGCATACTTTGCTTTTGCTATTAGATATTAACTATATGGGAAAGAGCAGGGGAGTGGGACTAACTGGACTGCTCTTTGAAAGGGCCAGTGCAGACTCAATGGGCCAAATGGCCTCTTTCTGTGCTGTACTATTCTATATAGCTTCTTACCTTTAATAGCTGTAACTGTACAAATGTAAGTTCCTTTACTGGAATTTCAAACAATTCTGAAGATTCTTTGTCCATTTTCTGAAAACATAAAAGCCACATTGGAAATGTGAGCAATATATTCAAAAAACCCCACAAAAACTGTTGCTACAGAAGATTATGAAAATTATTTAAAAATTAGTTAAGTCACAAGACTTAATTCCACTACATTAATAAAATAGAATCTAACATTTACACAAGCGGAGAGTTTGTGCTATTTGACTGACCTAAAGCAGATAATGTTTTTCCAATGGGGCAATAAAATTACATAATTTTCAAAAGATCAAATCCAGTGGAAATACATTATTCTAATCCTTCACTGGCACAGGCAAAAATATTAAGGGCAAAAGAAGCAGCTAGACCTGAACAAAAAGCAGGAAATAATTCTCAAAGACTAACCCATTAACTTATATTAAACAAATGGGCCTCATTTAAGCATCAGCCGTGGCTCAGTGGGTAGCTCTCTAGTCGGAGTCAGAAGGCTGTGGGTTCAAGCCCCACTACTTGAGCACAAAAAGCAGGGCTAACACCCCAGTGCAGTTTTGAGGGAGTGCTGCACTGTTGGAGGTGCCGTCTTTCGGGTGGATGTAAAAGATCCCATGGCATGATTTCAAAGAACAGCAGGGAAGTTATTCTCAGTGTCCTGGCCAATATGTATCCCTCAACCAACATCACTAAAACAGATCATCTGGTCACAACATTGCTGTTTGTGGCAGCTTGCTTTCCACAAATTGCCTACCATGTTTTCTACATTACAACAGTGACTACACTTCCAAAGTACTTCATTGGCTGTAAAGCGCTTTCAAACGTCCGGAGGTCATGAAAGGCGCAAAAGAAATGCAAGTTCTTTCTTTCTCATTTACAGAATGCGATTGGGTTGGATGGGTTGAATGGTCTTTTCTTATTTCATTTCATATGTTTTTACTAACTGGCACTATTCTCAAAGTACTGAATATAAACATACTTCTGCATCTCTTCACATTTCTTAACAATTGTTCTTTTAAAACTTAGTCAGGAATGCCAGTCCTAGGACACAAAGCATTTTATCTTTACAACCAGTGTCAACACCAAGTACTCTGGATGGAGCGCAGGCCAAAGCTTCCTCCAAACCTTGAGTACCTGCACTACAGTGACATTCCCATACTAACCATCCTTGCAGTATTAGACTAAATTTGCCCATTAGTGCCAAATTATAGGCAATTTTATGCTGTGGACTGTCGTCACTAGGAAATGGGGCAAGATTGCCCACATTAATTTCTTGTAATCCCCATAGTTATTAGGAAGAATACTTGGAGAAATTCAGCATCACGCCGTTTGGGGCGCTAACTTTAAAAAAAATATTCAGGGTTTGCACTCCAGGAAGGAAGTGGAGCACTAAATCAAGCGCTCCACTTCCTTCCTGGAGCGCAACAGGCAGCAGTCGGGGTGGTAGGTGTGCAGCACTGCCGCATTGGAAGGCTCATTCACTGCATTAAAGGGAAGAGCCATTGCTGCAGGCTCTGCAAGGGGAAAACTTACCTGGTCCCCAACGGCAGCCACGATCCGGCCGATCAGCCCGATGCACTGCAGCAGGGCGCCGGGCTGATCGATCGCTGGCGAAGACAAAGGGGGGGAAAAAAAAGAGTGCATTTCAGAATTTTTTACACTTACCTCGGCCACCTCGCCTTTAAGCATCGCCCCCGAAGTGCCCGGCCTGCTGATGAACACCTCCTGCAGTTGCTGGTGTTTTCGCCCAGCTATGCTGCAGGGGGTGGAACCGAAGTTCAGGTCAGGGGCTCTCCGGGCGAAGGAGATCGCAGCACAATGCCATACCACCGGTGCAAACCTCCCGTCGAATATAGTCGATCTTCTCACCGCTTAGCGCCCCATTATCGCCTCCCGGAGGCGATAACAGGAGGCGCATTTCTAGGCCTTTATCTTGATCATTCTGGGCTAGATTTAAACTCATATTCCACATGACAAAAATACATCTTCAACATGATGAACCAACTGAGTTATTGCTAGAACCTGCATCATCTTTGTGATTTCCAAACAAATGAAATCAAACCAGCATTAAACCTCATCTTAGTGAACAACCAGTGACAGTATTACATTTGTTACATTATTTGGTATGCCAACACATGAAGCACAGAATATATTTTGGATAGCTGCCAATGCTGACTTTTGAGACGGAGGTCAATCAGGCAGACATACATGTAGTTAAAGCTGCATTGAGGATACCATTTTAGATAATGTAAAGTAAGGTATTGGACAGATGCAAATCCAAAAAACATCCAATACTGACAACTTTTTTGCCCTTGGACATAGAAATTAAGATAGTTCATGCATAGTGGCCCTCTGGTTATGTGGAAACAAGTGCAGCCAAGTTCCTGTAGGTGTTGTCTAAAAGGGTGAGCACAAGGTTCACCAATTTGAACAACTTTTTGGACAGTATGCTCCAGTGTCACAGATCAAGGATAACCTTCTTACCATTTCAGTATACCAAAGTATCTGGAAAAGAAACCTGGTCTCTTCTGAAGGGACTCTGTTACACAGGCACAGCAATAAAACACTGCAGATGCTGGAAATTCAAAAGTCAAAATACAAACAGAAGATGTTGGAAACACTCAGCTGGTCAGGCAGCATCTATGAAGAGGGGAAGATAGGGTTACCGTTTCAGGTCAATGACCTTTCATCAGAACCTGAAGATTATGCTGCCTGACCCACACAGCAATACATTTTGCTTGGGATGGGTCAAGATCAAAAATCAGCTTCAAGAACAGCATCCTCATGACCTTGCTAGGAGCTATGGAGAAAGAACAATGAATGCCAGTAACCACCAAAGGAGTCAGTAGGCCTTCTGAGATAAGGAAATTAGAACTATCTCCCCAAGTCAACAGCCACCACAAAAGGCTACCATAGGTTTATCTAAAGGAGAAGCCAGAGAAAAAAGTGGTTGTTGTATGCAAAACAACACCACATAACAGTCGAGGCAAGAAGTTACCCCGATGATTAATCTCCTCCAGCCCTACAACCCGATACTTGTGCTCGTCCAATTCTGGCTCTTGAGCACCCCCCATTTTAATTGCTCCGCCACTGGGGGCTGTGTCTTCAGCTGCCAAGGCCCTAAGCTCTGGAAATCCCTCCTTAAACCTCTCCACCTCTTCCTCCTCCTTTATGATGCTCCTTAAAACCTACCTCTCTGACCAAGCTTCTGGCCATCTGCCCCAATAGCTCCTTATGTGGCTCGGTATCAAATTTTGTTTGATAACGCTCCTGTAAACCACCTTGGGACATCTTACTACCTTAAAAAAGGTGCTATACAAGTACAAGTTGCTGTTGTTGAGGAAAAGAATAGCTGCAGCCATGTTATGCTTCAATAGCAGACATGACTACCACCCAAAATAAGCTAGAAGGCCTATTGCCATTTTGTAGCTTTCAATCCAGGAAAGATCTGATTCAGAAAAACAAAGATTAAAAAAACTCTTACTAGAAACAAACAATAACTTCAAGCTGCAGAGATATATTTAAAACAAGGTGAAGTACTGCCCCCATTACCTAGGAGAGCTGTGTCTGTCACACCACACTAGATGACCACAGGACAGATACCTCAATGCTCATAAGTACTCTAAAGGAATGTTGCTTCCACAATGCTCGCAGTTGGCTTATCTGATATGTAGACAGTGCAAGAAAGAAAAATCACATACCTTTTTCATTGATATACAACAGGTGAGATCATGGTATACAATAGGAACATGGTCTTTTGAAAGATGTACATCAAATTCTACAAAGGCAGCACCCTGAAAGAAATCAAATACATCTCTTTATATTCTAGGTACTGTACTGCAATTGACTGGTGTAACTGAAGTCTTGTAAAATAATCAACTTGTCAATTTCATGCCCGTTTCAGAATAGATTCTGATTTACATCTCATTAATTGGAATTACATTTCTGTCATACTAAACTTTAAAAACAGTCAATATATATCTTACACGGTTTCTACAGTAACACAAACAATATATTCAGGACTTCAGACGCTTACACCAATATAATTACAAAGATATGAACCCTTTAAAATATAGAAGTTTTCTTAATTTACTCAAACGTGGAAGTATTTTTCTCCATTTCTTCTCTTATCCTACAATGTCTTGTTGCCTGACTTCCCCTCCCGTCAGGGACATACCTAGCATCTGCTCATCACTTCACTAATGGCGCAACCAAATATCACGAAATTCCATGGGTGAATGTGCTATATAAACACAAGTCTTTTTATCATGTCTCTTATAAATACTTCCAAGTTTCCCAATGACTTACACAAGTAAACATGGTAGTCATTTTGCACATAACAATGGATCAATGAGTTTTTAATTGGTGATGATTAACAGAGGAATGGCAACCATGACACTGGGAGAACTCCAACCTCATGCGATTAGCACCAACGTCCACTTGAACCATTAAAACAGGTAGACACAGCTTGGTTTAAATATTTCAGCTGGACAACACCAATAATGCAGCACTCCCTCAGAACTTAGAGGAGTATCACCCTAGATTATGTGCTCAAGTCTCAGTAGAGGCCTGAAAAGCACAACCTTGTGCTTCCTAGGCAAAATCCCTCCAGCTGAATCAAGCTGACACTATAGGGGAATGTGCAAAGTCATAGGCCCAGACCTACTGTTCCCAGGTACAATGCATTCCAATTATCAAAAATAATGCGACAACTCTTAACTTGGATTGTAACACTACAGCTGAAGCAACAGAAAAATATATGCAAAAAGCACTTTATATTTCAGTGGGCCCCCATCAGATGATCACTATTACGCATTAATAGTACAAAATAGGATATAAAAACAGTTGGCAAGATGACAGCAGGCACCATCTATGATCTAGTTGGATAACTCATCCTTATCCACAGCAACCATTTCCTATACCCATGTGAATTCATCTAGATTTAATTCCATTGTGGCATTCGCTGGCCCATTCACTTAATTCATCCAGATCCATCTGAATGCAAATCGATCTCCCCGATATTGGCTTGTGGAAAAGGCATGCCATTCTCATAGTCTAAAGGAATCTTGTATTTTTAATGAAACATGATGTCCTGGACTCTGTCCTTTCACCAACAAGTGCCAAGAGCACAACTTCATTTAAATTTTGTAGCAAAGTGCAAACCATGTCAGAGGTCAGCATATTGTAGAAGCTCCTGAATAACTGACTCTAAAGCAGTCTCCAGTTTATATGATTTGATGGCATTATTTGATATTCCTACAATTAACCATCTCCATGTTTAAGAATACTGTAGTCAGAGCACCCAGCCAACACCTATGAAAAATGCAGCACTACCATAACTTTTATCATACTAATGTGGTGTCAATTTGCATGTTGTAATTGTGAAATAACTAAAGGGTTCAACAATTACAGCCACTGAAAACATCTGATGTATAAGGTGTTGTGCCATCACTGGGGCCATGACAGCCGAATTAGACTTGGCTTTAAGATCCTATGCCATGTGCGCAATTTATAGCCTGCAAATCCAAAAAAAGTAATAAATGCGAAAAATAAGAAAAAACCCAAAAAGTATCAACTCTAGTCTTCATTCTATGAATATTGCTCAACATTCAAATGAACATACAATTATCCAAACAAGGGAGAAAACAATGGAACGATAGCAAAATACTGCAGATGTTGGAAATCCGAAATAACAACAGAAAATGCTGGAAAAACTCAGCAAGTCAGGCAACATCCGTGGAGAGAAATTTGAGCCGACGTTTCGGGTTTGACCCTTCTTCAAAACAATGGACATTGTCATTAAGTAATTCACGCCACTGAAGATTTGGTGGCACTTAACCTTCCTTAGTGCTCCAAAGCACACAAGAGTCGATAGACGAAACAGATAAACACACAAAAAAAAGGAAACACTAATTAATTCAGCTCAGAGCATGGAAAAACGGGAGAGGTACAATGCTTTCGACATGAGGTTAAATTACCAAAAGGTAGGTGAATGCAACAATCTTCCCAATTTGCATGTGGACATTGAACATGAACCAATGACTTATGCAGAAAACTGTGGCAATATGATGCTGTGGCAATAACAGAAACGTGGCTTAAAAATGGTGAGGTAATATTCAAGGGTACAAGGTGCTCAGAAAAGATAGGGAAGGAAAAAAGGGTGGGGTGGCAGTGCTGATTAAGGAAGACATTGTAATGTTGGAAAGGGAGGGTGTTCTTGAGGGGACAAGGACAGAATCCATTTGGTTAGAGTTGAGGAGCAAAAAGGGTATGATCACACAAGGGTATTCTAAAGGCTTCCAAATAGTGAGGGAGGTAGAGGAGCAAATCTGCAGGGAAATAGCAGAGATATGCAAGAGCTACAGAGTGGTGATATTGGGGGACTTTAATTACCCATATATTGATTGGGATAATGCTAGGGTAAAGGGAAAGGACGGGGAGGAATTTCTGAAGTGTTCAGGAGAATTTCCTTGACCAGTATGTTCTTGGCCCAAGTAGGAAGGAGGCATTGCTGGATGTGGTGCTGGGGAATGAGGTGGGCCAGGTTGACCAAGTGTCTGTGGGAGAACACTTGGGTACGAGTGATCATAAGATTTAGATTAGCAATGGAGAGGAGCACGGAACAATCTAGAGTGGAACTTCTAAACCGGAATAGGGCTAACTTCAATGGGATGCGAAAGGATCTAGCCAGGGTAAAATGGAACCAAAGACTGATTGGAAAAACTAAGAGTAATGGGTGATCTTTAAGGAGGAGATGTTCCAAGTACAGGCTAGGTATATTCCAACAAGAGAGAAGGGTAAAGGAACCAAAGCAAGGGCTTGTTGGATGATTGGGAGGGGAGGGGAGGGGCAAAGAGAATGAGAGTAGAATGGCACGAGGTGGGGCCTATTAGGGACAAAAGGTGATATATGCTTAGAGGCACAGGGCAAGGCTAGAATACTCAACGAGTACTTTGTATCTGTGTTTACTAAGGAGGTGGATGCTGACAAAATATCGGTAGAAGTGCAAAAGGTAGAAGCAATGGAAGGGGTGAAAATTGATAGACAGGATGTATTAGAAATGCTGGGTATGCTTAGAGTGGATAAGTCGCCTGGTCCAGATGGCTTGCATCCTAGGTTGCAAAGGGAATTGGGGGAGGAGATAGCAGAAGGGCTTGCCATAATTTTCCAATGTTCCCTAGATGCAGGGAAGGTGCCCAAGGATTGGAAAGGGTGTAAGGACAATCCTAGTAACTACAGGCCGGTCAGTCTAACATCAGTGGTGGGTAAAGTTTTAGAAACAATAATCAAGGAAAAATTTAATGGGCACTTGGTGAGGTTTAAGCTAATTAAGGAGAGCCAACACAGATTTGGAAAAGCCAAATCCTGTTTGACTAATCTAATTGAATTTTTTGATGAAGTAACATGGAGGATTGATGAAGGGAATGCAATGGATGTTGTCTACATGGATTTTAGGAAGGCGTTTGACAAAGTACCACGTAGAAGGCTGGTTAACAAAATTGTGGCTCATGGAATAGGTGGGTCAGTGGCAGCTTGGATAAGGAATTGGCTTAAGGACAGAAAACAGCGAATTGTGGTAAATGGCTGTTTTTCAGACTGGAGGATGGTAGACAGTGGTGTTCCCCAAGGGTCAGTACTGGGCCCAATGCTTTTTTTTAGATATATAAAATGACCTGGATATTGGAATAGAGTAGAATGTCTAAGTTTGCCGCCGACACCAAACTTGGGGGTGTGGCAAACAGTGAGGAGGATACCAATCGACTAACAGGATACAGAAAGGCTAGCAGAATGGGCAGATGGAATTTAACAGAGAAGTGTGAGGTGATGCATTTTGGCAGAAGGAACAGGGAGAGGCAATATACACTTAATGGCACAGTTTTAAAGAGTGTGCTGGGACAGAGGGACCTGGGAGTTAATGTGCATAGGTCCCTGAAGGCGGCAGGACATATTGAGAGTGGTTAGCAAAGCACATGGGATCTTGGGCTTCATAAATAGAGGTACTGAGTACAAAAGTAGAGAAGTTATGTTGAACCTTTATAAAGCGCTGGTTAAGCCACAACTGGGGTATTGCGTCCAGTTCTGGTCACCACACTTTAGGAAGGATGTGAAGGCCCTTGAGATGGTGCAGAGGAGATTTACCAGAATGGTTCCGCGGATGGGGATCTTAGCTACAAGGACAAGTTGGAAAAGCTGGATTTGTTTTCATTAGAGCAAAGGAGGTTGCGGGGCAATCTGATAGGTGTACAAGGTTATGACGGGTTTGGATAGGCTAGACGGGGAAAAGCGGTTCCCACTAGTTGATGGTACAAGGACTAGGGGACACAGATTGAAGATTTTGGGCAAGAGATACAGGGGTTGACGTGAGGGAAAACTTTTTTTTTTTTTTTTTTTTTAAAACACAGCAAGTGGTGAGGACCTGGAACTCACTGCCAATGGAAGTGGTGGAAGCGGAGACACTCAATGTTTTCAAAAGGGAGACTGGATGGGCACTGGAGGGAAATAAATTTGCATGGCTATGGGTATAGAACGGGGAATGGGATTGTCTAGAGAGTCGGCACAGACTCGATGGGCCGAATGGCCTCCTTCTGTGCCGTTACGTCTGATTAATTCTGGAAACCAGCTGGGGCATTGAAGTTATCAGATCAAACAACATTATTTATATATGCAGGGCTTCAATGTAAAAAAGATCGCACGGTGTTTCACAGAGGCACAATGAAAACAGATATCAAGCCAGAGGAGATTAGGAGGGGATGACCAAAAGCTTCGTCAAAGTGATAGGTTTTAGGAACTTTAAAGCAGAGGAAGATGGAGATGGACTGAGGATTGGTTAACCAACAGAGTAAGAATAAACGGGTCATTTTCAGGTTGGCAGGCTGTAACTAGTGGGGTACTGCAAGGATCAGTGCTTGGGCCTCAGCTATTCACAATCTACATCAATGATTTGGCTGAGGGGACCAAATGTAATATATTCAGGTTTGCTGACAATACAAAGCTGGGTGGGAATGCAAGTTGTGAGGAGGATGTATGGAGGCTTCAAGGGGATATAGACAGGCTAAGTGAGTGGGCAAGAATATGGCAAATGGAATACAACGTGGAGAAATGTGAAGTTATCCACTTTGGTAGGAAAAATAGAAAAGCAAGAGTATTTTTTAAAATGGTGAGAGATTGGGAAATGTTGGTGTTCAGGAGGGACCTGGGTGTCCTTGTACACGGATCACTGAAAGTTAACATGCAGGTACAGCAAGCAATTTGAAAAGCAAATGGTAGGTTGGCATTTATCACAAGAGGATTTGAGTATAAGAGTAAAGACGTCTTACTGCAATTATATAGGGCCCTGGTGAGACAACATCTGGAGTAATGTGTACAGTTTTGGTCTCCTTACTGAAGGAAGGATATACTTGCCATAGAGGGAGTGCAACAAAGGTTCACCAGACTGGACAATTCACCCCCCAATCCCAGGAACCAATGAGGAGAGATCGAGTAGACTAAGCCTATATTCTCTGGAGTTTAGAAGAATGAGGTGTGATTTCATTGAAACATACAAAATTCTTACAGGGCTTGACAAGGTAGATACAGGGAGGATGTTTCCCCTGGCTGGGGAGTCTAGACCCAGGGGTCAGCCATTTAGGACTGAGATAAAGAAACATTTCTTCACTCAAGAGGGTGCTGAATCTTTGGAATTCTCTACCCCAGAGGGCTATGGAGGCGCAGTCGTCGAGTATATTCAAGATATTTTTGAATATTT
The DNA here is from genome assembly GCF_052327205.1 of Somniosus microcephalus. Lineage (NCBI taxonomy): Eukaryota > Metazoa > Chordata > Chondrichthyes > Squaliformes > Somniosidae > Somniosus > Somniosus microcephalus. The sequence goes on from NC_140989.1 coordinate 148,139,151, forward strand.
AGGGAATCAAGGGATGTGGGAATAGTGCAGGAAAGGGGAGTTGAGGAAGATGATCAGTCATGATCTTATTGAATGGCAGAGCAAGCTCAAGGGGTCAAATGGCTTATTCCTGCTCCTATTTCTTATGTTCACGGAGGGGTTTAGGGAGGGATCTTGGTGGTTAAAAACATTAGGCCGATGATGGGGCGAAGGGAAGTTGCACATAGTCTGGAGAATGAGAGTGGAGGGCTGGGGGGGCAGGGGAACAGAGAGGGGATGTAGGGCTGAAGGTAGTTAGAGATATAGGGATGGGTAAGATCATGAAGGGATTAAAACACAAGGGTGAGAATTTTAATTTTAAAGTGTGTGAGGGGCCAGGGGTGCCAAGAGCCAGTGAGGACAGGTGTGATGAGCAGGTAGGACCTAGTGTGTGATAGGATATGAGCAGCAAAGTTTTGAATTAGGTGAACTTTACAAAGGGTTGAGAATGGAGGAGGCTGGCCAGGACAGCATTAGAGTAATTGCGCTTGGAGGTGTCCAAGGCATGAATGAGGGTTTCAGCAGCAAAATCAGCTAAGATAGTATCAACCTTGGCTCAGCAGTAGCATGCTCACATTTGAATTAGCTAGGCATGTGCTCAAGTCCAGTACTGAGGGAGCGCTGCAATGGAGGTACACAGTCTTTCAGATGAGACATTTAATCGAGGCCCTGCCTGTCCTCATTAGGTGGATGTAAAAGATCCCATGGCACTATTTGAAGAGAAGGGAAGTTCTCCCCGTGTCCTGGCCAACATTTATCCCTCAACCAGTATCATTTGGAAAAAAAAATCTCAAATCGCTGTTGTGCAAATTGACTGCCAGGTTCTCTTAAATTACAACAGTGACTACACTTCAAAAATACTTAACTGGCTGTGAAGCGCTTTGGGGTTTCCCGAGGACATGAAAGGCATGATACAAATGCAAGTCCTTTAAGGTAGAGGCAGAGGTGGAAATATGCAGTCTTTGGGCTGGACAGGATATAAGGTCGGAAGCACAGCTTTGAGTGAAACAGGATGCCAAGGCTGTGAGCAGTCTGGTTCAGCCAGTTTCCAGGGAGGGGGGTGGAATCAAGTGACAAGGGTACGGAGTTTGTGGAAACGACGGAAGATGATGCTTACAATTTTCCCAACGTTTAGGTGGAGAAAGCCATAGCTTCTACAAGAATGGATGATGAACAAGCAGTCCGACAGGATAGGAGGTAGGAGACCTTGAGAGATCGTGGAGACGTAGAACAGGGTGCTATTGGCACACTTGCAGCTAACTCCATGGATTAGGATGTTGTTGTCAGGGCAGCATGTAGTGAAAAAAAGAGGGGGCTAACTATGAATCCTTGGGATGATGGTATAGGATGGGAAGAGAAGCCAGTGGTAGTTAAGAATGAAAACAAGCAAGGGCAGTACCATAGATCAAGACGAGAGGAGAGGCATTGGTGGAGGATCATAAACTGACGACAACAAGGAGGGACAATGCTGAACAATCATACTTAGAGAAGGTCATTCATTATTTTTTCCAGTGTTATAGGAAGGGCAGAAAATCAGATTAGATGGATTCACACGGGGAATGTGGGCCCAGATCTGGAATCACACTCAAGGACCTTGGCTAGGAAAGGAAGTTGGAGATGGGACGGTAGTTAGCAAGGGCCGAGGATTAATAAGTGATTTTTTAAATGGGGGGGGGGGGGGGGGGGGGGTGGGGAGGGGTTGTCAGAGGAGAGAATATGAACGGTCAGGTAAAATGGGGCCCAGGAAGGAGAAGCTGGCTTTTTAGGAGGTTAGTATGAATGTCGTCAAGGGAGCAGAAGCTAGGTTTTATGAACGAGATGAGCTCAGGAGTAAGCTGGGGGATGATGGGGACAAAATGAGATGAGGGTTCAGGGCTAGGGTGGTCTAGCATGATGCGCAAGGGAAAAAGCAGCATAAGCAGCTGATCACATGGTCTCTAACTTGGAGATGAAAAGAAGCCACAAGCTCCTCACCCCTGTTGTTAGAGGTGAAGTTGAAGGGGGCAAGGGAAAGGGATTTAATAAGGAGGTGGTTGATGGCACAGAAAGGAGCCTGGGGCTATCTTTGCTCTCCAGGATGATCCTACAGTGGTGGGCCATTTTAGTAGAAGAAAGCAAGGTTTAGTAGAACTCAATATTGTTAGAACTAGATCAGTATCATTAAGCCAGGTGCGCATGGAGAAACTGTTTCCACTTGTGGGGGAGTCCAAAATAAGGGGACATAAATACAAGATGGCCACCAACAGGTCAAATTAAAAATTTAGAAAGAATTCCTTTACACCGAGTGGGGAGAATGTGAAACCCGCTACCACATGAAGTGGTTGAAGGAAATACTATTAATGCATTTAAGGGGAACCTTGATGCATACACAAGGGAAAACAAAATAAAGGAATATGGGGACAGGGTGGGATGAGATAATTAGAGTGGAAGGAAGCTTGTGCGGAGTATACAAAGACAAGTTGGGCCGAACGGTCAGTTTCTGTGCTGTAGATTCCATGTATCAATTTCCTGAGACAAAAAACTCAAGATACAATTTTAGGCATAGGATTTTCTTTTAAATGGAGCCTGATCACTGCCCTATCTGATTGTCAAAGTTAATCCACTATCAGGACATTAAGTGCAGTAACTCAGCAGAAATAAGAGCAAATATTTTAAGCGTCAATAAGTAAGGAATTTAAGATCACATGGAACCACTGGTTTAGATGGGTCAGACATCATGTGCAAAACAAGGCTCCGATCCCAGGTGTAGGTTACTGCTTATACTGTACACAGATTCAATTCTCCAAGACCACCACTGCAATGAGGAACTTAAAAACCACTAGATTTTCTCCACCTTAATGTCAGCAAAGCCCAAATCATGCTCCTCAGCTTTTATCAAGCACACGCGTGCCTCCAACCTTGACCCATTCACTTCGTAGGCTCCCACCCATTAGGTCCTTAGGATCTGAATCTTTGTGTACAACCTAATCCTTTCCCTGCATCTGCTTGGTTACCAAGACTGCCTTCTTTCATCTTTGCAACATCACCCACTTCTGTCAAAACCCTAACCATTATCCGAGCTCAAGTTCTCATGCTCTCCCAGTCTACTTCCTCCAGAAATTAAAAATCTTCCAAAATGCAACAACCCATGTCTTCACCTACACAAAGTCTCGAATTCCCACCACTGTCCATTAATGTGGATGCTTATCATACGAAAGAAGAATGTGGATGCAATCTTTGACTGAGGTGGACAACCCAAGTGTTAACTGAAGCTTGCCATACATTAATGTAAGACCTTTTTTAAAAAGGCTCTCCACGAAATAGCTACAGCAATGAACATAACATCTGGAAAAAGAACCATTTCTAGTTTGCCAATAATAAGCTGCTGCTGCTAAAAAAGAGAGAATTTTGGTACATTATAAAATGAGGTTTTACATGTAGTGGGTACTGCAGTAAGGCCATAGGTCTGCTTAACAGCAAACTTTTAAATGGCCACTATCTCCAATGTTTCCCCACTCATTTAGGTGGCAAGATATTCATTTGTACAATTTTATTCACTTCTCAGGATTTAAAATCTGCCTTTCATGTTATCCATTTGTTGTAACATAAAGCAAGTTTTCCTATATTGAAAACAAAATCTAAACTTCAAAACTGCCATAAATTTAACTCCATGAGCTACAGGCTAGCAATACTGGTCATATGAATCATTTTAAACAAATAGTTACATCAATAAAATTATTTTAAATAAACCTTTGGGGAAATGTATGTGCTTATTGTGACTTTAAAGCAACATATACTGGAAAAGCATGCAGAGTTGTTTTATTACTTACGTGACTAGCGGCATTTTTAAAGGAAGCTATTGTGTTTTCTCTGACTTTTGCGAGGCTAAAATACAATTTTTTTGACAAAAATCAGCACTATTAAAGTGTAATATGTTGTTTCTATATGTACAGCTTTAATAATTTCATAAATCAACAGTGGAATAACCAAATATTTAATTCCCAACATTAATAAGCAATAGCACTTTGTATTAAAATGGAAACAAAAATAAATTCTAAAAATACCCCCAAAAATTCACTTTTCTATCTACGGCCGAGAGGTCAAACACAATATAGAGTACGAAGAACAGATTGTTTAGGGAGGGTAAATAGGTGTTTTTTAAAAATCCTTGCATGATTGCTTCTGCTTTACTAAAATAATTATAGGAAAATTTGACCAGGCACATTCATTGTATTTGCCATGTCAGACCACCCAGCAAAAGGCAGTTCAAAAGGACAAGTCAACCTCCTGTGGCATTACACTGAGTCAAGACCAAGTACAGCTTTTAGGTGAAGCTGGTTACAAGACGGCAAATAATTGGATCAATCCATAATTCGGTCTTTATTTTTATATTTCCTTTATCAGTCCAAATTTACATGAAATATAAAACAACAGAAAATGCTGGAAATACTCAGCAGGCCAGGCAGCATCCGTGGAGAGAGAAACAGAGTTAATGTTTCAGGTCTGGGACCCTTCATCAGAACACCTATGCAAACTCCATGTAATTACACACATCCACCACTGGTGGCGTTGGATGAAGGGAGGCAGAGAAGGAGGAAAGGGGAGGGAGGTGAAGAATGAGGAGAGAGAAATTTGAAAAAACACAAATACAAAAAGGGATCTTGTCCAGATTCTCTCCCCCACCCACAATATAAACAAGTCTCTACTCTCATAGCTCCACCTATCTAGGCAGAGATGTATCTCAAGCAGCACTGCTGGGGGGATGGTGGTCCTACCACTTACATCAGGAGCCAGCGTGGAAGTCAGGAGGGAAGGAAGCACAGTAACAACCATGCCAGGCCCACAGTTAAAGGGGCAGGAGACATGAAGTTGTCAAAGCCCAGAGAAGCAGTGGCATATGATCACAAATGTTTTATATGCCCTTACAATTATCTTATAGTTGAGGCAACTAGCATAGATGCATTTAAGGGGAATTTAGATAAACACTTGAGGGAGAAGGGACTAGAAGGATGTGTTAATGGGGTTAGAGGAGGGCAGGAGGAGGCTCATGTGAAGCATAAAGACTGGCATGCACCTGCTGGGCCCAATGGCCTATTTTTGTGCTGTAAATACTTTGTAATACTATATTTGTAACAAAAAATTGCCACTGAACAGTGCCAGCTGGCACTAGATGCTTATTAAATATTTATTGAAATTTAAAAGAATGAGGGATAGAAGAGGCTAAGAGATTTTTAAAATATTTACATTATAATTAAAAAATGATTCCCATTTGAAAGTAAAACGTACCCGAAGAAAAAAACAAGATGCGGCACCGACTGAAAATTTCCAGAAAGGAGCTGTGAAAATGTTTAAAGACTGTGCAAAGCCACCAAGCAACCAGATTGCATTATTAAAGCATGTTAAAATTACATAGAAAAATCCCTATAATAAATGTGGCATAGGAATTTATAATAGAAAAAAAGTGAGACAAAACTAGACAACGGGAAGTCAAGTTCTGCACATGAAGTATGTTTAGATGCAAGATTTTTAATAATGTAATTATTCCAGTCTTGAGCAACTTGAACCTACCAATACTGTCCATAACTATTTCAACAAAATCAAACATTAGGTTTTAAACTTGTCCCAACCTTGTATCTATTCTGATGGAGTGAAATGACAATTTCTAGCCTTAGTTTTAACATTAGTGATCCTTTAAATTTTATATTGATGTATTAATAAGAGTAGTGAATGTGGCATATCCTGGCAAATAGTTCATGCTAGGCTGATTAACCTCCAAGAAAATAAAACTAGCTAAATATTGGTTTATAAGAATATACAATTAAAGGTGAGAAATGGAAATGGTGCAACAGCAGCACCACATGCTCTTGTGGTTTGATATTTGTGCAGTTTTGGGGCACATTTGAAGAATTTTCTGCTGTACACCTAACCTGGCATGAACACAGAGTACAAAAGGTGTTACACAAAGCTCACTACTGCTTTACTTTGTTTGCCAAAATTTGAAAAGGATTTCAACTAAATTTAACACTTACTTTGCAGATGTTGAATTTCCAGCGCCTCTGTGCCCAACATCTAAAGCCATTCTTGGTTTCCAATACTTGGACAACGAAGGAGACATGTCACAAATATAGCCTTCCACGGGCTTAATAACGATGTAGTCAACTATATATGCAGATGAATAAATAGAGATAGAAGTGGTTATTACTTTATATTCCAAAGACACGAGTGTCCTCAACTCCATCCCACAGCATGCTACCCACCACCATCTCAGCACAACCCCAGCCCGGCATGAGGTTGAAGAGGCCATCCGACAACTGAAGAACAACAAGGCCTCAGGAGCAGATGGAATCCCCGCCGAGGCACTAAAGCATGGCGGAGAAGCACTACTGGCGCGAATTCATGAACTCATTTCTCTTATCTGGAAGGGGAAGGAGGAGAGCATGCCAGGGGATCTCAGACGCCGTAATTATGACCATCTTCAAGAAAGGTGACAAGTCCGATTGCGGTAATTAGAGGAGTTTCCCTGCTGTCTGCCAAAGGGAAAGTCATCGCAAGAATCCTCCTCAATCACCTTCTCCCAGTGGCCGAAGAGCTCCTCCCAGAGTCGCAATGCAGATTCCGCCCAAGGGGCACAATGGACATGATCTTCACCGCACGTCAATTACAAGAGAAATGCAGGGAACGGCACCAACTACTGTACATGGCTTTCTTTGATCTCACAAAGGCCTTCGACACTGTCAACCATGAGGGATTATGGAGTGTCCTCAAATTCGGCTGCCCTCAAAAGTTTGTCACTATCCTCCGCCTGCTTCACGACGACATGCAAGCCGTGATCCTGACCAACGGTTCCACCAGACCCAATTCACTTATGAACCGGGGTCAAGCAAGGCTGTCTCATCGCACCAGCGCTCTTCCTTGCTGCAATGCTCCATCTCACCCTCAGTAAGCTCCCCACTGGAGTGGAGCCAATTTACAGAACAAATGGGAAACTGTTCAACCTCCGTCACCTCCATTCCAGATCCAAGGTTGCCCCATCCTCTGCCGTCGAATTACAGTATGCAAACGACACTTGCGTCTGCGCTCACTCGGAGGTCGAACTCCAAACCATCGTCAACACCTTCACCGAAGTGTACGAGAGCATTGGCCTTACACTAAACATCCGTAAAACAAAGGTCCTCTACCAACCTGCCCCCGCCACACAGTACTGCCCCCGATTATCAAAATCCACAACAGGGCCTTGGGCAATGTGGACCACTTGCCATACCTCGGGAGCCTACTATCAACAAGGGCAGACGTCGATGACAAAGTCCAACACCGCCTTCAGTGTGCCAGTGCAGCCTTTGGTCGCCTGTGGAAGAGTGTTTGAAGACCAGGACCTCAAACCCAGCACTAAGCTCATGGTCTACAGAGCAGCAGTGATACCCGCCCTCCTGTATGCCTCAGAGACATGGACCATGTACAGCAGGCACCTCGAAGTACTGGAGAGGTACCACCAACGCTGCCTCCGCAAGTTCCTGCAAATCCATTGGCAGGATAGGCGCACCGTCAGTGTTCTTGCTCAGGCCAACATCCCCAGCATCGAAGCTCTGACCACGCTCAATCAGCTCTGATGGACCGGTCACATTGTCCACATGCCCGATATGAGACTCCCAAAACAAGCGCTCTACTCGGAGCTCTGGCACGGCAAGAGAGCCCCAGGTGCCACCTTGGAAAAAGTGTAACATCCCCACCACCACCTGGGGATCCCTGGCCCAAAACCGCACAAAGTGGAGGAGAAACATCCGGGAAGGCGCCAAACAGAGTCTCTTCGCCGGGAACAAGCGGAAGCCAAGCGCAGGCAGCGCACGTCAACCCAAGCATCCCACCCACCCGCCCCTTCAAACACCGTCTGCCCCACCTGTGACAGAGACTGTAGGTCCCGCATTGGATTAATCAGTCACCTGCAAACTCATTTTTATTGTGGAAGCAAGTCATCCTCGGTTCCGAGGGACTGTCTAAGAAGATATTCTAAGTCATATTGTTAAAGAAGCTAGATGAAGTTGTATTCTGATTCCATTATAATTAAAGACTCCATTTTGTGGGTAAAAGGCAGCTTCTTCAGAGATTTGCTGAAACAACTGATATCTGTAGAATGTCAACACATCTGCAAGGCTTTAACGGTCATATAAAATAGCCTTGGATAGTTCAAATCTTCTCATGAATACATCCGTTTATCTTTTTCTGTACATGTAAATAGATAAGGTAGTTTATGTTATGTCCTTAGACTGTGCTGTGGAGCCGTTTACCTCCCGAGTCTTTGATATGTTGAGCTAATAATAACCAACGTAAAACCAGCAATGAAGATCATGGAGAAGGTGATGTAATGGCCTTTTACCTGAGCTTAAAAAGCAAGATTTTAAGAAAGTTACAAGATGAAACAGAAGGATGAGATCTATAAAGTTGAGCTCAATGACTGTAATTTGCAATCTTCTACAGCAAAGCGTCACCATGTGTTCTGAGGTGTTGTCTGAGAGTATGCTCATGTAACCCTAAATAAACTTGCAAGTATTTGACTCCTGTGTCCAGAACCCTCATTTCTGGTACATAAACTAGAACTATAGCCTCAGTCTATTGTTACAATATTTAAATTCTCTTAACACTCAATATAGTGATGCAACTCATATTTGTTAATTATCTTTCAAGTGAAACCTTTGACCACTAACAAATTATCATGCTACATGATTTTATTTTAGGCAATATTTTGTAAAACCAAGTGTCAAATCATACCACTGACTTTAAATAGGGCAAAAAAATACACAAATTACATAAATAATAAGCAGATAGCATAGGTTGCATTATAGTAGGGAGTGCACCTAATGGCTCAGGAGGAAGGTGCCAGCTTTGACATTCAGTCTGCCTTGAATTAACTGATCTCAGTTAGATGGCCATAGGGGACCACAACTGCATTTTGAGAAAAGATCAGACAGAATTCCAGTTCTTGACATTACCCAACTACTCCTGCTGGAAGCATAAAGAAAGATGGATTTCAGATTGAAATTTTCTGTGATGTAAAATCACCTACTTAGTTATGATTAATGGCCAGGACCGATGAAACTGCCCTCAGCAAACAGTCAATATAGTTGAAAGAGGATGGAAGATAAAATTGGCAAAGAAAACTAAGGTAGACCAAGATTAAAAAATTACTGCACAAGCACATTATCATTGTAGCCTTTACAATCCAGCTCACAGGTTACTAAACTGTGATCATTTCCTCAATTATAGTGCTAATAACTTAGAGCTATTTTGTCCCCTAAAATAATTTTCATTGAATACCTGGTCAGCTATGTTGCACAATCTATACAACAAATGCACAGTATTTAACTTTTCTAACTATTAGTCTATTGGCTAAAGCAAATGAGTAAAACATGAATATATGGTAGGAAACCTTTACCTAATTTTGGACAGGGACCACCACGTGCTATCTTGACTAGTTCATTAGCGTCCAATGGTGTATGCATATTTGTATAACTCTTGCGTTCCATCACTGTATAATTACACACTATATATTTTACGTTTGAATATTAATACCTTTCACTTTTCCAATAGTTTGTCTAGAATTTCTGCTCATGATGGGAAGTGTGATAATACCACTGGATTTTTCTACAATTGTTGAAGACAGAAGACAGGCAGTTCCGACAAGACCTGGAAGTGCATCACCTTGTACTACTGCTACACCCAACTCTTCCTGTAAAATAGACAAGTGTTATGAGTTTACACAATATTTAAAAATTCAAGTGATCCAACTTGTTCTTGCTGGATAAAATATTGAAAAATTCTTTAAAAAACCAATCGGGGGGGTGGGAAAAGAGTGAAAGTAGGGGGGGAAAGCACTTAACCTTCCTCAATACCCTCGACCCCAATTTTTATTTTTTTTAAACCCTCAATCCCTCTGTCCTTGCTGAGTACCACACAATCACCCTCTCTTCTCCAAGGTCCTTGAATGTGTTATTGCCTTCTAATTTGGTGTTCATTTCTACTACAACTGCTTGAATCCCTCGTACCAAAATGGCTGAAAGTCTGTGCCTGTGCTGCATTATTCAGGCCATGTCACGCCTAGACTCGATTACACCAATGCTTTCCTTGCTGGCCTCCTTTCCTACACCAGTGGATTTTAAAATCTGCCAACTGTATTTTATCCTGCACCACATTCTGCTCACCCATTACATCTGTCCTTGCTGACAGGCATTGGCTCCCAGTCCTGTAATGTTTCAAATTTAAAATTCTCATCTGTGCTTAAATTGCTCCATGCCCTGAAGACATCCTATCTTCGTAACCTCCTGCAACCCCCACTCAGACTGTTCCTCCAACTCTTCCTCTCTCCATTAGAGGCCGTGCCTTCAGCTGCCTCGATTCCACTCTTTGGCATTCCTTCTTTGTATCTCTAATACCTCCTCTTGAAAATTCACCTTTGACCAAGCTTTTGCTCACTCTCAACACCTTCTTTGCCACAGCAAGAAATTTATGGTCTGGGTGTTCATGTGATGCTCTCACACTCTGTTGTTTAACAGCTTTATTCAGGGGTAGGCCTCTGTCAGACAATTAATGAAGGAAACACCAAGAGTTAGAAAACTTTTTAAACATTACAAGATAAAAATGGCAACTAGAACCAAGACAGCAAAACTGGAACACACTCCCATGTCAGAAAAAAAAGGTGAAAAAAATGGGAGCTTTCAGTGGCTGAACCCAGCAAAGCTAATTAGTAGATATATCTATTGCACCCAGCATCTTTGCTTGCTGCCAACTGAGTCTGGGTTTATGCTCATCAAGATTTGTGCTGTCAACACAGGGCCGAAAGACCTTCCTGGAATAGGGCTTCCCTCATTTTCTCTGTTCTCTGAAGGATTAATCTTTTGACAAAAATAGCCACTTGCCATAGGCAACTTGGTAGAAGCTGCCCACCTGTGAACCAATGTGAATTTTTATTTGTGTCTGAAAGGGGAAAGAAGGGAATGAATGTAATTGGATTTGAGTACAGGAGCAAAGAAGTGTTACTCCAATTATATAGGGCCTTGGTGAGACCAGGGCCTTGGTGAGACCACACCTGGAGTACTGTGTACAATTTTGGTCTCCTTACCCAAGGAAGGATAATACTTGCCATAGAGGCAGTGCAATGAAGGTTCACGAGATTGATCCTGGGATGGCGGGACTATCCTATGAGAAGAGATTGTGTAAACTAGGCCTGCATTCTCTTGAATTCAGAAGATTGAGGGGGGATCTCATTGAAGCATACAAAATTATTACAGGGCTTGATAGGGTGGATGCTGGGAGAATGTTTCCATTGGCTGGGGAGTCGAGAACCAGGGACCACAGCCTCAGGATAAAGGGTAGGCCATTCAGGACTGAGGGGAGAATAAATTTCTACAGAGGGTGGTGAATCTTTGGAATTCTCTACCGCAGAGGGCTGTGGCGGCTCAGTCATTGGGTATATTCAAGGTGTGGAGATGCCGGAGTTGGACTGGGGTGGACAAATGTAAGAAGTCACACAACACCAGGTTATAGTCCAACAGCTTTATTTGAAATCACAAGCTTTCGGAGCGCTGCTCCTTCTTCAGGTGAAGTGGAGAAATGCATAAAGACACAGCTTATATAGTCAGAGAATCATGTCAGATGTTTACAGGTAACCTTTCCAACTGCCATTTATCACACCTCGGCAGAGAGATAATCACAGCAGTCAAAGGGGTGAATGGTGTCCAAACAGGTCAGTCAGGGAAACATTACATCAAAGAACAATGAGGTGGGGTCACAAGGGGTCAAATATTGCAGATGCTGGGGTCTGTATGAAAAACAAAAAAAGACAAAAAACATTTTTTTTGGCTGGAAATCACAGCAGGTCCGGCCGCATCTGTGTAGAGAGAACAAGCCAATGTCGACTCGAGTCTGGATGACCCTGCATCAGGTGGGGTTACATGTAGCGTGACATGAACCCAAGATCTCTGTTGAGGCCGTCCTCATGGGTGCGGAACTTGGCTATCAGTTTCTGCTCGACGATTTTGCGTTGTCGTGTGTCTCGAAGGCCACCTTGGAGAATGCTTACCCGAAGATCGGAGGCTGAATGTCCTTGACTGCTGAAGTGTTCCCCGACTGGGAGGGAACACTCCTGCCTGGTGATTGTTGCGCGGTGTCCGTTCATCCGTTGTCGCAGTGTCTGCATGGTCTCGCCGATGTACCATGCTCCGGGGCATCCTTTCCTGCAACGTATGAGGTAGACAACGTTGGCCGAGTCACATGAGTATGTGCCATGTACCTGGTGGGTGGTGTCCTCACGTGTGATGATGGTACCTGTGTTGATGATCTGGCATGTCTTGCAGAGGTTGCTGTGGCAGGGTTGTGTGGTGTCGTGGTCGCTGTTCTCCTGAAAGCTGGGTAATTTGCTGCGAACGATGGTCTGTTTGAGGTTAGGCGGCTGTTTGAAAACGAGTAGTGGAGGTGTGGGGATGGCCTTAGCGAGGTGTTCGTCGTCATCGATGACATGTTGAAGGCTGCGAAGAACATGGCGTAGTTTCTCCGCTCCGGGGAAGTACTGGACAACGAAGGGTACTCTGTTGGTTGTGTCCCGTGTTTGTCTTCTGAGGTCTATGCGATTTTTCGCTGTAGCCCGTCGGAACTGTCGATCGACGAGTCGAGCGTCATATCCCGTTCTTACAAGGGCGTCTTTCAGTGTCTGTAGGTGTCCATCGCGTTCCTCCTCGTCTGAGCAGATCCTGTGTATTCGCAGGGCTTGTCCATAGGGGATGGCTTCTTTAACGTGGTTAGGGTGGAAGCTGGAGAAGTGAAGCATCGTGAGGTTGTCCGTGGGCTTGCGGTAGAGTGAAGTGCTGAGGTGTCCGTCTTTGATGGAGATTCGTGTGTCCAGGAATGAGACTGATTCTGAGGAGTAGTCCATGGTGAGTTTGATGGTGGGATGGAACTTGTTGATGTTATCGTGTAGTCTTTTCAGTGATTCTTCGCCGTGGGTCCATAGGAAGAAAATGTCGTCGACGTATCTGGTGTATAGCGTTGGTTGGAGATCCTGTGCAGCGAAGAAGTCTTGCTCGAACTTGTGCATGAAGATGTTTGCGTATTGGGGTGCGAATTTGGTCCCCATGGCTGTTCCGTGTGTTTGGGTAAAGAACTGGTTGTCGAAGGTGAAGACATTCACCTTCGACAGGTATATTCAAAACAGAAGTCGATAGATTTCTGACTAGTAAGGGCATCAAGGGACATGGCGATAGCGCCGGTGAATAGAGTTGAGGCAGAAGATCAGCCATGATCTCATTGAATGGCGGAGCGGGCTCGAAGGGCCTACTCCTGCTCCTATTTCTTATGTTCTTATGTAATTGGGAGAATGAATGTAGTTTGGGGAAATAAGGCTCCATGGGACAGACCTGCCTAGATTGACACCATGCAGATTTGTCATTTCCTTAAGCTAGTGATATCTTGGAACACCTTTCAATGAATAAATATTGTATAACAAGGCTCTTGAGGCTATACCATCCTCTTTTTTGAAGGGATGGGAGAAAGGGAGCAATCTCCTTGATTAACATTTTATTTTTGCTCTCTGGAGGAGTGATTGTGTTGGTATGCTGGGGTCATTTTAGAAGTGCACCTGGCCATTGCTCGGTATCAGATCAAATGAGGTGACTGCATCGATGAAGACAAGTCAGTCACTTGAGTGTCAATCGGGGACAGGACATACCAGCCATCGCCAATATCAACATTTGCTCATGCTGACCCAGTGCCTTAAGCTGAAGGTTGAGCTAATACATATCCAACAACAGAGGCCAAATGGGACATACGGCATTCTCTTTCCCTCCCACCACCCCACCAACCACCCCCCCACCCCCACTCCTACTAGCATCTTTTCTGCTAAGTGAGAGAATACAGAATATGGTTCATCTAGGGTGCCTTGAAGTGGGCTTGCAAATCTTTACTTTGACACTCCATTCTTTATCCTATAGTTCGAAGAGTCCTTTGTCAAGCTGGATAGACAAATAGAGTCTATACATTCTGGTGGGCAGGACTTTCAACAACTGAACCAGTTATATCAAACCTACTTGCAGAGTCTAGAACAAGGTTTGCCTATGAAAAAAAAAAAACTGGTGACATTGGAAGGCACAAAGATGCATTGTGACTGACTTTTGCTGAGAGGACTTCTCAGCAGTTGATGGTAATTTTGAAGCCAGACACCAACAAAAACAGGTAGCCACAAACAGACCACAATCACTAAAGAATGTTGTAATTTGGTCTAAAAAAAGTTAAAAATACACATCGACGAGCCTGGACAAAACCTCCCCGGGACCGAAACAGAAGCCTTAAATTCCCGAACTAGCAAACCTGTAATATGTACCATTACCCAAGAAATCATATAAAGTTTGCTGAATGTAACAACTTGAAAAGTTTTATTTTTTATTTTCACTGTGTGGGAAAGAACCAAGGTTGCTTCTAATTACAGAAGAACGAGCGGAGGCGTCCATCAGAATTAGGTCGTTTCAGTAGGGGGCAGGAGACAAGATCATCTTATTCGCCAGGTTCCAAGGCATACGCAAAATCTGGCTGTGAATGACATGATTTGTATCCATTGTTGCTGATTAAGGAAATTTTCTAAAGTATTGGCCATTTTCTGCACTGAGGTAGTTACCAGTTTCTCATCATCCTCCTCCTCAAAACCTGTGTCAATGAGATGGTGTTCTAAATGATTTTTCTCATGAATACAGCAATTACTACTCCAGCATGGAAGTTTCATATTGAATCCTTTCCTTCCACCTCAAACTTTTGTACACACAATTTGCTGATGACACAAAGATAGGTGAGAAAGCAAGTTGTGAGGAGGACACAGTCTGCAAAGTGATATAGATAGGTTAAGCGAGTGGGCAACAATTTGGCAGATGGCGTATAATGTGGGAAAATGTGAGGTTATCCACTTTGCAAGTTTTGGTCTCGGATATACTTGCATTGGAGGCAGTTCAGAGAAGGTTCACTAGGTTGATTCCCGAGATGAAGGGTTGTCTTATGGAGAAAGGTTGAGCAGTTTGGGCCTATACTCATTGGAGTTTAGAAGACTGAGAGGTGATCTTATTGAAACATAAGATTCTGAGGGGGCTTGACAGGATAGATGCAGGGAGGAGGTTTTCTCCTCGTGGGGGGAATCTAGAACTAGGGGGCATAGTTTCAGAATAAGGGGTCGCCCATTTAAAACAGAGGAGAAGGAATTTCTTCTGAGGGTCGTGAATCTTTGGAATTCTCTACCCCAGAGAGCTGTGGAAGCGGAGTCATTGAATATATTCAAGGCGGAGATAAACAGATATTTGAGCTACAGGGGAGTCATGGGTTATGGGCAGCAAAGTGGAGCGGAGGCCAAGATCAGATGAGCAATGATCTTATTGAACAGCCTACTCCTGCTCCTATTTATGTTCTTATAACACACACGTTGATAATTAATTTACATATTTCCCTTAGAAGGTTTTTTTTTTTTTTTTTTTTTATAAATTAAACTGTGCAACAGAACAAAAATTGTCATACCTCAAAGAAGTCAAAAATCAGTTCCAGGTTATCTGGCTCCATGGTTTGAATGCTATACTCTGTCCACTGGCCAGGTTCCAAGGCATATCCAAAATCTGGTTGTGAATGACGCGATTTGTATCCATTGTTGCTGATTAAGGACATTTCTAAAGTATTGGCCATTTTCTGCACTGAGGTAGTTACCAGTTTGTCATCATCTTCCTCTTCCTCCTCAAAACCCTCCAATGTCAATTTTACCCTTAAAAACAAAATGGGCATAAAAGAATTCCAATTAAAAAATACTTGCAGGGCATTCACTTCATATCGAAGAATCTGTAACTTTGTACTGGACAGTTTAAGAAAAAAAGGACTAATTGCAAGCTCAGTCTACCAACCAGGCAATTAAAGTAATTCCTGGAGTTACTGCTGGCATCCAAGGCTTTCAGCTAGAACCATGATTACCTTGTTCATACAACCAATATATTGCATATTTGAGTCACCATCAGATCTTTTCATCTACATAAAGCACCATTGTGTGAGGAGAAAGAATCCTTTAGGGAGGGAAATCTGGAGGTCCCGCCCAGGCTACTTGCCAGCTTCATAATGGGAAAAAAAACACGTATGTGCGACAATTTGAATGGGTCGTGCACCCCCCACTCCCCCAAAAAAATTTAATGGAAATTGCCTAGCAAGTCACTCAGTTGTACCAAACCATTGTGACCCACAGACTAGTCAAGCAACAGCACGACAGTCATACGCTCAGAATCATACCTTTCAACCAACACCCCAGACTCAAACCATCATCCCTGGGTATGTCCCGCCCCGCCGGCAGGATAGACCTACCAGTGGTGGCGGCATAGTGGTATACAGCTGGGAGCCCTCAACGTTGACTCCGGACACCATGAAGTCTCATGGCATCAAGTCAAACATGGGCAAGGAAACATCCTGCTGAATACCACCTGAAGCACAGAGTAGCATGGGCACAGAATGTACTCTGGGTGGGGGACTTCAATGTCATCACCAAGAGTGGCTCGGTAACACCACTACTGAGAGTTGACCGAGTTCTGAAGAACATAGCTGCCAGACTGAGCCTGTGGCAGGTGGTGAGAGAACCAAAATGAGGAAAAAACCTGCTTGACCTCGTCCTCACCAATCTACCCGTCGCAGATGCATCTGTCTATGACAGTATTGGTAGAAGTGACCACCACATAGTCCTTGTGGAGACAAAATTCCATCTTCACACTGAGGATACCCTCCATCGTGTTGTGTGGCACTACCACCATGCTAAATGGGATAGATTCAGAACAGGTCTAGCAGCTCAAAACTGGGCATCCATGAGGCGCTGTGGGCCATCAGCAGCAGCAGAATTGTATTCCGCCACAATCTGTAACCTCATGGCACAGCATATCCCTCACTCTACCGTTACCATTAAGCCAGACGACCAGCCCTGGTTCAATGAGGAGTGTAGAAGCACCAGGCGAACCCGAAAAGGAGGTGCCAACCTGGTGAAGCTGCAACACAGGACTACAAACATGCTAAACAGCGGAAGCAACACGCTATGCTCAGAGGCAAGTGATCCCACAACCAACAGATCAGATCAAAGGTCTGCACTCCTGCCACATCCAGTTATGAATGGTGGACAATGAAACAAGGGGAGGAGGTGGCTCAATGAATATCCTCATCCTCAATGATGGCAGAGCCCAGCACGTGAGTGCAAAAGACAAGGCTGAAGCGTTTGGAACCATGAAGTGCTGACTGGAGGATCCACCCCGGCCTACTCCAGAGGTCCCCAGCATCACAGAAGCTAGCCTTCAGCCAATTCAATTCACTCCGCATGACATCAAGAAACAGCTGAGTGCACTGGATACAGCAAAGGCCAAGGGCCCCGACAACATTCCGGCCAGTGCTGAAGACTTGTACTCCAGAACTAGCCGCGCCACTAGCCAAGCTATTTCAGTACAGCTACAACACTGGCATCTACCAGACAGTGGAAAATTGCCCAGGTATGTCCTGCCACAGAAGGCAGGACTAATCCAATCCAGCCAATTAGCACCCTATCAGTCTACTCTCAATCATCAAAGTGATGGAAGGGGTTGTTGAGTAAGTGTCGTTTGACACCGTCATCAATAATCTGCGCACCAATGCTTAGTTTGGGTTCCGCCAGGACCACTTGGCTCCAGACCTCATTACAGACTTGATCAAGACATAAACAAAAGAGCTGAATTCCAGAGGTGAGGCGAGAGTGACTGTCCTCGACATCAAGGCAACATTTGACCTGGTGCAGCATCAAGGAGCCCAAGTAAAACTGAAGCCAATGGGAATCAAGTGTAAAACTCTCCACTGGCTGGAGTCATACCTAGCACAAAGAAAGATGGTTGCGGTTGCTGGAGGCCATTTGTCACAGCCCCAGGGCATCACTGCAGGAGTTCTTCAAGGTAGTGTGCTAGGACCCCCAACCATTTTCAGCCGCTTCATTACTGACCTTTTGATCAGCCATGATCTCATTGAAAGGCGGAACAGGTTCAAGGGGATAAATGGCCTACTCCTGTTCCTATGTTCCTTCAATCAGAAGGTCAGAAGTGGAGACATTCGCTGATGATTGCATAGTGTTCAGTTCCATTCACAACTCCTCCGATAATAAAGCAGTCCGTGCCCACATGCAGCAAGACCAGGACAACATTCAGGCTTGGGCTAATAAGAGGCAAGTAACATTCACACCACACAAGTTCTAGGCAATGACTATTTCCAACAAGAGAGAATCTAACCACCCCCATGACATTCAATGGCACTACCAGCAACGCCCACATCCAGTGAATAAAAAGAGATTTTCTTTTAAATTGTAAATGCTTTTAGTTACAGTATGTCTTAATTCACTGGTCTAATGCACATAGCTATATAGCCCGGGCACTGTGCAAAAGTGATGTAAAGTTGTTGACAATGCCCGAAACCGGCATTTTCGGCGTCCCCACGGGTGTGTACACACGCGTAGGGATCGGAATATCTGACCCATTATGTTTTAAAGAAACCAAAGTTGAATTTGTAAGAATCAATACTATCTGCTTCCATCTTCTCCCTAGGGACCATGTTCCGTAGATTTACCACTCGCTCACAAAATCTTTCCAGATTAGTTCTGAATTTACCCCCTTTCGACTGCAGGCGGTGTCCTCTGGTTCTACTCTTCCTTTTGATCTAGACAGGCCTCTCATTATTCAATAGGTTGAAACCTGTACTCTCAAGTCAGTATACCATAGTACTTCACGATGAAGCAGGAGTTGAAACTCAGAGCTTCATTTCATCTTTCAGGTTACAAAATATCAAATTTGCATCAGGTTTTTTATCCAATTCCCCTTCCATGTCACAGACATATTATACTTAAACTAATGCAATAATCCACCTCTTGTTCCCCATTACTCACGGGCCCACCATAAATCGAGGTGAATGCAATAATCTTGCCTCACATTTAGGCAGGTCATATTGACTGGTACTCCAATTTTCATTAGTTATAGACAGTTAACACTTTGGTGGGTTTTAGATGAGGCCGAGCAGACAAATTATAGTTTGATTTATTAGCTCTGCAATTATCTAACTTAGTCCACTATGATTGCAAATGCAAGTTGATAATCCTAGTAGTCACTGAAAGAGAGAACACTTCACAGAACTCCCTTCCAGCCTCTTCATAACACAAGTGAAGATCAGTTTTAAAACTTAAACAATTATTTTTATTTGAAAAATAACCCAATCTTCCAATGCTGCTTCAACAAATAAAACTTCTTCTGCACAAAATAATTCTAATGCCAGAGCAACTTGGGTTCCATTAGTTAGAATATGTAGTGCCTGCATGGCTAGAAGTTAAGAGTATCAAAACATTTAGACTTTTAAAAAATATATTGCTCAGACAGTTGTTTTTATTTTAGAAGATTGACTAATAAAGCAAAAAAAAATGCAGAATTCTGCTACTGTCACAACATTAATTTTTCATGTTATGCAAGTTGGTAGCACTTTACCTTGGGAGTCAGAAACTCATGGGTTGAAGCCCCATTGCTGATTTCAGCATATAATCTTGGCCAACAGTTAGTGCAGTTCCAAAAGTGATTCATTGGATGAGGACTTAAGCACCAATAAAGAAATAACTTGCCTTTATGTAAGTGGCACAAGGAAATACAGCTGAAAATAACTGACAGAAGCAGACATCTCAGAAAATTGATGCTATGATATCTGAGAACTGAAAGTCTGGAGAATGCAAAGTGGAGTGCTATGGCAAGATCCAAAGTCTTTTGTGCTCTAAAGCTATACTCCAACAAACCTGGTTTCATAGAGGGTTAGCAAGGCAATAACACTAAGGGAAGAAAGGTCCCCACACAAGTAAAAGTGTTTACAGTTTCACTGCTATTATTATGCAAGCTCCTCTTGGAGCGACACAATGTTAAAATATCGACACACAACTCAGTAGTTTCTAAACATCATGCGCAAATACCACTCCAGTTCCATTGTGAGGTTGGATTACTCACGGGCAATTCTCTCAAATCTGTAGAAAATAGATCCCAGTTTGACCAATGAATATCGTCAACCTCATTCAGTTCACTGGTCTTAATTTCATTGCATATGGCAGTTACAATTAGCATCTCCTAACAATCAAGTCCAGGTTTGATGTTCTGAACAGTCTTAATTGAGCGTTAAAATTTAAATTAACAAAAATAGTTTACCTAAATCTGGATTTCTTGAACTTCTTCTTGGATATGGAAACTGGAGGTTTCTCAGAATAGTGTAACCTCAAACGAATTTCACTTTGGCAAGTTAACCACCCAGAATCCAATTTCTCAACACCATCTATAAACACAAATCAAGTTATTCAGTTTATGTCCATTAAAAAATAAATTCTACAAAATCTTCCAAATACAGTATCAGCATACATTTTGGAACACTGCTAATTAACTATCACATAGAAACATAGAAGATAGGAGCAGGAGTAGGCCATTCGGCCCCTCGAGCCTGCTCCGCCATTCAACGAGATCATGGCTGATCATCCAAACCCTAGCACCCGGTCCCTACACTGACAGCCATCCCACACAAGCCCTATCCCCGTAACCCCATAACCCCACGTATTTAATCCCCCCAAACACTAAGGGCCAATTTTTTTTATCATGGCCAGTCAACCTAACCCGCACATCTTTGGACTGTGGGAGGAAACCGGAGCACCCGGAGAAAACCCACGCAAACACGGGGAGAATGTGCAAACTCCACACAGTCGCCCGAGGCCGGATTTGAACCCGGGTCTCTGGCGCTGAGGGGCAACAGTGCTAACCACTATGCCACCGTGCTGCTCCACAGACCGTTTGTGTGCGCAGGATTTTTGCACAGCATTACATTCTGGTTGAGCCAGGTTATTATACTCCAGTATCAGTGACAGCACAGTGAATCTTTTATTAGTGTCAAATAACAGAAGCTAACAGGTTAGTGCTCTGGTAACTCTAATCAGTTAGATTCCAAAACATGTTACAGGGAAGAATTGTTGCACATTGTCTTTATAAAAATTACTAACATAAATTACACTGTTAAAAACATAAAACTAAAATCTAGAAGAAAAAACAGTCAATCGTAACAACAGATTGTAGGTCTTCTTTCAGAATGCACTGAGGCTTCACAACAAAAATCCAATCTGTCTCTCTCACTGTGTACCCTCAGTAGAATCCCTCATCTGATCATCCACACTCTCCAATCTTAATAAAATGAATTTGGGTTGCTGTTAAAAAAGCCAGTGGGCTAATTTCATAGAAGGGACTAAAAAGAAGCTAGTGGACAAATGACATAGAAGAGACAGAACAACTTAATTTTGTCAGCCTTAGCTCAGCTGTAGCACGCTCACCTCCATCAGAAAATTGTGGGTTCACGCCTCACTTCTAAGATTTCAGCACATAATCTAGGTCGACACTTCAGTGCTGTACTGTGGAGGTGCTGTCTTTCAGATGCAATGTTAAACTGAGGTCATACCTGCCCTCTGAGATGGACATAAAAGATCCCATGGCACGATGGAGTTCTCCCCAGTGTCCTAGCCAACATTTGTCAACCAACATTAAAAAAAACATTTCCTGGTCATTGATCTCATTGCTGTTTGTGGGACTTCACTGTGCACAAATTGCCTGCCACATTTCCCTACATTACAAAATTGATTACACTTACAGAAATACTTAATTGGCTGTGAGTAGCTTTGGGATGCCCTGAGGTTATAAAAGGTGTTTTATAAATGCAAGATCTTCCTTTTCTTCTAAATTTGGTCTGGAAAAGTCTCTGATGTAATAATTTAAAACTTACATCTTCAACACAATTTTCTAGATAGTGATTCTATCTGATGTATCCTTATTCACACCATACTCTAAGACAACTTGACATAGATAGTAGAGTTGAGGAAGTGCTAACAAGGTGTCTAAAATAACTACTGTTGTTGTTCATGTGGGGACAAATGACATTTTGGAGAGTTGGCCAGAAATCATGAAGCACAGATCATAAAAAGATGGTACAGTACATAACATTAAATGATATGGGCTTCAGGGAGGGATGAGAATCTGCAGCTACGCAATCAAACTAAGAGCCAACGAAGGGAAGCTAATACAGATGAGAGTTTTCAATTATCCAGGAACAAACAATGAGCAAGCACAAGAGGTAGGAGGCCCCCAAAGAGGCATTAATAATAAACAGTGGCTTTTTAATTTATCATGTAGAGACTAGTGCCAGCGGAGACAATATATTGGATTTAGTATTTAGTAATAGCTTATTGGGTTACCCAGAGGTAGGGGAGAATCGTGCAGAATCAGATTGCTGGTGTCACATTTTAAAAGACTCAATTTAGAGATATGCAAATAGCAGCAGTTAAGTGAGAGAGGGAGCCGAGTGCAGAATACTCCAATGCACAAAAAGGAGATACTTTTTTTTAAATCCTGAAAGGAAAAGCTTATACATCTTAATAAAAAGGGAGTATACAATGAAAAAATCCACAACAGCTACATGTGGAAACCAGCCCATAAGGAGGTATAGATATAGGAGTAATAAACACACTAGTCATTTAGATAAGGAAAGGCACAAAAAAGTTAATGTTCTCAAAGGAAAGTATTGGGAAAACAAATTATTTCAACAGGAGGATAGTAGAAAGGAGTCACGACAATGGAAAGGTATCTTTTAGTTATTTTAAGAGTCAAAGTTCAGTTAAGGGCAAATAAAACAATTAAAGGATGACTTGAGGAAGATTATAAATCATGACAAGGCACAGCAGAAGCAATGAACTGTTAATTTGTATTTTTTTTTTCCCTAATTGAGAGAAGGTTAGATCTGCCCCTTGCCTAGCAAATAGGACTAAAACCTAGGTAGATCATTTGCACATCACAAACAAAATGGTACTAGCTAAATTAAATGGGTCAAGGTAGGAAAAGCAGCTGGGCCAGACTTAATTTTTCCTAGGGCGCTGAAAGAAATGGCAGGGGTTTTGTGTGAAGCCCTGATGAATATTTTCCAAACGCTCATTGGAACGGAGACAGTGCCATATGATTAGAAAAAAACCAGGTGGTCCCCTTTTTTAAAAAAGTTAAAAAAGTCAAAGTGTGAATTATAGACGCGAGTCTTACTTCTGCAGTGGAGAAATTGATGGGAAAGGCCGATAAGGGATGCTATAAATAAGCATTTAGAATGAAAAGGGTTATGGCAGCTAAGAGGTCCTGTTCTGAAGAGGGACTAGAATGGTGAATCAAGGAGATCCAGTGGACACGGTTTACTTAAATTTCCCCCCAAAAAAACTTGATAAAGGTGCTGCATGAGGGATTCTGTGGTTAATTTAGATCTCACGATGTGGTTGAAGTGAAGTGGAAAAAAATGTCTAATGGGTCATAAACAAAGGGTGTTTCCAAATGGAACAACTTTCCAATGGGGCCCAGTCACAATTGGTTGATCAAATGCATCAACAACCTGCAGGACAGCATAAGCAGCAGACTACAGTAATTAAATTCATGCACACCACCAAATTATATGGTCGTCAGAAACTTAGAAAAGGGAATAGATTACAAGTAAGTAGGCCAGAGTTTGGCAAATGGCTTTCAAAATGGACAAGTGTGCAGTTGCACACAAAACAAGGGCGAAGAGTATAGTTAATGGGTTTAGGGCCTCTTGGAACTTGCCTGATCACCCATGAAGTCAGAGAGGATTTTTTTTTTGGTGGGAGAGGGGGAGGATTTGGTACACGAGGATGAAATCCGCTGAAGGATGGGGGTGGGTGTGTGAGGGGCCAGCACATATGCGCCTGATAGTCTTCTCTTGTCCTAGATACATAAAAATATATATTGAATTCTACATCTCTCCTTCTGCAGCAATGGATCACCAGTCCAAGCAACATCAATCATTCAATGGTCCTAGTTCAGGACAATTTGCCAGTTATCATAAGCTCCAATCTGTCTGCATGTGAAGCACCGAAGGGTTGAAACTTATTTTCAGGGAGCAGGGGTATTGGCCCATGACCAGCTGTAGCCAACAGTATGTCCCGTCTCATTTTTAGTAGTTTCCTTTAAATTTTGCACTGCAGTCGGTTGCTGAATATATAATTTTTTCCTGCATCATTGTGCCAGTACACCATTAACCTGCAGGTGCTAGTTAATAAAAAGGACAAAATATATTGTTGACAGCCAATAAAAATAAATGAAAAGATGCATCCTTCGGAGTGGTAAAGTAACAGTGTACCTCAGTTGCAATACTTTAAATTAAAACAATACTGTTTGTTTGTTTTCAGACTTGTCTCTTGTTTTTGATGGTGGTGGTGCTATTAATAAAGGCTGTGCCCTTTGATGAATTGCTTTCGCTCTGGCAGACCCTTTTTTGATATCTGTTGTGTTGTTCAAGAAAGGTACAAGTCAGTGTGCAAATGCCATTTAGAATGCTTTATTCTGTTTTCATAAAATGCATGGGTATTTACATTTCAGCAAAAAGGGCCGCTCAATCAACCTATTTCAATTCATACACAATGAATTACGCAATTTATTTTATGGGGGGGTAGGAAATGTAAAGATATTTACAAAACCTCTCTTCTGGAATTAACATAGGCCAAGTAGAGTCCACTGTGAAACAGTTAGTACATAATCCATGGAAAGAATAGGCTTCATAGGTCAAACAATCCTTTGTTATCTCAAGTATAGAAGATTGAGGGGTGATCAAATTGAGGTCTTTAAGATTATGAAAGGGTTGGATAGGGTAGACATGGAGAAAATGTTTCCACTTGTGGGGGGGGGGGGGGGTAGGTATAAATATAAGACGGTCGCTAATAAATCCAATAGGGATTTCAGGAGAACCTTCTTTACCCAAAGAGTGGCAAGATTGTGGAACTCGCTACCACTAGGAGTAATTGAGGCAAATCGCATTGGTGCATTTAAGAGGAAGATAGATAAGCACGAGGGAGAAAGGGGTAGGATATGTTGATGGGGTTAGATGAAGAGGGGTGGGAGGAGGCTCATGTGGAGCATAAATGCCAGCACAGACCAGTTGGGTTGAATGGCCTGTTTCGGTGCTGTAGTGGACTCTATGTAACTATTTGTGAAGAGAAAAAGATTGGTGAAGTCAAGCTTAGGTCCTTTGGAGTCAGAATCAGGGGAATTTATAATGGGGAACAAAGAAATGGCGGACCAATTAAATACATACTTTGGTTCGGTCTTCACAAAGGAGGACACAAATAACCTCCCAGAGATGTCGGGGAACATAGTGTCTAATGAGAGGGAGGAACTGAATGAAATCAGTATTTGTAGGGAAAAGGCGTTAGGGAAATTGACGGGATTGAAGGCCAATAAATCCCCAGGGCCTGATAATCTACATCCTAGGGTACTTAAGGAAGTGGCCCTAGAAATAGTAGATGCATTGCTGGTCATCTTCCAAAATTCTACAGATTCTGGAACAGTTCCCATGGATTGGAGGATAGCTAATGTTACCCCACTGTTCAAAAAAGGTGGTACAGAGAAAACAAGGAATTATAGACCGGTAAGCCGGATATCGGTAGTGGGGAAAATGCTAGAGTCCATTATAAAAGATGTAATAGCAGAGCACTTGGAAAACAGTGACAGGATCGGACAAAGTCAACATGGATTTACAAAAGGTAAATCGTGCTCGACTAATCTACTGGAATTTTTTGAGGATGTAACTGGTAAATAGATAAGGAAGAACCAGTGGATGTGGTGTATTTAGGCTTTCAGAAGGCTTTTGATAAGGTCCTGCATAAGAGATTAGCGTGTAAAGTTAAGGCACATGGGATTGGGGGCAAGGTACTGGCTTGGATAGAGAACTGGTTGGCAGACAGAAAGCAAAGAGTTGGAATAAATGGGTCTTTTTCCGAGTGGCAGGCGGTGACTAGTTGGGGTACCGCAGGGATCGGTCCTTGGACCCCAGCTATTCACAATATATATTAATGATCTAGACAAGGGAACTAGATGTAATATCTCCAAGTTTGCGGACGACACAAAGCTGGGTGGGCATGGGAGGAGGATGCCGAGAAACTCCAGTATGATTTGGACAGGTTGGGTGATTGGGCAGAAGCATGGCAGATGCAATATTATGTGGATAAATGTGAGGTTATCCACATTGGTGTCAAAAACAGGAAGGCAGATTATCTAAATGGCAATAGATTGGGAGAAGGGGAAATGCAACGAGACCTGGGTGTCCTTGTGCACCAGTCGCTGAAGGTAAGCATGCAGGTGCAGCAGGTGGTTAAGGCGGCAAATGATATTTTGGCCTTTGTAGCGAGAGGGTTCGAGTACAGGAGCAAGGATGTCTTGCTGCAGTTGTACAGGGCCTTGGTGAAACCGCACCTTGAGTATTGTGTGTAGTTTTGGTCGCCTTATCTGAGGAAGGATGTTCTTGCCATGGAGGGAGTGCAGCGAAGATTCACCAGACTGATACCTGGGATGGCAGGAATGACGTATGAGAGATTGGGTCGATTGGGCTTATACTCGCTGGAGTTTAGAAGAATGAGAGGGGATCTCATTGAAATGTATAAAATTCTAACAGGACTAGACAGACTAGATGCAGGAAGGATGTTCCCGATGGCCGGGGAGTCCAGAACCAGGGGTCAGTCTAAGGATAAGGGGCAAGCCATTTAGGACAGAGATGAGGAGGAATTTCTTCACCCAGAGAGTGGTGAACCTGTGGAATTCTCTACCACAGAAGGCAGTAGAGGCCAATTCATTAAATATATTCAAGAAGGAGTTAGATATATTTCTTAAGGCTGAAGGGATCAAGGGATATGGAGAAAAGGCAGGGACAGGGTACTGAATTTGGATGATCAGCCATGATCTCATTGAATGGCAGAGCAGGCTCCAGGGGCCGAATGGCCTACTCCTGCTCCTATCTTCTATGTTTCTATGAATACAACTTAAATTCAAGTGTTGCTTTTGTTAAAAGGTGAGTTTTCAAAAGATATAAAAATCCACTTTACAGCCAGTGGGACAGAGGTAGGATTAGTAAGTTAACAAGCTCACCCTACACATGAGCAGCCATCAAAACTGGGACAATAGGGTATTTGTTTCAGACACTTCCAGTAAGCAGTCACACTTGAGGTTAGGAGGATTTGAAATCAAGCATACATAGCCTGTCCTACATTGGGGTAGAGGAGTGGGAGAAACAGACAGTGTAATTGGCAGCTCTACTGACCAACAGGAGTGGTCGAAGGTCAAGTCCCCATCCCATTGCCAATGGGCACAAGGAACAGAAAAAAAAAATACATGTTTAGAATCAGTTCCAAAGGCTCCCAAGTGAGAAGGCAAGTGATTTTTAATTAGAAAGACTGCCAAGATAACTGGTCAGATTTCAGAGAAAGACTGTCCAAGAAAATTGAATGTTTTCAGCCTGTTAAAAAGAATGTGTCACCAATTTTGTATTATTTTTCTTACTTACGAGGGATTGAAGTTAAGTTGTATTAATTGGAGATTTCCTATAACTATTGCTCTGTACATTCACTTATTGACAGCTTAGCAATTCTTATCTGGCCTGGTCTCACTAAAGTGTTACAGTCCACCTTTCAGAGGGGGACAAGTGTGAGGACCATGATACTGTACCCTGTTCATAAAACAAGGGGTGTCATTAATATTGGGCAATGAAAGCAAACTCATTGAGGTGCACAGATCTACTTATGGAAGAACAATGACATGAATGTGAGAGAATATCTTAGAGCAGAAATTTGTAACTCATATTTCTTAATGTAATTGTAGCTGATGTTGAAGTGGTTTCATCTATGCAATGGGGAATATGAATAAATGGATAAAAAGAAACACTATTTTGATTAGTGCATGGTATTAACTTAGCAAGGGTCAACTGCGCAATAAGCATTAGAGAAATATTAAACATATACAAACGAGCATGGTTCACAACCATCACAGCTTGGAATTTCATTCAACAACCAAGACCAAATAAGGATGATGGACTAGAAACAAACATATTTACAGATGAACTATCCCAAGAGAAAAGTCAAGCAAATGGTTTCTGAGAAATACACACATGCACAATCCTAAATGCCATGCATCACAACAACATCTTATAAAGCATACCCAAAATCACTGGTAGAATATCAGAATATATACCCATTCTGTGCACTACCAAAGTGGTAGGAGCCAAATTCATAGCCACAATGAGCTTCTGTCTCCACAGTTGTGAGTCCTTCCCAAAAGAAGCCGTGGAAATAAAAGTCCAAGGGCAAGTCCACTTTTGCACACATCCTCAATAGCAACTCAAAAATGGAAGAACCCTAGACACAGATCATCTATCCACCCTTGTGTTGATGTCAAAAAACAAAAAAAAAAGTTGATAGTGAATCAGGTTGTATTTATTGAAGAGGACAATAGAACTCCACCAATAATGAGGTTGGGGGAGCCCGGCTTTGCCAGGGCGGTTTTGGGCCGGGCGGTTTAAATCGAGTGCCAGGCTTTGGGGCCCTGTCTGTGTCCCTCTCTCAATCTGCTGCCGGGCAACATTTGTACCTTTTAATACCTTGAAAGATGAAAAGTGAAAGTACTTTAAAAAATAACAACATTTACCAAAAACGTTTTATAAGAGATACTAACTTTTTCAAAGCTGGATAAGGAGAGTAGTTTGAGCTGGAAGCAGTGAAACAATGGCTGGCACATCCCTGAGATGAAAACGATTAGTCCCACCCACACACACACACACACACACACCGATTGGCCAACCATCAGGGGACTGTACTGTAGGATTGGTCAATCGTCAAGGTTCCACCAATCCTGTGCCGTCACATCAGTCAATCAATGCTAAGTAGCAGATAATGAGTTTAATTTTGAAGGTTTTTTGCATAAGGCGAACAATTTTCGTCCGACCGAAAAGTAAATACGCTTACGACCGTCCCGGAAGCGTAAGCTTTCTTTGGAGGTAACGCGCGCGTAGGTACGCTCTCTATAACTTAGACAGGACAGACTCCTTTTTAGGTAAGGACAGGATTGTATTCACTTGTGCTACATATTCTCAAGGCTCAAATGTGAAGTCATACGGGAAACTGTGCCCCAGCGAAGAGTTGATGCTTTCAGAAGGGGAGGTAGAGAATCTAAAAAGCTACATTTGAATTTTTGTGTTTACAAATATAGTAAATTAAGATCGCAGGAACTCCAAAATTCCACTGCTATACACATCTACTTAATACATTAAAAATCTTACATTTGCGCACACTTCCTGTCAACATTTCACTATTATAAATTTGTATGTCAACATTTATGTTGTAATCTATCAATCAAGCTGTAATTATATTATTTTTCCAGTGGGGATGTTGCAGTATTGTCAATGGCAGGAGAGTGTCATGCTGTAATTAATTACAGATTTTACATGGCAGTTTCTATTATAAATGTGGACATAGAAATTTATATTGGAAATACAAAAATAAGGACAGAATAACTTTAAAAATAGAGATTGAATGATGTCTGCACACACTGATCCAATAATCCCCTACCCTCTAATTTTGTTTCACTTGAAGACTACACTTAGTTTCGACTCCCCATGTGCAATACGACAGGAGGTTGTTAGTATGAAAAAACGATCCAAACAAAGTAAACTATATCCATCTTCTATCTATAAAAATGTTGTATCTAGCATATTCATCACACTTCAAATATCAAGAAAGATAAACTGTTACTTAATTCTGGGTGCTTCTGACCCAGAGCCTGAGACTTGCAAGCATTTTCCAATTTGCACAGTTCACACACCAAACAGACTCACCTGTTTACTTAACAATTAGACTTTGTGGTTTTCGAAAGACACAGCTCCATCTTGGGAGAAAACACTATTACATGGTATAATACTTCTGTCTTTATAAAAACGGCATCATCCAACTTATGAGTTGTGCCACAGGCGATCCTATATTTATGAATGTTATTTTATCTCACATTAACACTAGTCAATAAAAAAAATTGCAGCACACTTACTGTGGATCCCAAAGTATCCATCATCCAAAATGCACTCTTCTTCTAGAACAGAGAAAGGAAGCATTGGGAGAAGTCAATAATTGTTGCAGCAGACAACATTACCCAGTTCAAAATTAAACAATTTTGTGTTCCTAGTTGTAAAGATGGACTAAAATTATTCATTTAAAAAAGGTAAGCTTTTTCCTCCCTGATGCACAGGCTTCACTTGATTTTTTTTGTAATGTGCAACATTGAAGTACTTTTTACCACAGACCCATCACTAAAAACAAAGAAAAAAAGTTATCCAACACTTTTCCTGGGTAGCATACTGAGCACTGAAGGTCATTTCCAGCCCTTAAAATGTAAAAAAAAATTATAAAACTTGAATTTTTTTTGTAATTTCCTTCCCCATAGCCAGTGACAGCAAGGGAGACAATGGCTTCTGCACTGATTAGTGATTTATAAGGAAGATAAGGCCCCAAGAGCAGCATAGCAACCAACATTCCTATTAAAAATAGGTTTCAACAGTATAATCAAAAACTGAGACAAATCACTGCATGTGTAATGAGATCAGCTTTACTGCTATGAAATGATCTTTAAGACAACGGGGAATGTTTAACACCACCTGGCCGAAACCAGGTGGTGTGCTTTTAAAATGGCTGATTTATCTGGCATCCACCCAAATTAGGCAGCAGCCTCATACATTTATGCCAATCTGGGTCCTATTATATCAATAGGACCTCCATGGTACTATGAGCCTTCAACATGTCAGCCAGCTATAGCTCTTTCAAAATTGATGGAAATCCTTAAGTATGTGTGCACTACATCACCTTTGTAGCTTGCTCTTGCATTGGAAGCAAAGCAGCTAAATGCATAAAAATGCACTTTAAGAAAATATTCTCATGGTTAAAGTCCACCCCCTCTGTGCCAATGCTTCTTGTTATTAAACAGGGTGTAGACTGAACTTGCACCTCTAAATTGTGTCATTATATGGCAAACATTTGATGCTGCTTGTTCAAGGCCAGGGATGGGCTTTAGCATTTTATGAACTTCGCTGTGGATGTAGAATGGTTAATACCGCTAAAAATTGATACGGCCATAGCTGAAATAGTGAGTGTTTTAGTAAGAGGCCTCCATTCAATCTTACTTTTTGGAGTGGTGAGAGTTGACTAAAAATGACTACTACACCGATGACAAACTAC
Organism: Somniosus microcephalus; assembly: GCF_052327205.1. Classification (NCBI taxonomy): domain Eukaryota; kingdom Metazoa; phylum Chordata; class Chondrichthyes; order Squaliformes; family Somniosidae; genus Somniosus; species Somniosus microcephalus. The sequence goes on from NC_140989.1 coordinate 148,170,277, forward strand.
ATTCTTACTATGTCCCCAACTACTTTACTGATATATTTTAACAAATTACCAGCTTGAACAATTATCTCAGCTACAGGCAGCCTTTGTTTCAGTTTCTGGGCACTGCGCATGGTAAAGTATTGGACAGATCTTGGAATCCCCATCTTATAATTATACCATATGGCACTGCATGAAGCAGCACCTCACTAATTTCAACAGCGAGTGGTTAGAGTGTGGAACTCGCTACCACAGGGAGTAGTTGAGGCAACTAGCATTGATGCACTTAAGAGGAAGCTAGATAAACATGAGGGAGAAAGGAATAGAAAGATATGCTGATGGGGTTAGATGAAGATGGGTAGGAGAAGGCTCGTGTGGAGCATAAACACAGACATGGACCCATTGGGCCGAATGGCCTGTTTGTGCTGTAAATACGATGTGATGTAACATGACACTTTAGTACTTAATTGTTGGAGAGGGAGGCAAGACTGCGGTCCATTTTGTGCTTAGTAAACTCCAGGTCCTTATTTACTGTGTTCTGAGATACCTAGTGTTGGGGCCTGGATAGGAGACCTTCAGAGCCCTTCATATGCATGCAAGAAATCCACCATTTTGCTTGAGCATCCTTATAGCTTATTCCAGCATAGCGAAGGAAAGAAGCTCATACACTTAAAAAATAGGTAAATAGCGATAGGGAAAGCTTTATGTACAATCAGAATTTGGATCATTTGAAGAGTTTCATTACAAACAATACCTCCTATACAAAAATGTTAGGTGCTAACACAGCTGTTGAGTCTCCAGGTCCCAAGAACTATTCTTCTGGAAGTGTTTATAGAGTAGTGTGTTGGGCAGAGGCAAGGGACATCAAAGTGCTACAGATATTTGATATCCAAAGATGTTAACTGCCTTTATGGTAGGTGCAAAATATGGGATTTATTACATCCTCAGACACTTGGGATAAAATGCCGAAGCTCTCTTCTGCGAGAGAAATATATGTACTATACAATTGCAAGTTCTCCATTGGACATACTGGTCCCTGGTGTGCCTTACAACTGGGGACCAGTTTCAATCAGGCAACTGCTGGAGCTAGAATAAAGAGGACAGTGCTCAATTCTAGATCTTCATTAGCATAAGAAAATTGGGTAATACTGGAATTGCTGTCTTAAAGAACATACCAATAACAGTGGGCGGGCTAGTATCTTAGGATTGAATTCCAGTCTTTAAAAAAATTACAACACTGACAATGGTGTGCTCTTGGAACACTGTCACTTGAGTTGCAAATATCAATGATAGGGGTAGTACTGAGGCACTGGAAGGAAGCTGAGTTTTCTTCAATAAAGTAATGGAGTTAGTCAGCCTTTCCAGACCACAACTTAAGTGGTCTCTGGCCAGGGTAAGAGATAGTTACCTTCATTACGGCAAAGTAGGGAAATCTAGGAGGGCCCAAAAGGTGTCCCAGTTTCCTGAAGCCTGAACTACAGCAGCGACATCTTTGGGGAACTGGGTGTCTAGTTCAGCATGCGTCTTCATCAAATCTTTTCTTCAGGATCAGACGTTATCTGGTGCTGTCTGCACAGATGATTACTTTTTAGGGTTATACACCCTGCCTCTAAATATTGTACTCACCTGTGACATGCAATTTAATTCTTCTCAACTTTATAGCTCTTAGGTGTTTTAATTGCTTTCTTCTTCTGTATTTAACAATGCAAACCTTAATAAAAACTTAATTGCAAATTAGGTGCAAAATGGCACATTCAGTGGCAGCACACAGAACAGCTAATGTGCTTTAGGTTCTTAAGATGAAAGCGCAGCTGTGGTGCAGCACACTGAAACAGCAATGTGCTGTTTTGTGGAATGCCAGGCAGGGGCATGCATGTTGCATTCCTCAGCCTCAGCACACCAATGTTGCAACCCCATTCACTCAACTGTGGGAAGACCACATGCTTCCCAAAAGTTCATCCAGCTGGTTTCAGAGATGCAATGGAGGTGAAGGCTGAAGAGGCCATCTTGTGGCTCTTCTGGCCACAGAGGGTGCACATCACAAGGGACCAAGAAGAGAAGCGAAAATACTTTTAAAGAGACAATTACAAAAATCATATTTTGAAGAGATCTAAATCTTAAGTTAGAACTACATGTACAGAATACTTAATAGAAATCAGATCTTTATACTAACTTTTTAATAAAGTTACTTGAGACAGGGGCCAATAATTTTCAAACGGTAAAACAAATCTATTTTGTATGATTAAAAAGTTAAAAAATAAATTTAAGGGCATACTGTCAACATAAAAATGGTACAAGATAAAATAGATGCATATGGAAAAAGTGGAATCATTGATGCCAAACATTATTTCCACAAATGCAATGAAAATCAGTGCAAATGTAGCATAGTGGAGTACTTAACCCAACACAGCCACATGTAGGTGCACCACTTTAAATATTCAAAAAAATTATGAAATCTAGTCAAAACAATGCAGTAATATATTATTGTTCACCAGCATGAATTGCTGTCCAATATATGGTTCACATCATGACCAAGGTCAATTTGTGGCACACTATCATTTTGAAGTTCAGTTTACAGCATTCTTTGCTAAGAATACTTAATTCGGCCTTCAAATCGTGACATTTAAATTACACCAATTTGGAACATAAATTCTCTCATCAATTTAGGACCACTGCTAATGGGTGGTACAGTGATGCAGCTAATTAATGTTTCAATGTGGTAGGAAGCAGATCTGCATCCACAATTTCTCACATGGCCAGTTCCAGATCACCAATGGGTTGATAAAATAGCACCGAAAACAGAATTCGGCAGCTTTTCACCAAAGAATTTGGATTTGGGGGGGGGGGGGGGGGGGGGGGGGGGGGAAGGGGGGTAAAATTGTAATCAAAAAGATTTAAAAAACAGATTACATGCCATCCCAAGCTAGCTTTGCTTATCTGAGTGGCCAGCATGACGACAGCACTAGCAGAGATCCGGGAGTAGGCTGCCTGTCCAACCTCCTGTACAAAGAATGGTGCTAAACGATCCAAAAGGTGGGAAGGGGGGCAAAAATCTTAAAATATAGGGTCAATATAATAATTTCTAGTGAAAGAAACCTCTTTTCAAACTTTGAAATGTGAGCCAATATAGAATATCTTGCAGAACAAAATAGACCTTGTTACAAAACAGATTTCTGTGACTTAGTTTAAAGGATTATTCTGTATGAAATCCAGGTTCAGAATATCCTGAATGTAGATTGAGAGAGTAACCATACATGAACATGAAAATGTAGGGGAAAAAAATAAATGACTGTTTAGAAGTGCTGATCATATTTTCTGTCCAACATGACAGACGTTTGGTTCACAGAGTGTCAAAAATATAATGTGGGAAGAAAGACTGGCGTTAAAAAAACAAAACAAAAAAAAACTCTTTCAATTTGAAAATTAAATGACAATTGTCAGATGCTTAATTTTATCACATGTACCTCTGCTATTGCCAACCTGGCAGATAACAGAAACTCAATACACTGTAGTGACATACCCGACGGATTAAATGATCGTGGATGAGGATGAGTCTCCCACTTGTTGACTAGCACTTGCCGAAGATCAGCAGGGTTCTGAGTCAAGTGATAAAAAGATTAAAGCCCTTTATAATAATACAAAAGGACCAGAAGAAAATGCAAGCTCAGAGGACAAGAGATACAAGTTTCTAACCACTTCTGGTAGAATGTTTACAAATGTTTCATTCTGCACTTTTCATGCAATGACATGATTGCCTGAAATTACAGGTACTGAGGATTAGCAACCAATATTGAAACTGGATTTACCACAGTACAGCTTAGGGGGCACAGCATATCAGAACACCAACAGATGGTACCACAGGAGAGATGCAGATTTTAACTTCCTACTTCAGAGTGCCAATCTCAACATTTCTGCCATGGGTCCCATCAATTCCCTACAGAGGAGAGAAAAGTTGGTAGGGGTGTTTTTGCCAGGTTGTCATGAGCCTCCAACCGGCTGGCTAACTGAAGAGCTGCACTGGCAGATGCATAGGAACAGGCTGCCAGGCCTGCAGGAGGTGCATAGCCCAGCAAGACCTGTATAGGAAACAGAGGGATTACTTATTTTTGAAAACCATCATACATGCGCCACACACACACACACGTACAAAATGCAGCTCTTAGACTCACTGTCCAATATTACAAGTAACTATTCTTTGATTACATCAAAAGATTGATGAATGACAAAATAATATGATTACTGAAAACCAAGACTACAAAATAAATATAGTACTGGTCTTCAAATTACTTATAAAAGGGGCAAGGTGGTATGTGGATTTGAACACTGTCCTTTCACTTCGGATCAGTTTGAAGCCAGAGACTGATGAGACAAGTCTCCTCCCTCTGCCAGCTGCAAGGATCTACACAAAATACAGTTGGGCAGTCTCAATGCAGTTCCTTGGGTGCATGGGCCCATGGCAAAAAATTTCCTCCATTTCTGAATTTATTTGCAATATTCCTCAGAGTTTGTGGAAAATGGAGAAAAAAAACATTATTGAGCAAAGCAGAGGGAGTAGCACACCACAAATGATTGTGCTGCATACATCCTGGGAGTACCTGATGCTATCGCTAGGCACCGAAAGTGAAAAAGTGTTCCCTTGTTAGAACATCACTCACCTTGAGGAGCACAAAAAAAAATTAAAAGAAAAAATTAACAAGTCAGCCTCAACATTCCATATGAATTCTTCCTAAAGCATCAACTGGTCCATTACAATTTTTAAACATAACTTCTGTAAAATTGTGAAACTGACAAGACTCAAATCTGCAGCATTCGGTTATAGAGATTATAAGTATCTGGGCCTGTTTGTACAGCGGATGATTAATGTCAACAATGCAGTATTTTTAAATAATCAAAATGGCCACATAAACACAAATAGTAAAATAAATTATAGGACTGATTCATTTCAAAATGTTTCAGTTCTTATAAAAAAAAAATCAAAATATGTAAAAAGAAATCAGTGTTGTCACTAGGCTGATTTGACATACTAGTACCAATTCCAGAAAGTTTACATTTAAGCAGACAACAGTTTGCTACCTTTCATTCAGCTCACATTGTTTCCACCATCAACAGCAAGAAACCCGCAATTGCCAATGCCTTAATGTTATATTACTCAAAATGCTCTTTCCAGACACAACCCAGGTTTGGAAGGACACAACCATTCAAGCAACAGAAAAATCCCACGTACCCACCATTATGCTTTATAGAAATCCTAGTGGCAACACTGATAATTAGCTTAGTTGCCTTTTACTTCAATCCATTTCTGTTGATTTTTATATTTTGGTTAGAACAGCAACTGATTGTTTTGTATTTGAATGCATCAAGAGAGAATTGAGAGGCAATCCAATTAACATAATAGAAACAGAAGCACCCAGGTTATTAATTCCTCCAAAATGTTGTCACTCATCATTTTAAAAACCAACAAGAATAGAAAGAAAAAAAATAGAATTATTTGCAACAATCTGATTAAAAGGGATTCTAATGGTAATAAATCGTTAAAGATGCTAATCTATTGCCAATTGAGAGAAAGGTAAGCAAGATGACGCAACAGATTATTAACTGCTGCTAAAATGATTCAACCAATAATAAACGCTCATGTAAAAACCACAATGCAAAAGGATGGGAAGGGATGTGGGTCCGATCTATACATTTGCTGAAGGAGAATCTTTGACAACACACACTATATTAGAGTGGAGTTGCCAATGTGGAACAAGAGAATGGAACAAAATAACACTATGCTACCTCTACTAGTTAATTCATAATTTAACGTTTAACCAGAAGCAGCAAGATATTATCCGTCAAAATTACAGATAGCATCCACTGTATAGGTGCGTGGGTTAAGAACACAAGAATTTTTAGTAGCAAAATTTTAGGCCAAAAAAGCCCTCTTTTTTTTTTCTTTGCCATTTTCTCTCCCTTATCCCCTGAAGAATTAATTCCTCTGTGTGACAGCAAATGTCAGTGGGCTATTCAGCTGTAGAAAGCCCAATCCTGTCCTTTCCCCAGAAGGAGGGAGGGAGAGAAAAATGGAAATATCAGACAAGCAACTTCAGCCAGGCCATACCCACCTCCTAATATCTGCTTATGCAATGAAGAGTTTGAGAGCAAATCATTCACTAGATTCTATAGCAGGATTCTCCAAAAAAAACATCAAACATTAGACTTATTTACCATTTAGTACTGTCCAGAAAATGGGTCTTACCTTGGGTTCCATGACATAACATTTAAAATAGCGATATTGGAAGAGTGTCTCTCTTGGGAGAATAACTGTTGCCCTCCACATTGCACTGTAGAAAAATGGTAGAAGCAGATTATGATGGTTATTTGTTTTTGCATTCTGAGGCTGCCACAAGCCAAATTGGTCAGACCCTTTAAAACACACATGAACATCTTGGACCAGAAGGGAATACAAAACTGCAGGTAGATTGAAGATTGATACCAGGGAAAAAGGAGGTACTGGAACTAGAATTGTTTTTATGCTTAAACTTTTAGCTTCAAGCCCAAGCAGATGAGTGAATCACAAACTCTAAAGTACTAGTTACTTTACAGTAACTATAGAATTTGGTGCTTGGAGATAATTGTTCCAAGTCAAAAGTACCTCTAAAAACAGATGTAAAAGTCACCAAAGCAATCAATTCCATGAGGCAACTGTACTCCTTGTGGTTCTACCATATCCTTGTTTTTTTTAATTTAATATATTAAAACAAGAAAAACTAAAACACAGCAGGGCCACTGAAAATCATATCAAAACCTGAACTGTTAAACGGTGGGGAAAAAATAGTGGAGCTGACTGAAATTATAAACTTTATAATGTGTTCATTCACTTGAGACCTGAGCCATGAACAATCCTCTGCATCAATAATCATTGATAACATCAGCATTGTTGTACTCCTGGAGCCAAGCCTAATTAACAAGAGTCTAGCAGAACTTGCCCTTAACTGAATGGCAAAAAATATTAACGCTCTTATCAATAATAGGAGGAAAAATAGCTGGCAAAACCAATATTGCTTAAAGGTGCCTCTTGCAACAGGGCAATTTGCAGCTTTCCTTCTTTAGCCTAGACAGAATTTTTTCCCCTATTTGAAGGAAAAGGAATTAATCAATAAAATGTATTAGCCATAACCTTGTTTAGGAATAACCACCTTTTTAGCATCATGGGCCCCCACTTAGGTAGCCTAATAACACCTATGACATTTACTTGACAGATTAAGGCCCCAATTCCATCTTCAGAAAAAAAAACAGTAGGAAAAATAAATAAGGAAAGAGAACAAAGATGTATGCTAAAAAGAAACAAATACATTTTAATGAACTAGAACTGCAGAGAGAAACAGGATAGATAACTGGCAGATCAAGTAAACTGAAATGATTGTACTGCAATAAGACATTTCCACAAAACTGAACATTTTATCTGACAGCAATTCATCCTCTTTTACACTTGCCTATCATTAGCATCTGGTTCCAGAAGCACAGCTTTCTGAGGGTACCAGTTGCCGAGTGCAGCTGCATTCCCACATACTGCAAACATTTCACCTAAGGTACAAAGAAAAAAAAGTTAGCTTTGAGGAACAGTAGACATGCATACAAAAGATTAACAGGTCTACTTTGTCTAAGAACTCTGACCACAAGGCTTAGATGTTGATTATCTGAATAACTCTAAATTACAATAGTTTAGCTTATGCTATCTTTGGTTAAGTTAAACTAATCACACAATAAAAGCACATGTAATCCAAGGCTGCAATCAATAAGCACTTACACAAAACTTTCCATAAAACTTCTCATTTTCCATTTCTTCTTTTTAATCTATTTCTAAATAGTATAGCTAACGTCACTAATAAAAAATTACACAAAGAAAAAATTGCCTGGAGTGGCTGCCCTTACAGAAAGAAATCTAGCAAAGACCCTTTGGATCAGTATGATGCTGAATAGCAATACCCTGCTTTGTTACATGTCTGTTGTTGAACTAGCCATACTTCAAGTAAACTTTGCAAATTCCAACATAAAAGACTGCATCCTTTAGATTAACTGCAAGCTGCCAATTTCTCAAGCATACCACCAAAATGTGTGAAATGGTGACCTTGGTGAACTTCTCAAGTTCCAGAATATGTCAAAAAATTTCCTGTACTTTCTGGGACTTAAAAGCATTAAAACCCAGAGTTCCCTAGGCTGACAAACCTTTTCTGTGACCCAGCAAATAACACCTATACTAAGCTGCTCAAGCAATATCTTGGTTGCACACCTCGAACTGCCACCGGAAAATAATTCTCTTCAATTTAGATTGCTTAAACCTCAGCATCCAAGATAATGGATGATTTAGCACCTTTTAAGGTGAGAAGCCAGCATCTCTTAGCACCCCTACATTGCTTAATGCCAATGATTTCTTTTTTCTGTATCTTCCAATGGGCAAAAAAGTGCTTAAGCGCTTGACACCAAAGACATTCTCTTATTGAACACTGCAAAAACAAGAAAATGCTACTGATCTGCAGGAGGCAGTTACTCAAATACAAACAAGAATTGGTATGCCATCCCAGGGGAGCATTGCATGGAAAGCTTCAAGAGAACAAAATGTTAAAGGGATTACCACTTATTATTCTCCTCAGAGGAAACCCAAGGACTGTGGGTACATCAATGTCTCAAAGTGAAAATAGAAATGGACGAGACTGTAAACTTGTTACAATGTTAATTATGTTGCATACTTTTTGATGTACAGGAAACTTTCGTTTATCCGGAGGTTAAATGTCCGGAAAGCTCTATCTATCGGCAAAATTCAGGAGTCGGTTCAGATAAGTTTTTTTCTTTTCGTTGCTTCTTTTCTCCAGTCCTGGCTCTGCAAGCGTCTCTGTAGCTAAGCAACAGCTTCAGCTAGACGCTTGCAAGCTGCGCCGATTGTTTTGAAGCTGTTGAGGGTTTGTTGCTTCACACGGAGCTCTGAGCTCCGTATGCTTTAACATTAGCGCTGGTTTCTACAGCAGTTTTGATCTAACGGCACCAGCTCGGTCCCGGATACCAGAAAGTTTCCTGTATAATGCACTATCCTAGAATTAACATTTAATTGAAAGATTTTTTTTTATTTTTTTAAAAAAGGTAATAAAAAATGCATCCCATGTTTGCAGTATGTGGGAATTCAGCTGTATTAGGCCATATGGTGTAACCTGGCTGCATATAGTTGGTGACTGCAGAACATTTTTCTTTTAAACATTTATCCATTCCCAATTTTTGGAACAAATCTACAATTTAGCACTACAGATTTTAGGCTTTCCCAAAATCAATATTAGAATTGAACAACTGGGTTCTTCTTTTCTCAGCCCTTTTTAGTCTATTAACTTTATATTATTTTGGAAAGATTCAGAAAAATAGCCAGGAATGGTGGTAATTATTAGGAATGGGCTTCTTTTATTATTTTAAGTCAGAGTCTAATATATTTATATATACTTGGCCCTGGACTTGTGTAAACAAGTTATATTTAAATCTAGAAACAAACCAGATTCTGAATCACGGCTGTATAAAATTAATAGTACTCTCGGATGAACAATAGACCTGTTTCCTGTCTTTGGATTACATGTATGATTTCTATTTCAGGAGACAATTAGTATCAGTCTCACAAGACACTTTCAGAACAGAGTAAGTTACCAAACCTTAGAAGCAAGCAATAACAGGATATAGTTGAACTGTCTAAATAACAGGAGCTTTTAACCAGTTCATGGAAGGTTTAAACCGGTCAGCTTTGATTTGACTGACTTTATACAATCACTGTCATTATCAAGCATCCTCACCTGCAATGCACAACTTAAGAATTCAACACTTCTTCCACACATAAATACAAAATGAAATACCACTGTGTAGACAAAAATGAACCATTTAAACTAACACCTGGACCAAGAAGAAGAATTAATTTAGCAATGCTATCACAAAAGTACTGTATGCTAAAATAAACTTAGGTAACCAAGATTTATCCTGAAAAAAGTTCATACATGTATTTAAGAAAAAAGTGGGAACAATGCTCCAGTATGGCCATTTCTGATCAAAGGGGAAAACACTTTTCTAATGAATTATATTATTTAAAGGAATGTGACCCCAAGAACACGATGGCGAACAGTTGCTGTGTACCAGATTTATTACAGATAAAGTAACAAGTGACCCAGTGCTACTTCCCTGCAATCTACAAGAGTGTGTGCGTGTGTGTAAATGTAATACTGCAGAGAAATCACTGAATATGGCAGTTATTCCCTTTGTGGTGAAGACCTGTATTCTTATTTGACTTCATCACTCAGGAGTTACATGATCTCTTTTGCTTGTACAACCTGCTGTACAATATTCTCAATATATCTTTAATCCTTTGTAGAATACCTGGAAGTGCAACTCCCTTTATTTTGAAAGTGACCCGTGAAGTGAACATGCTTGTCGACGCCGAGGCACTATTGAATGGCTGATGTTACCTAGAGTAAAAACACAAGTTAACTGAATTGTTACAACAGTATTATTAAATTAACATATGGAAAAGCTGTACTGTTTTAGTAACAAACACTACTGAACTAGCTACTGTATATATGGTGTTTCCATAGGTACTAGAACTCAATTACTACTCAGGTTCTAAAATCCTCTATTAACACATCCAAAGTCCTTCTCTTATCACTGCTCAACAGGGAGATGAGGGTGGAGTTGAATCGGTCACAGCACTAGCATTGATCTCAGTTGCACTGCTGTGGGAGGTGCCAAGTTTAAGCCAAGTTTCTCCCACTCACTCATCTCTGAGCCACCTCCATGCATCACGTAGCATTAGCTTAAGTGACATTGCTGGGTTTAACAGCAGGTCACCGAAACCTGCTGTGGCAGTCGGCCCATGGTCAAGCAATGTAATTCATACTCTCACCACCTAGAAAGCCAGTTACAATATATTAAAAAAAGGCTACTACAGTAAACAGTAGGTAACTTCATGATTATTACTTATGCAGGAGGCAATCACTAATCAAATATCCAGTTTAACTTTCCTAAATTAATAAAGAACACACTCCTGTCTTGATGGAAAACTCCACAATTTTTAAAGAATATTTGGTAAAATTCTGATATTTCTCCTCAGCAAGCATGTAAAAGAAAATCTCTATACAATTTCTACATCAATGCTTGAATACTATAACAGCTAATGCAAGTCCCAACACCCAGTGCCTTGACTCAAACCTTTTCAGATACTTACAAAGTGATCCAAGCTTTTTGCTTACTACAGCTGAGAAAATAAAACTTCAAAATTGCCACGTAACCACAGTCTGTCTGAAGTTACGATTCAAACTGCAGTAAAGTACCACCACCTGTATAAAAGACAATGTATTGTAATATCATTGCCAAAATGAGGTTGGCAGTTATAAAAGTACTGAATTTATATTTGGGTGCCAAAAAGCATGTGGTGGTGGCCTATTCAGAGCCATTTGTCTTTCCATACTTGTACTTCAGTGCCACTGCAATACAGTTCTTAAGTATATAATTTCTTTACATTTTATTAAGTATATCAGTAACAAATGTCCTGTTAATACTAAACCTGCAGGTAGGCAGAAGATAATGCTATCACAGGACGAGTATCTCTGCATTTACATCAATGACGTGACTTTTTAAATTAAACTGCAGCTGGGATATCTGGCTTATAAATTGCAATCCTGCATTGTAATTTAGTCATTATTCAGTTTTAATCCAAACACTAAAAATTATGAGAAAAACTGAAAATGGTGGAAATACTCAGGTCTGCCTTCATCTGCAAGGAGAAGAGATATGTTATTGACGTTTTGGGTATGTACACTATCAGAATGATACACAACCAAAATGTCATAATCTACTATTAAATACTGAAACTAAGTTTCAACCAATTTGGTCATTTCAACCAGGTTGTTGTGAGTAACCAGAGAATGCCTTGCACTTGCCCCAAATTAGGTCATTAATCTACTGACTACACACAGAAGCTGATTTTAGTTTGTGACAGTGATCAAGAGGCAAGTGTTGTAATAGGGCAATCGTTCAATTGCAGCACATGAAAGGCCCGAACCGCATGACAGAACATGGCAAAGTTATGTTGTAACTGTCCACGAAAGTGTACAAGAGCAGCCAGGGATGACTTGTCCTTCTATTTCACCCTCCCACATAGGTACCAAAGGATGAAGCCTCACCCACATCACAGGATGGAAAATTGGCGCAACAAGGTGAAGCACAACTCCTAAACTTCACACAAGCATTTAATAGCTTCAAGGAACATTTCAAACATGTACCAAGTTACTGACGATTGCTGGATAAAATTTACATGGTTCAAATGCCAATACAAATATTACACACTTCAGATGAGCAGAAAAGCACCACGAGAAATAAAATGGATGCATCCTCACTACATCAATTCCATCCTTTAAGTGAACTGACTTGAAAACTTTGTGTACCGTGGTTCATAATAAAAACTATTTATATATTTTATATTAAAATTCAATGGGAAAAAGTTCCAGTAATTAGTTGATATCTCCATGAAAAATGAAAATGTTTGATGCAAATTCTGTATGTATATACTTGTCAACTTTGATGTATGCAATACATGGAGCTGTTCCCCAAGAACATTTCGGAGGCATTTACAATAACTTCAACATCAGTTATGCTGTAAATCTGGAGTGGTAGTCTACACTGCTTTGGTTGGACACCACATGGAATGCAATGTCAAACCACTGTAGCAATCATTGGGTCCCCTTCTTAAAGCTACCTGCGAATCTAAACTGTATAAACATTTAAAATGTAACTGCCGAGAGGAGTTTGAGCATGTGTTACAATCTATATTAACGATTTGGAGGAAGGGACCGAGTGCAACATATCCAAGTTTGCCGACGATACAAAGATGGGAGGGAAAGCAGTGAGTGAGGAGGACATAAAAAACCTGCAAAAGGACATAGACAGGCTAAGTGAGTGGGCAGAAATTTGGCAGATGCAATATAATGTTGGAAAGTGTGAGGTTATGCACTTTGGCAGAAAAAATCAAAGAGCAAGTTATTATCTGAATGGAGAGAAACTGCAAAGTGCTACAGTACAAAGGGATCTGGGGGCCCTGGTGCATGAAACACAAAAAGTTAGTATGCAGGTGCAGCAGGTGATCAGGAAGGCCAATGGAATCTTGGCTTTTATTGCAAGGGGGATGGAGTATAAAAACAGGGAAGTCTTGCTGCAGTTATACAGGGTATTGGTGAGGTCACACCTGGAATACTGCGTGCAGTTTTGGTTTCCATATTTAAGAAAAGATATACTTGCTCTCGAGGCGGTTCAGAGAAGGTTCACTCGGTTGATTCCGGAGATGAGGGGGTTGACGTATGAGGAAAGGTTGAGTAGGTTGGGCCTCTACTCATTGGAGTTCAGAAGAATGAGAGGTGATCTTATTGAAACATAAGATTGTGAGGGGACTTGATCGGGTGGATGCGGTGAGGATGTTTCCACTGATGGGCGAGACTAGAACTAGGGGGCATAATCTTAGAATAAGGGGCTGCCCTTTCAAAACTGAGATGAGGAGAAACTTCTTCACTCAGAGGGTAGTAAATCTATGGAATTTGCTACCCCAGAGAGCTGTGGAAGCTGCAACATTAAATAAATTTAAAATGGAGATAGACATTTTCCTAATAGATAAGGGAATTAGGGGTTACGGGGAGAGGGCAGGGAAGTGGACGTAAGTCTAGACTCGGATCAGCCATGATCCTATTGAATGGCGGAGCAGGCCCGAGGGGCCATATGGCCTACTCCTGCTCCTATTTCTTATGTTATGTTCATTGGTAGGAGAATTGAAGTTTCAGCCAGGCAGTGTAAACAGGGTAATAAAAACAGAAAATGCTGGAAATACTCAGCAGGTCAGGCAGCATCTGCGGAGAGAGAAACAGAGTTAACGTTTCAGGTCAATGACCTTTCATCAAAACTGGAAAAAATTAGAGGTGCAACAGATTTTAAGCAAATGGAGGCAGGGAAAGGGGGAAGTGGAAGAAAGAACAAAAGGGAAGGTCCATGATAGGGTGGAGAGCAGGAGCGATTAAGCAAGGTTTGATTGTACAAAGCATAAGGAGATGGTAATGGGACAAGTAAAGAAACAAAAGATGGGTCTAGAAGAGGTGTAAATGGGAATAGCAGAATCATCAGCAGCTGCCATCTGAAAAGAATGGGGGCAGAGGTTATGGTCTGAAATTGTTGAACTCAATGTTGAGTCCAGAAGGACAGGCGTGTAAACAGGGTGCTGCCTGGCTGAAACACCAATAGTTGCAGTCTAAATGTACCTCGAGAACAAAATAGGCTTTGCAACTGTATAGTATATACATTATATACACACGTACTGCACGCAGCTGGATCTCTGTAGAGTCATGCTGGTTTGTTGTCTCCACTTATTGCTCTTAAACCTCCAGGCCTGCTTAAAAAAAGTTAATTAAAATGCTTAAATTACTTTTAATACCACTTTTATTATATGCTGCAGTAGCACTAAGTTTTGCTAAAACACTTAATCATGTTTGCATCCAATCTGACTATGCATAACAGTAGAATATCTGCTCATTCACGCAGATGGAAAAGGTTATTTGCAATCAAAGCTGAACAGTATGTCTACAAAAAAATAGCTAATGCCCGGGTACACAGGATCTTAACTGTTCTTGTAAAATTGTGGTGAACTCCCATTAATACCTGCTCTTATTGCTATGCACTATTGAAAACACCCAACTAAGGATACATTGGCCTGGATTTTGGCAGTCAGCGGCTATCAAACAGCTTTTGCGGTTCATTACATTTATAGCTGCCCACAGATTTTTGTGGGCTTTTGCACAGCAATTTACGATCACTGGGAGCCCAATGCAGCGCGGTGCCTTCTCCAGGGTTCTGGGACCTGTGAACAGGACAAGCAACAGTGTCTCCTCAACCAGATTGAAGAATCCTCACTCAGACATGCAGTCTAAACCAGGAAGTGTTAAAATATTTAATTCAATCTAAAATCATGTACAGAAAGCAAAATTTGGAGAGGGAAAGAAAGATGGGATTGAGAGAGAAGAAAAAAAAAACTAATTTTTTTAAAATCTGCTGTCACACCAGTATTAAGCTGAGGGAAATTCTGGCTCAGAGACTGGATGTTGGACCACGCAGAGGCAGTGGATGCAGAGAGATGGTGGAGGCAAAGCATCAGAATACATTTGCAAGCTGACCACACGTAGGTGAACAAGAGGTCAATGATAGATCCTTGCTGGGGAAGGGGACCTCCAGAGGAGAGGTATTGGTGTGGGGGAGGGAAGAGAAGCCAAAAGGTTATGTTCTACCTACGATTGGATGGGCAAGACTGGAATCAAGTAAAGATAGCCCCAATGAGCTGGACAAGAGAAGGGGCGTTGGAGAATGGTGTGGTCTCGGAGGTCGAGGATGATGAAAGTGGAAAATGCACCGTAGGCACATATCTTTTATGCTATTCTTAGAAAATGTGGCAACAAGATGTGATAAAAATTGAGATTTTTTAATTGCTTTCATTCTTTATTAATGTAAGTTATAAATCTAATACATGGATTGTTTCAACACTTAATATATAGAATATTCTGATCACTTCATGGAAGAATGGCTTACATGTCAACCAATAGTCTAATTACAATTATCCAAGTCTATCAAAGTCACATTCTGTGTGACTGTGATAATAGTGCATTATCTCTCTGCAGCTATGGACAGTCAACCACACTATTGACCTTCAATGCCTCCCCTCTGTTCAGCTCTGTGGGACTGCCCTTGCTTGGTTCCACTCTTACCCATCTGATCATAGCCAGAGCATCTTTACTAATGGCTTCTCTGACCACCCCCTCACTGTTACCAAGGATGCTTTTTGCATCCCTCCTCTCCCTCACCCTTGGGAACACAAGGGGGTCAGCTTCCACATGTAGGCCAAATCTATATTTCAACCACCTCGCTTGACCTCTGTTGTCAAGACTGCTAATGACATCCAGTCTTGATGATCCACAATTTCCTCGAGCTGAACAGTGGGAAGATCACAACCATTGTTTTCGGCCCCCGCCGTGAACTCTGGACCCTCATTACCAACTCCACTGCCTCTCCATGGCCACTGTTGCAGGCTGAAACCAGACTGTTTGCAACCTTGGCATCCTATCTGACTCCGAGTGGAGCTTCCAAACCTATATCCTCTCCATCACAAAAAACATCACCCGTTTCCATCCTTACTTCGGCCCACCCATTGCTGAAACCCTCATCCAGCTATCAGTCACCTCTAAACTTGACTATTCTGAAACTTTCCTGGCCAGCCGCTCACCTACCATAGGCTTGTGCACAATGCACTGCCCATTTCCCATCCCGCACCGTCCAGCTCGCTCCAATCCAACAATACTTCAAATTTAAAATTCTAATCCAGTGCTTAAAAATCTCTAACCTTCTCCAGTTCTAAAACGCTATCCCCAGAACTCTCCATTCTTGTGGTGCCTTCTTCAACACATTCAGGAATTGCTTTCCTAAACCCCTCTTCCCGCCTATGGTCATTTAAAGCCACCTCTTTGATATAACACCTTCCTTTTTTTTGGTGCACCACTTTTTTTTCTTACACCTGTGAGCGCGTCCCGGGGACATTTAACGACGTTAAACAAATGCAAATTCTTCCAGCTTGAACTGGTTTGACAAAAATTCAGCGGGTTTGTCCATGGCCGCAACAAAAAACCTGGCTGATCTTCCTCCTCCCCGGCATCGGAGCGACACCTACTGCAACTACGTTTACTTATATACAAAAAAAAATGTATAATAATGCAATTTTTTTTGTAGGATGCAATATGGCTTTGTAGAAATGCAGGTTGGCTCTCTCTCAATTTACATATTTGCATAAAAACACGACATGGTAAAAAAAAATCGCACTATCGAGTGAGTGGGTGGGAGGAAGAGGAGGGGGAAAGGGGGAGATGAAACAGCTTTTGTGGCGAAATTATGTCGAGCGATAACCGTCAACACAGTCACCTCCAATCTGAAGGGACGGTGAATTCGCACATTCCCCGCACCGAGAGCTCCTGTGAGTGAGTGCGGGTGTTTTTTCTCTTCCTCGTTTAAAACCCTGCCGCCCGCGCTTGTCGACGTAGACCGAGCTCGCGCGACCGAAGCTTCCCCTCTCCGCCCGCCCAACGGCGAAGCCAGACCGCCTGAAACCGGTTAGTTTTACCGCAGCACCTCACTCGCTCACTACCCGGGAGCAGCATCCCGTCCAACAACGGCACCGGCTCCACTCAGGGCCTCGACCATAACGTACCTGAAGCAAGTCATCAATCCGACCGGCTGGAAAAGGAGGAAACAACAAAATCAGAGGGCGTAGGAAATAAATATAAAACCCCCTCCCAAAGCTTCGACAAAGACTGCTACAGCAACAGTATCATCATCACCACTCACACGCTCTACTGTTGGACCCCGTCCACCGCTCCTATTGGTCCGCCGCAGCCCCGCTGCCTTTTCCTGATTGGTGAGTCGCGCTTGTCAATCATGCTCACGTGGCCGTCTGCGGCCGGGTGATAGAAACGGCTCCAGAAAGCAACATTCTTTGTTATTTGGAACCCCAGGCCTTCCTCCTGGTGAACCGCAATCGCTTACGTTTAGTTTTAGCCTATAAAAGAGTGATCTTGATGTATGCTTTTAAAAGATATGCAGCTCCCCTGCTATAACTTTGCAGTCTGAATTATTCTTGTTGTTCACCAACGCCACTCCTTGATTCAACTAATAATTTTTTTTCTCTTTTTTATTCAACTGATAATTAATTGCATCGTGTTGTGGACATTGCAACATATTCATTTTTCAGTAATCACGTTGTGATGTATTAAACCGCACGTTTAGCACACCGCCCATATTTACTGAATGCACAACAGGGAATCAGAAATTTACAGCACAGAAGGAGGCCATTTGGCCCATCTTGTCCGTGCTGGCATCTCTCTCTTAGGCAGTCCCTCGGAACCAAGGATGACTTGCTTCCACATTAAAAATGAGTTTGCAGGTGACTGATGAGTCCAATGTGGGACCTACAGTCTCTGTCACAGGTGGGGCAGACGGTGGTTGAAGGGGCGGGTGGGTGGGGTGCTTGGGTTGACGTGCGCTCTTTGCGCTGCCTGCACTTGGCTTCCGCTTGCTCCCGGCGAAGAGACTCGAGGTGTTGGGCGCCTTCCCGGATGCTTCTCCTCCACTTTGTGCGGTCTTGGGCCAGGGATTCCCAGGTGTCGGTGGGGATGTTACACTTTTTCAAGGAGGCTTTGAGGGTGTCCTTGAAGTGTTTCCTCTGCCCACCTGGGGCTCTCTTGCCGTGCTGTAGCTCCGAGTAGAGTGCTTGTTTTGGGAGTCTCGTATCGGGCATGTGGACAATGTGACCCATCCATCGGAGCTGATTGAGCGTGGTCAGAGCTTCGATGCTGGGGATGTTGGCCTGAGCAAGAACACTGACGTTGGTGCGCCTATCCTGCCAATGGCTGGCATACAAACCGTGCTGGCATACAAAAAGCTATACACCCTAAGTCCACTTTCCAGCTCTTGGTCCGTAGCCTTGTAGGTCAGGGCACTTCAATTGCATATACAAGTACTTTTTAAATGTGATGAGGGTTTCTGCCTCTACCACCCTTTCAGGCAGTGAGTCCCAGACCCCCACCACCCTCTGGGTGAATACATTTCTCCTCAAATCCCTTCCAAACCTCTGACCAATTACTTTAAATCTATGCCCCCTGGTTATCGACCCTTCTGCTAAGGGAAATAGGTCCTTCCTATCTAGGCCCCTCATAAATGTATACACCTCAATTAGGTCCCCCCTCTCTCCCCTGTTCCAAAGAAAACAACGCCAGCCTATCCAATCTTTCCTCATAGCTAAAATTCCCCAGCTCAGGCAACATCCTCGTAAATCTCCATTGCACCCCGTGTAGTGCAATCACATCCTTCCTGTACTGTGACCAGAACTGCATGCAGTATTCGAGCGGTGGCCTAACTGGTGTTTTATACAGTTCAAGCATATCCTCCCTGCTCTTATATTCTGGATATAATGCTGGAAACACTCAGCAGGCCAGGCAGCATCATGGAGAGAGAAACAGAGTTAACCTTTCAGGTCAACCTTTCGTCAGAACTGGAAAAAGTTGGAGAAGTAACATTTTTAAGCAAGTGTAGGGCAGGGAAAGGGAGGAGGGGAGGAAAGAACAAAGGGAAGGTCCATGATAGGCTGGAAGGCAGGAGAGATTAAAAGACAAAAGGGATGATGATAAGGGGACAAGTTAAGAAACAAAAGATGACTCTAGATGAGGTGTAAATGGCAATGGCAGACTCATCAATAGCTGCCATGTGAGAGAAAAAAGAAAACAGAGGGGCCGAGGTTATAGTCTGAAAGTGTTGAACTCGATGTTGAGTCCAGAAGGCTGTAAAGTGCCTAATCGAAAGATGAGGTGCTGTTCCTCGAGCTTACATTGTGCTTTGTTGGAACAGTGTAGGAGGCCGACTACAGAGAGGTCAGAGTGGGAGTGGAGCAGAGAATTAAAGTGACAGGCGACCGGAAGCTCTGGGTCACACTTACGGTATTGATTTACTGAATGCACTTTCACTAGGCTCAATCTTTTGCATCATAGAACATAGAAGATAGGAGCAGGAGTAGGCCATTCGGCCCCTCGAGCCTGCTCCGCCATTCAATGAGATCATGGCTGATCATCCAAACTCAATAGCCTGTCCCTGCCTTCTCCCCATATCCCTTGATCCCTTTAGCCTTAAGAAATATATCTAACTCCTTCTTGAATATATTTAATGAATTGGCCTTAACTGCCTTCTGTGGTAGAGAATTCCACAGGTTCACCACTCTCTGGGTGAAGAAATTCCTCCTCACCTCTGTCCTAAATGGCTTACCCCTTATCCTTAGACTGTGACCCCTGGTCCTGGACTCCCCCGCCATCTGGAACATCCTTCCTGCATCTAGTCTGTCTAGTCCTGTTAGAATTTTATAAGAACATAAGAACATAAGAAATAGGAGCAGGAGTAGGCCAATCGGCCCCTCGAGCCTGCTCCACCATTCAATAAGATCATGGCTGATCTGATCCTAACCTCAAATCTTCTATCACTCTGCATCCACCTGAACCCATGTGATCTCCCGGGAGAGGCGAAAAACCAGATAAAGACCCAATGGCCAATTTGGGAGAAAAAAATCTGGGAAATTCCTCTCCGACCCATCTAGGCGATCGAAATTCTTCCAGGAGATCACTCTGTCCCTATATTTTCTACAGTACTTACCTTCTGTAAAGGCGATCTCCACCCCAGCCAGGAACAGGAATAAAACCATCTCCTGAAATCTAACAGAATTAGAACACAGTAGGAGCAGAACAAGGCTACATGGCCCCTGGGCCCACTCCACTACCCACAGGGCCATGACCATTCCGAACCTAGACTCATGTCCAATTTCCTGCCCGCTCCCCGTAACCCTTAATTCCCTTTACTTCTAGGAAACTATCTATTTCTGTTTTAAATTTATTTAATGATGTAGCTTCCACAGCTTTCTGGGGCAGCAAATTCCACAAACCTACCACCCTCTGAGTGAAGAAGCTTCTCCTCATCTCAGTTTTGAATGAGCAGCCCCTTATTTTAAGATTATGCCCCCTAGTTCTAGTTTCACCCATCATTGGGAACATCCTCACCGCATCCACCCGATCAAGCCCCTTCACAATCTTATATGTTTCAATAAGATCGCCTCTCATTCTTCTGAACTCCAATGAGTAGAGTCCCAATCTACTCAACCTCTCCTCATATGACCACCCCCTCATCCCCGGGATTAACCGAGTGAACCTTCTTTGTACTGACTCGAGAGCAAGTATGTCTTTTCTTAAGTATGGACACCAAAACTGTATGCAGTATTCCAGGTGCGGCCTCACCAATACCTTGTACAACTGCAGCAATACCTCCCTGTTTTTATATTCCAACCCCCTAGCAATAAAAGCCAACATTCCATTGGCCTTCTTAATCACTTGCTGCACCTGCATACTAACTTTTTGAGTTTCGTGCACCAGGACCCCCAGATCCCTTTGTACTACAGTACTTTCCAGTTTCTTGCCATTAAGATAATAACTTGCTCTATGATTTTTCCTGCCAAAGTGCATAACCTCACACTTTCCAGTATTGTATTCCATCTGCCAAATCTCTGCCCACTTACTTAGCCTGTCTATGTCCCTTTGCAGGTTTTTTATGTCCTCCTCACTCACTACTTTCCGTCCCATCTTTGTATCATCTGCAAACTTTGATATGTTACACTCGGTCCCCTCCTCCAAATCATTAATATAGATTGTAAAGAGTTGGGGACCCAGCACTGACCCCTGCGGAACACCACTAGTTACTGGTTGCCAATCTGAGAACGAACCATTTATCCCAACTCTCTGCTTTCTGTTAGAGAGCCAATCCTCCACCCACGCCAGAATATTACCCCCAATCCCGTGATTTTTTATCTTGAGCAATAATCTTTTGTGTGGCACCTTGTCAAATGCCTTTTGGAAGTCTAAATACACTACGTCCACTGGTTCCCCTTTATCCACCCTGTATGTTACTTCCTCAAAAAACTCAAGCAAATTTGTTAAACATGACTTCCCCTTCATGAAACCATGCTGAGTTTGCCCTATTAAATTATGTTTATCCAAATGTCCCGTTACTGTCTCCTTAATAATGGACTCTAACATTTTACCAACCACAGATGTTAGGCTAACAGGTCTATAGTTTCCAGCCTTCTGCCTACTACCCTTTTTAAATAAGGGTGTTACATTAGCAGTTTTCCAATCTGCCGGGACCTTTGCTGAGTCCAGTGAGTTTTGGAAAATTATTACCAATGCATCCACAATCCCTACCGCTACTTCCCTCAAGACCCTAGGATGCAAGCCATCAGGTCCAGAGGATTTATCCGCCTTGAGTCCCATTATTTTACCAAGTACCACTTCCTTAGTGATTTTAATTGTATTTAGTTCCTCCCCCGCTAGAGCCCCCTGTTTGTCCAGTGTTGGGATATTCTTAGTGTCCTCTACTGTAAAGACTGATACAAAATAATTGTTCAGTGTTTTTGCCATCTCCATGTTTCCCACCATTAATTTCCCGGTCTCATCCTCTAAGGGACCAACATTTACTTTAGCCACCCTTTTTCTTTTTATATAACTATAGAAACTTTTACTGTCTGTTTTTATATTTTTTGCTAATTTACTTTCATAATCTATCTTCCCTTTCTTAATCAATCTTTTTGTTATTTTTTGCTGTCTTTTAAAGACTTCCCAATCTTCCATCCTCCCACTAGATTTGGCTACCTTATATGCCCGTGTTTTTAGTCGGATACTATCCTTAATTACTTTACTTAGCCACGGATGGCTATCTTTTCTTTTACACCCTTTTTTCCTCAGTGGAATATATTTTTTTTGGAAGTTGTAAAATAACTCCTTAAATGTACACCACTGATCATGTACCGTCTTACCCTTTAATCTATTTTCCCAGTCCACTCTAATTAATTCCGCTCTCATACCTTCATAGTCTCCTTTATTCAAGCTCAGCACGCTTGTTTGAGATCCAACCTTCTCACCCTCTAATTGAATATGGAATTCAACCATGTTATGGTCACTCATTCCAAGGGGATCCTTTACTAGGACATTTTTAATTAATCCCGTCTCATTACACAGGACCAGATCTAAGGTTGCTTGCCCCCTGGTCGATTCAGTTACATACTGCTCAAGAAACCCATCCCTAATACACTCAATGAACTCTTCCTCAAGGCTGCTCTGCCCAATTTGATTTGTCCAGTTAATATGATAATTAAAATCCCCCATAATTATAGCTGTTCCCTTATTACAAGCCTCCACTATTTCCTGATTAATACTCCGTCCAACAGAGTTGCAACTGTTCGGAGGCCTATAGACTACACCCACTAGTGTTTTTTTCCCCTTATTATTCCTTACCTCCACCCAAACTGTTTCACTATCCTGCTCCTTTGACCCAATATCATTTCTCTGTATTATAGTGATTCCTTCCTTTATTAACATAGCCACCCCACCTCCTCTCCCTTCCTGCCTGTCCTTCCTGATTGTTAAATAACCTGGTGTGTTTAATTCCCAGTCATGGTCACCCTGCAGCCATGTTTCTGTAATGGCCACAAGATCATACCCATATGTCATTATTTGTGCCGTTAACTCATTCATTTTGTTACGAATGCTACGTGCATTCAGATAAAGAACTTTCAAATATGTTTTGTAACACTTAGTTCCTGTTTTTTCCCTTTTTATTACTTTACTTTTTACTCCATACCTTCTGTCCCTTCCTGACACATTCTGTTTTTTAATTCCCCCACTGCTACCTAAGTCTATGACCTTCTCTGTTGTCATTTCTATTATTTGCTCTCTAGAAACCTCCCCCCCACTAATTAGTTTAAAGCCCTCTCTACAGCCCTAGTTATATGATTCGCCAGGACTCTAGTCCCAGCACTGGCCAAGTGGAGTCCGTCCCAACAGAACAGCTCCCTCCTGTCCCAGTACTGGTGCCAGTGTCCCAAGAAGCAAAACCCATTTCTCCCACACCAGTCTTTGAGCCACGCATTTAACTCTTTAATTTTATTTATCCTAGCCAAATTCGCTCGTGGCTCAGGTAATAACCCAGAGATTATTACCCTTGAGGTTCTGTTTTTTAATTTGACCCCTAGCTGCTCATACTCCTTTAACAGAACCGTCTTCCTTGTCCTATCTACGTCGTTTGTACCAACATGGACCACGGCAACTGGATCCTCCCCCTCCCACTGCAAGTTTCTTTCCAGCCCAGAAGAGATGTCCTTAACCCTGGCACCAGGCAGGCAACACAGCCTTCGGGACTCCCGCTCTTGACTGCAGAGAACCCTATCTATCCCCCTAATGATACTATCCCCTACCACTACAACATTTCTTTTTACTCCCTCCACTTGAATGGCCCCCTGTACCACGGTGCTGTGGCCAGGTTGCTCATCCTCCCTGCAGTCCCCGCTCCCGCCCTCACAGGGAGTAAGAACCTCGATCCTGCTGGACAAGAACAAGGGCTGCGTCTCCTTCAACACTACATCCTGGATCCCTGTACCTTCCTCACTCGTAGTCACACCGTCCTGTCCCTGACCACGGACTACATCTGCAGTAATTAACTTCATAGGTGTGACCATCTCCTGAAACATAGAGTCCAGGAACTTCTCCCCCTCCCTGATGTGTCGCAGTGTCCGAAGCTCGGTCTCAAGCTCCATAACATGGAACTTGAGTTCCTCTAGCAGCAAACACTTGTCGCAGATGTAATCACCGTTAGCCTCAATGGGGTTCACCGGCTCCCACATCTCGCAACATCCCCTCTCATTCTTCTAAACTCCAGCGAGTATAAGTCCAGTCGACCCAATCTCTCCTCATACGTCATTCCTGCCATCCCAGGTATCAGTCTGGTGAATCTTCGCTGCACTCCCTCCATGGCAAGAACATCCTTCCTCAGATAAGGCGACCAAAACTGCACACAATACTGAAGGTGTGGTCTCACCAAGGCCCTGTACAACTGCAGCAAGACATCTTTGTTCCTGTACACGAACCCTCTCGCTACGAAGGCCAACATACCATTTGCCTTCTTAACCGCCTGCTGCACCTGCATGCTTACCTTTAGTGACTGGTGCACAAGGACACCCAGGTCTCATTGCACTTCCCCTACTCCCAATATATTGCCGTTCAGATAATAATCTGCCTTCCTGTTTTTGACACCAAAGTGGATAACCTCGCATTTATCCACATTATACTGCATCTGCCATGCACCTGCCCAATCACCCAACCTGTCCAAATCATACTGGAGTTTCTCAGCATCCTCCTCACAGCACACATGCCCACCCAGCTTTGTGTCGTCTGCAAACTTGGAGATATTACATCTAGTTCCCTCGTCTAGATCATTAATATATATTGTGAATAGCTGGGGTCCTAGGACCGATCCCTGCGGTACCCCACTAGTCACTGCCTGCCACTCGGAAAAAGACTCGTTTATTCCAACTCTTTGCTTCCTGTCTGCCAACCAGTTCTCTATCCAAGTCAGTACCTTGCCCCCAATCCCATGTGCCTTAACTTTACACGCTAATCTCTTATGCGGGACCTTATCGAAAGCCTTCTGAAAGTCCAAATACACCACATCCACTGGTTCTCCCTTATCTATTTTACCAGTTACATCCTCAAAAAATTCCAGTAGATTAGTCAAGCACGATTTACCTTTTGTAAATCCATGTTGACTTTGTCCGATCCTGTCACTGTTTTCCAAGTGCTCTGCTATTACATCTTTTATAATGGACTCTAGCATTTTCCCCACTACCGATGTCAGGCTTTCCCCGTTTTCTCTCTACCACCTTTTTTGAATAGTAGGGTAACATTAGCTACCCTCCAATCCATGGGAACTGTTCCAGAGTCTATAGAATTTTGGAAGATGACCAGCAATGTATCTACTATTTCTAGGGCCACTTCCTTAACTACCCTAGGATGTAGATTATCAGGTCCTGGGGATTTATCGGCCTTCAATCCCGTCAATTTCCCTAACACCATTTCCCTACAAATACTGATTTCAATCAGTTCCTCCCTCTCATTAGACCCTATGTTCCCCGACATCTCTGGAAGGTTAATTGTGTCCTCCTTTGTGAAGACAGAACCAAAGTATGTATTTAATTGGTCTGCCATTTCTTTGTTCCCCATTATAAATTCCCCTGATTCTGACTGCAAGGGTCCTACGCTTGACTTCACCAATCCTTTTCTCTTCACATATCTATAGAAGCTTTTACAGTCAGTTTTTATGTTCCCTGCAAGCTTACTGTCATCCTTTATTTTCCCCCTCTTAATGAATCCCTTTGTCCTCCTTTGCTGAATCCTAAACTGATCCCAATCCTCAGGTTTACTGCTTTTTCTGGCCAAATTATATGTCCTCTCCTTGGATCTTATGCTATCCCTAATTTCCCTTGTTAGCCACGGTTGAGTCACCTTTTTTGTTTTATTTTTATGCCAAACAGGGATGAACAAATTCTGTAGTTCATCCATGCGGTCTTTGAATGTTTGCCATTGCCTATCCACCGTCAACCCTTTGAGTAACATTCCCCAATCAATCCTACCCAACTCGCGCCTCATACCATTGTAGTTTCCTTTATTTAAATTCAGGACCCTAGTCTCCGAGTCAACTACGTCACTCTCCATCTTAATGAAGAATTCTATCATATTATGATCGCTCCTTCCCAAGGGGCCTCGCACAACAAGATTGCTAATTATTCCTTTCTCATTACATAATACCCAGTCTAAGATGGCCTGATCTCTAGTTGGTTCCTCGACATATTGGTCCAGGAAACCATCCCGTATACACTCCAGGAATTCCTCCTCCACAGTATTGTTACTAATTTGGTTAGCCCAATCTATATGTAGATTAAAGTTACCCATGATAACTGCTGTGCCCTTATTGCATGCGTCTCTAATTTCCCATTTAATGCCATCCCCAACCTCCGCATTACTGTTTGGGGGTCTGTATACCACTCCCACTAACGTTTTCTGCCCCATGGCATTTCTCAGCTCTACCCATACAGATTCCACATCATCAGAGCTAATATCTCCTTACTATTGTGTTAATCTCCTCTTTAACCATCAATGCTACCCCACCTCCTTTTCCTTTTTGCCTATCTTTCCTGAATATTGTTGAGTTCCCAGCTTGGTCATCCTGGAGCCCTGTTTCCGTAATCCCAATCATATCATATCCGTTTACATCTATATGCGCAGCTAATTCATCCACCTTATTACGAATGCTCCTCACATTAACACTCTTAGACCTTTTAGAATTATTATTAACTGTGGCCATGTTTGATTTAAACCCTTGATTTCTCTGACTGCCACTTTTGCTTTTCTCCTTCCTGTCTTTTGCTTCTATCCTTGTTTCCCTTTCCTCTGTCTCCCTGCACAGGTTCCCAACCCCTGCCATTTTAGTTTAAACCCTCCCCCAGAGCACTAGCAAACACTCCCCCTAGGACATTGGTCCCGGTCCTGCCCAGGTGCAAACCGTCCAGTTTGTTTTGGTCCCACCTCCCCCAGAATCGGTTCCAATGTCCCAGGAATTTGAATCCCTCCCCCTTGCCACGTATTCATCTGAAATATCCTTCTATTTCTACTCTGACTAGCACGTGGCACTGGTAGCAATCCTGAGATTACTACCTTTGAGGTCCTATTTTTAAATTTATCTCTTAACTCCCTATATTCAGCTTTTAGGACCTCATCCCGGTTTTTACCTATATCGCTGGTACCTATATGCACCACGACAACTGGCTGTTCACCCTCCCTTTCCAAAATGCTCAAACATAATAATGGATTGATGCCAAATGTAAACACTGGCAGCCTTAAATGTAGCTATGCCTCACATTCTCGGCACTTGGCTGAACCTTCACGCTCATAAAAGTTTGGTCAGATTGGATGGTCTAAGACATATGCTAAATCACATGAATGAATTATATCTGTAAAACAATAAATACTTTTTTTTAATAATATCTAGATGAAGGGCCAAACCTGTTGTACAGGATACAACCAAGTTTGAAAACAATAGAGAAGACCAGATAAATCAAAGTTGAGAGAAAATTATAATTCACAACAGAAGATTGTAGTAAATGCTACTTTTAATTCAAAGTTGCTCAATTATCTAGCAGCAAATTCCTATTTTTTGTGTTATTTATGTTTTTTTAATTCAAATGATCGATTAATTAAAAATGTTTAGTCCAGAAAACAACTTTAGATTATCACAGTAAACTGTAGTGTATTTTGAATAATCATGCTATTATAGAAACATGGAAAAATAGGAGCAGGAGTAGGCCATTCGGCCCTTCGAGCCTGCTCTGCCATTAGTACGATCATGGCTGATCCTCTTTCTCAATACCATATTTCCGTTCTCTCCCCATACCCCTTGATGCCTTTTGTGTCTACAAATCTATCTATCTCCTTCTTAAATATTTTGAGTGACTTGGCCTCCACAGCCTCCTGTGGTAGAGAATTCCACAGGTTCACCACCCACTGAGTGAAGAAATTTCTCCTCATCTCAGTCCTAAATATCCTACCCCATATCCTGAGACTGTGACCCCTCGTTCTAGACCCCCCAGCCAGGGGAAACATCCTCCCTGCATCCAGTCTGTCTAGCCCTGTCAGATTTATACGTTTCAATGAGATCCCCTCTCATTCTTCTAAACTCTAGTGAATACAGGCCTAGTCGACCCAATCTCTCCTCATATGACAGCCCTGCCATCCCAGGAATCAGTCTGGTGAACCTTCGCTGCACTTTCTCTATGGCAAGTATATCCTTTCTTAGGTAAGGAGACCAAAACTGCACACAGTACTCCAGGTGTGGTCTCACCAAGCCCCTGTATAACTTATGCAGGTTACTAGTGACGTTCCATTCAGGATACTAATGACATTCATGTTATCCACTGACAGTGGTGCCGTCTTTCGCATGAGATGTTAAACCGAAGCATTGTCTGCCCTCTGGGATGGGCGTAAAATATCCCACGGCATTATTCGAAAGAAGAGTTGGGGAGTTCTGGCCAATATTTATGCCTCAACCTACATCAGTAAAACAGATTATCTGGTCATTATCTCATTGCTGTTTGTGGGAGCTTGCTGTGTGCAAATTGGTTGCTGTGTTTCCTACATTGCAACAGTGACTACACTTAAAAAGTACTTCATTGATTATAAAGCACTTTGGGCTGTTCTTAGGTTGTGAAAAGCATTACTGTATATAAATTCTTTCTTTAACTATAAATTTATAGTAAAATTGAAAGACCTTGAAATTTTTTTCATGGCTTCTCCTCACCCTATCTGCATCCTCCTCCAGCTCTATGTCCCTCCTTATTTTTGCATTGGATTTCAGGAATTTTTAGTATTTTCTGATTCACAATTTGGGTTCTTTTCTGTGAAAACTGAAGCTCAACCGTCTTATGTATGACATATGAAAAGGAATAGTTACAATGAAAGTGCAATAGGATATGAATTTGTCATGACTTCAGCCGCAACCTTATAAGCCTGGCACTGGGTGGGACTGCTGCAATTTTTAATGGTGTTGGGGTTCTAATTGAGTCACAGACCCAATTTTAATATATTCATGAGGCCCCCGCTTGCCTGCGTAGGCACCTCAACCGCCTATTAAAATGGTGGTTGCCTGGAGCACCTCGAGAACACAGCAGTAAGCATGCTACTGCTCTTTTAACCGCTCACTCACCCCATTCCCATTGGGTAGGCAGGGTTAAAATCGGGGCTTTGTATCTTCCGATACTGACTGTGACCAGCGATTTTTTTTTTTTAGGCAGAAAGCATAGGAACAAGAAAGGACTGAGAGACACCGGTTTAAATGTACTGGTATTGCCCTTTACAACATTCCGAATTGTGCAGCAATTCAGATGAATAAATGAGTCCTCTTAAGCCTTTCACACAACAGTTATTAAGTATTTGGCATGTGGTGGTGTTGAAAAATGCTATATCACAATATTATGTAACTACATAACTTATTTAAATGGCTTATGCAAAGCTGTGAATGTTTTGCTGACCTTTGGAATTCAGTATGGTGGTGTCAGTTATCAGACTCTCAGCAGCTGTGGGGGTGTGGCTACTGCCTCCTGCTCAGAGATGGGGTAGTTTGAGAAAGAAAGCAATAGACTTCAGTTTGCTTTACTAAATCTGAAAGCTATAAAATTTAGTGCTGCCTGCCTAACATGCTTCAGCGGGAATCGCGGGCTGAGCGGCTGTATAAAGCTTCAGAGACCCAGGTAAGGCCTCAGTGCGAGAATCGGCGGGAATCGCGGGCTGAGCGGCTGTATAAAGCTTCAGAGACCCAGGTAAGGCCTCAGTGCGAGAATCGGCGGGAATCGCGGGCTGAGCGGCTGTATAAAGCTTCAGAGACCCAGGTGAGGCCTCAGTGCGAGAATCGGCGGGAATCGCGGGCTGAGCGGCTGTATAAAGATTCAGAGACCCAGGTAAGGCCTCAGTGCGAGAATCGGTGGGAATCGCGGGCTGAGTGGCTGTATAAAGATTCAGAGACCCAGGTAAGGCCTCAGTGCGAGAATCGGCGGGAATCGCGGGCTGAGCGGCTGTATCAAGGCTCCCGAGACCCAGGTAAGGCCTCAGTGCGAGAATCGGCGGGAATCGCGGGCTGAGCGGCTGTATAAAGGCTCCCGAGACCCAGGTAAGGCCTCAGTGCGAGAATCGGCGGGAATCGCAGGCTGAGCGGCTGTATAAAGCTTCAGAGACCCAGGTAAGGCCTCAGTGCGAGAATCGGCGGGAATCGCGGGCTGAGCGGCTGTATAAAGCTCCAGAGACCCAGGTAAGGCCTCAGTGCGAGAATCGGCGGGAATCGCGGGCTGAGCGGCTGTATAAAGCTTCAGAGACCCAGGTAAGGCCTCAGTGCGAGAATCGGCGGGAATCGCGGGCTGAGCGGCTGTAGAAAGGCTCCTGAGACCCACGTAAGGCCTCAGTGCGAGAATCGGTGGGAATCGCGGGCTGAGCGGCTGTATAAAGGCTCCTGAGACCCACGTAAGGCCTCAGTGCGAGAATCGGCGGGAATCGCGGGCTGAGCGGCTGTAGAAAGGCTCCTGAGACCCACGTAAGGCCTCAGTGCGAGAATCGGCGGGAATCGCGGGCTGAGCGGCTGTATCAAGGCTCCCGAGACCCAGGTAAGGCCTCAGTGCGAGAATCGGCGGGAATCGCGGGCTGAGCGGCTGTATAAAGGCTCCTGAGACCCACGTAAGGCCTCAGTGCGAGAATCGGCGGGAATCGCGGGCTGAGCGGCTGTATAAAGGCTCCTGAGACCCACGTAAGGCCTCAGTGCGAGAATCGGCGGGAATCGCGGGCTGAGCGGCTGTATAAAGGCTCCTGAGACCCACGTAAGGCCTCAGTGTGAGAATCGGCGGGAATCGCGGGCTGAGCGGCTGTATAAAGGCTCCTGAGACCCACGTAAGGCCTACCAATCTCCAATCTTGGAACTCGGAGGGAAGGAGAGAGGTAAAAAGTAATCAAGTGTGACGTCACCAGAAAGCGGGTAAGTGATTGGTTGGTAAGTATTTCTCCCTTTTTAAGCTTAAATCTCTTTGGTTTATAGTTTCTAAGGTGTGATATTCACCATCTAGAATCGGGGCAGAGGGTATTTAAGAATAATATTAATAAATTTAATTAACTACATAGAATGGGAGATCAGGTGATGTGTTGCTGCTGCAATATGTGGGAGCTGGTGGACACCATTGATGCTCACGGTGATCACATTTGCAGTAAGTGTTGGCTGCTTGAGGAATTCCGGCTCCGTGTTGAAGAGCTGGAGTCCGAGCTTCAACCACTGAGACACATCAGGGAGGGGGAGAGTTACCTGGACTCTGTGTATCACGAGGTATTCACACCAATTAGATTAATTAATTCAGATGTAGTCCGTGGCCAGGGTCAGGATGGTGTGACTAGAAGTGAGGCAGGTACGGGGATCCAGGAGGTAGTGTTGGAGGAGCCGCAGCCCTTGCACTTGTCCAACAGGTTCGAGGCTTTTACTCCCTGTGAGGATGGGAACAGGGACTGCGGGGAGGATGAGCAACCTGGCCACAGCACCGTGGAGCGGGGGGCCATTCAAGTTGGGGGAGTTAAAAGAAATGTTGTAGTGGTAGGGGATAGTATCGTTAGGGGGATAGATAGAGTTCTTTGTAGCCGAGAGCGAGAGTCCCAAAGGCTGTGTTGCCTGCCCGGTGCCAGGGTTAAGGACATCTCCTCTGGACTGGAGAGAAACTTGGAGTGGGAGGGGGAGCATCCAGTTGTCGTGGTCCATGTTGGTACCAACGACATAGATAGGACAAGGAAGGAGTTTCTGCTGAGGGAGTTTGAGCAGCTAGGGGCCAAATTAAAAAGCAGAACCACAAGGGTAATAATCTCTGGATTATTACCTGAGCCACGAGCGAATTTGGCTAGGACAAATAAAATTAGAGAGTTAAATGCGTGGCTCAAAGACTGGTGTGGGAGAAATGGGTTTTGCTTCCTGGGACACTGGCACCAGTACTGGGGCAGGAGGGAGCTGTTCCGTTGGGACGGGCTTCACTTGGCCAGTGCTGGGACTAGAGTCCTGGCGGATCATATAACTAGGGCTGTAGAGAGGGCTTTAAACTAACTAGTGGGGGGGGAGGTTTCTAGAGAGCAAATAATAAAAATGACAACAGAGAAGGTCATAGACTTAGGTAGCAGTGGGGAAATTAAAAACCAGAGCGTGTCAGGAAGGGGCAGAAGGTATGGAGTAAAAGGTAAAGTAATAAAAAGGGCAAAAGCAGGAACTAAGTGTCACAAAACATCTTTGAAAGTTCTCTATCTGAATGCACGTAGCATTCGTAACAAAATAGACGAGTTAATGGCACAAATAACTACATATGGGTATGATCTTGTAGCCATTACAGAAACATGGCTGCAGGGTGACAATGCCTGGGAATTAAACATACTAGGTTATTTAATGATCAGGAAGGATAGGCAGGAAGGAAGGGGAGGTGGGGTGGCTATGTTAAGAAAGGAAGGAATCACTGTAATACAGAGAAATGATATTGGGTCAAAAGATCAGGATAATGAAACAGTTTGGGTGGAGGTAAGGAATAATAAGGGGAAAGAAACACTAGTGGGCGTAGTCTATAGGCCTCCGAACAGTGGCAACTCTGTTGGACGGAGTATCAATCAGGAAATAGTTGAGGCTTGTAATAAGGGAACATCTATAATTATGGGGGATTTCAACTATCATATTAATTGGACGAATCAAATTGGGCAGGGCTGCCTTGAGGATGAGTTCATTGAGTGTATTAGGGATGGGTTTCTTGAGCAGTATGTAACTGAACCGACCAGGGGGCAAGCAACCTTAGATCTGGTCCTGTGTAACGAGACAGGATTAATTAAAAATGTCCTAGTAAAGGATCCCCTTGAAATGAGTGACCATAACATGGTTGAATTCCATATTCAATTAGAGGGTGAGAAGGTTGGATCTCAAACAAGCGTGCTAAGCTTGAATAAAGGAGACTATGAAGGTATGAGAGCGGAATTGAGTAGAGTGGATTGGGAAAATAGATTAAAGGGTAAGATGATACATGATCAGTGGTGTACATTTAAGGAGTTATTTTACAACTTCCAAAAAATATATATTCCACTGAGAAGAAAAGGGTGTAAAAGAAAAGACAGCCATCCGTGGCTAAGTAAAGAAATTAAGGATAGTATTCGACTAAAAACAAGGGCATATAAGGTAGCCAAATCTAGTGGGAGGATAGAGGATTGGGAAAACTTTAAAAGACAGCAAAAAATAACAAAAAGATTGATTAAGAAAGGGAAGATAGATTATGAAAGTAAATTAGCAAAAAATATAAAAACAGATAGTAAGAGTTTTTATAGTTATATAAAAAGAAAAAGGGTGGCTAAAGTAAATGTTGGTCCCTTAGAGGATGAGACCGGGAAATTAATGGTGGGAAATATGGAGATGGCAAAAACACTGAATGAATATTTTATTTCAGTCTTTACAGTAGAAGACACTAAGAATATCCCAACACTGGACAAACAGGGGGCTAAAGGGGGGGAGGAGCTAAACACGATCAAAATCACTAAGGAAGTGGTACTCGGTAAAATAATGGGACACAAGGCGGATAAATCACCTGGACCTGATGGCTTACATCCTAGGGTCTTGAGAGAAGTGGCGGTAGGGATTGTGGATGCATTGGTAATAATTTTCCAAAACTCCCTAGACTTGGCAAAGGTCCCGGCAGACTGGAAAACTGCTAATGTAACACCCTTATTTAAAAAGGGCAGTAGACAGAAGGCTGGAAACTATAGACCGGTTAGCCTAACATCTGTGGTAGATAAAATTTTGGAGTCCATTATTAAGGAGACAGTAACAGGACATTTGGATAATCATAATTTAATAGGACAAAGTCAGCATGGTTTTATGAAGGGGAAGTCATGTTTGACAAATTTGCTGGAGTTCTTTGAGGAAGTAACATATAGGGTGGATAAAGGGGAACCAGTGGACGTAGTGCATTTAGACTTCCAAAAGGCATTTGACAAGGTGCCACACACAAGATTATTGCTTAAGATAAAAAATCACGGGATTGGGGGTAATATTCTGGCATGGATAGAGGATTGGCTATCTAACAGAAGGCAGAGAGTTGGGATAAATGGTTCATTCTCAGACTGGCAATCAGTAACTAGTGGTGTTCCGCAGGGGTCAGTGCTGGGTCCCCAACTCTTTACAATCTATATTAACGATTTGGAGGAGGGGACCGAGTGTAACATATCAAAGTTTGCAGATGATGCTAAGATGGGAGAGAAAGTAGTGAGTGAGGAGGACATAAAAAACCTGCAAGGGGACATAGACAGGCTAAGTAAGTGGGCAGAGATTTGGCAGATGGAATACAATACTGGAAAGTGTGAGGTTATGCACTTTGGCAGGAAAAATCATAGAGCAAGTTATTATCTTAATGGCAAGAAACTGGAAAGTACTGAAGTACAAAGGGACCTGGGGGTCCTGGTGCACGAAACTCAAAAGGTTAGTATGCAGGTGCAGCAAGTGATTAAGAAGGCCAATGGAATGTTGTCTTTCATTGCTAGGGGGATAGAATATAAAAATAGGGAGGTATTGCTTCAGTTGTACAAGGTATTGGTGAGACCGCACCTGGAATACTGCGTACAGCTTTGGTGTCCATACTTAAGAAAGGACATACTTGCTCTCGAGTCAGTACAAAGAAGGTTTACTCGGTTAATCCCGGGGATGAGGGGATGGACATATGAGGAGAGGTTGAGTAGATTGGGACTCTACTCATTGGAGTTCAGAAGAATGAGAGGCGATCTTATTGAAACATATAAGATTGTGAAGGGGTTGGATCGGGTGGATGCGGGGAAGATGTTCCCGATGATGGGTGAAACTCGAACTAGGGGGCATAGTCTTAGAATAAGGGGCTGCTCTTTCAAAACTGAGATGAGGAGGAACTACTTCACTCAGAGGGTGGTAGGTCCATGGAATATGCTGCCCCAAAAAGCTGCAGAAGCTACATCATTACATAAATTTAAAACAGAAATAGACAGTTTCCTAGAAGTAAAGGGAACTAAGGGTTACGGGGAGCGGGCAGGAATTTGGACATGAGTCTAGGTTCGGATTGGTCATGGCCCTGTGGGTAGCGGAGCGGGCCCAGGGGCCGTGTAGCCTGATCATGCTCCTATTTCGTGTGTCTAATTCTGTTAGGTTCAGGAGATGGTTCTGTGATAGTGGATTGGCGGTTAGGATCAGATCAGCCATGATCTTATTGAATGGCGGAGCAGGCTCGAGGGGCCGATTGGCCTACTCCTGCTCCTATTTCTTATGTTATTATGTTCTTATTTCCCTGCCCCAGACTAATAGATACCATTAGCATTGAAAATATTCAAAATGAGAGCTTCTCAGACTCTACAGAGCAGTCTTTCAACAGGTTACACTAATAAAGCAATTGGTCTCATTTTGAAACCTACCACTGTGGGCCACCTCCATATAATTCCTTAAATGAATCAGATAGAAAGTGCTGGAAACATACAGGGCTGAATTTTGCCAGCACTCAGAGGGTGGGTTTCGGAGGCAGGTCAGCTGTCAAAATAGCAAAGATTGACAGCGGGTAGGGAACCCGCTGTCAACCCACCTCCACGCGAGTCTCCCAGGTGTCGGGTCTGTCGGCGCTGAACAGACCCGACACCAAGCAGTGGGGGAGGCAATTCACATCATTAAATGGGTTGTTAACATCCAATTAACTGTTATTTTAAGCCTACATTTCAATTTTACGTGCTCCCCCACGGGTTACCCGCTGCTCGGGGAACACGTCAGCTCAGCATGTCGTGAGTGGATTCAACATTGAATTATCTCATGACCTGACAGCTGTCAAAGTTGTATAAAAGATCCCATGATACAGCTGTTCACTTTCAAAGCTCAGAAACTGTTGGTTACTGCATTTGGAAGACATATTGAGCTTTCTGCAGCTTGCAAGTGTTTGGACCCAAATCCCTATCCAGTGCCACCTCATTGGAACAACTTCTCTCACTATTGACAGATCACTTCTGTCATCTCAACCTCACCTGCCATCTATTCCATCAGCATCGTTGCCCTTGAAAATATCTCACCTTGGTCCTCAGAATCCCACCAAGATCAGCCCCAACACCAGCATCACCGGGCACACCAGCAACAACAACATCCACACCAGCTTTCTCCGCAATCAACTGATGCGACACAGGGCACAGGGCATCAGCACCCAACCACATTGCTGCCCGGGAGGCCAGGGATGGCCTCATCATGGCCAGATTTACTTCACTTAATGCTGTACACCCTGGATGCCACATGATATGCCAGGTTGGCACCACCCTACACCAACACCATAAAGCATCCTTACAATGACCAAGCTATTCCTTTCATACTCATCACCATTACGGGGGGTGGGGTGGGGCGGTACCATTATCTCTCACCATTCACTGCAACTCACTAAGCCACTTCCAAAGGTGCACACAAATCTGTCCAAGAATGCAAAGTGTTGAAAATAAAGGTTTCAATGTTTGACAGCACATTACCAGAAACTTCACATGAACATTGGCTAAACCACCCAAGTGTCTACCCTTGTGTGTTGTTAGTTGGTATGCTTGCAGTAGGATGAGAGTGAGTGTGAGGGGTGGCTAGTGAGATGGGGAAGTTACAATGTAGATAGAGAGGGATGGGTGGAGGTGCAAGGTAATTTGGTGTGAGTAAAGATGTGCAGGAATAGGCTAGGGAAGCAGAGTGATGTGGATGTGATGAGTGGCACAGCAGGATGAGGCTGAGTGTGGCTTGGCAGTAATGTTTCGTGATCTACTGAGATCATTGAAAGGTTTGCGTCACTGCAGCCTTGTCCTCCTGATGACATCACTGCTTGTGTCCTCCTGTGCAATGTACAACCAGGCTGCGTTTATCTCCTGGGGGGGTCTCTTCTGCCCACTGGAAGGTAAGAACCTCCCTGCATGCATATGGAGGGAGTCATGGGAGAGCCTGGGTGCAGCCGTGCACCTCTGTGCCGTGCTTGTCAGTGTTTGACAGCAGAACTGTCAAAATCAATTTGGACATGGCCCCTTTAAGGAAACCGGCTGATGATGCGTCATCAAATGACGTCATCAGACCCACTTCCTTTTAATTGGCCAGGAACCTCGCAGGGCAGGTTTAACAAGCCCTATTAACGTAAAATCACTTGGAGAGTGCGGGCTGCAGTAGGCAGCGGGCTGGGACCGCGGCCACAACACCGACCCCGGCCGCCCCGGACCCTCCTTGGTCGGTGAAATCGCAGCCACATTGTTCAGGCAGCATCTGCAGAGAGAGAGAGGTTAACTTTTTGGATAGTGTTTTTCCTCAAAACTGCCTGAAGCATTAACCTGTCTCTCTCCGTAAATGCTGACTGAGCTAACGCATGTCTCCAGTATTTTCTGTTTTTGTTTCTGATTTTCAGCATTTGCTTTTTATTTATATAATTACTTGCATACAATAATAAAGCAAGGAATGAGAGAAGGCCAATCGACCATCCACAGTCTCCACAGCATACCATATCACAGACTTGACTCTATTTCTTTAATTCCCCTCAGGGTAAGTTCTTTTGACTGCTAAAGTTAATCAGCCAAACTTTTGCACATTTATGCATTCCCACATTGCCACTTATCTACTGTGGCTGGTTGTTTTCCAGATTTTACAATGGCTTGGCCCCATTTTCATGCCCAAAAAACAGATGCGACAGGGTGCAATTTCTGCCCCATCGTTTTTTGTGTGTTTAAGAAGAAGCCAGCACTGGTTAAAAAAAGCTTGCAGCTGGATTTGTCTCACAGGCCATATTCTGAACACTTCAGCTTTAGAAGAGGAAGTGCCCAAATGTGACCTCACCGTTGAACCAAACAAGGTTAGAATAATATGTTTCCATCTATAATCAAAATGTTCATTTTAATTATATATATTACCATTGCATTTCACATAGCCCTATTTGAAGAAAGACAGGAGGGTAGATTTTGACTTTGAAGACAATGGAAATAAAAATCGGGAGAGATTATTGCACAAACTCAAAATCTACCCCAGGGAGTTCTCCGAATGTACTGGCCAACATTTATCTCTCGACCAACCACACCAAAACAGATTAACTGATAATTTATCTCGCATGCTATTCCTGGGACCTTGCTGTATGCTAATTGGCTGAGATTAGTTTTGCACACAAGGTTTATGATAGTACCTCAATGCTGAGGTGTTACTGCATCATAACTTGCTACAGTGCACTATCCTATATTTAGCTGATATTGGGATGCAATTAAAAAAAACAGCTGTAATCTTAGATTAATATGCTTACTCAGGACTAGGGGGTAGAGGGCAATTTCCTCCATAAATGAATAGAGCTGTTGTGGTTTTGATGTGTGTGGCTGTTTTTATCCCTTGATGGAGAAAAAAATACTGTGCTGGCCTGAGGGATAGCCTGGAAAGTGTCAAATCTCTACTTTTTCCAAGGTTATGTCAGACATGTCATGTACAATTTGCTGCTTGTTTGGGGGACCCTATAGGAGCCCCAAGACAGTTGCTTAATTCTGGTGCCTGCAGTGAGTGATTACTTTAGGTGCTTATCCTCCTATTGGAGGAAATTTGGTTGCTGTACATTATCACTTCAGCGGCGACACTCTAGTAGTTTTGCTTCGAGGAAGAGGTTTTTCAACTTTCAGTTGACCCTTCACTCAGATATTTTTGTTTATTGACCGTGCACAAGTTCCGATCAGATAACTTAGTGATAAACTAAAAACGAACACCCCTGCCAAATCAACCTCCAACAAGAGCAATGCAGAGCAGGTCACACTGGGGGAGGGGGAGGGGGGGATTCAGACAAGTTTTTTCCTCAGGACTTTATGTCCTTTCTGCTCAATTCAATTTTCCGCAGAAAAAAGAAAATATTTCAATTACAAGCCAATGCACAGATTTTGCTGACAGATAGTTATAGTGTTTATACTCATGTTGTAAGTGATGCTGAAGGAAGACTTAGTGGATTGGAATTATACTTTGATGTATTTTCCTTTGACTAAACTGTTTTTTAACAAAAGCAAAATACTGCGGATGCTGGAAATCTGAAATAAAAACAGTAAATGCTGGAAAACACTCAGCAGGTCAGGCAGCATATGTGGAGAGAGAAACAGGGTTAATGGCCCCAATATTTGCAGTGGGGGAGGTGGTAGAGGCTGAAAATGACCAAGAGCCCGGCAAGGTTGGGGACAGGTTAAGTTCGGCAGGACCTCATTATCCGTTCCATTTCCTGCCCGACAGCCCGCAACATTGACAGTCTGGCCAGCAGTTGGGATGGAAAACCAGCGGCAGGAGGCAACAGCTGTGGACCCTTGAGGACGGACCCCGGTAATCGGGAGGGGGGAGGGTCAGCGATCGCAGCTTGGGAGAGAGAGAGAAGCCATCAGGGCTGGGGGAGGTCGGCAAATGTGGCAGGGAGGAAGAGAGAGGTCGCGATCAGCAGTGGGAAGGCCGAAGACTTCCTTGAGGGGCCTGGGGGAGCAGTCCTGCTCCTCCTGGCCCACAAGGAGTGCTGGAGAAGGTACTTCCCTTGGGGTGCCGGCAGCTCCCACCTCCCTTTCACTGCTGGGTTTCCCGACCCCTGGGAAAATCGCGCAGCAACAGTGAATTTTTAATCAGGCTCCCAATTGTACTGTGGGAGCCTGATTTAATATGTTAATGAAGTGTTCCGCCTCTCCACGGCGGGACACTCAGACGCCTCGCTGTCCGCTGTCGGAAAAAAGGCAGCAGGCGCCTGCAGTGTATTGGGAACGTGTTGCTTAGGTAAGTCTTTAACCTCCCCCCGCCCCCGACCCTCTCCTGACCATCGTGGGGTGGGGTGGGTGGTTAATATCAGGCCAACATTTCAGGTCGATGAGCTTTTATCACCAATCTAGGCTGACACTCCACTGCAGTGCTGAGGGAGTGCAGTGGAGATGAGATGATAAACCGAGACCCCGTCTGCTCTCTCAAGTGAATGTAAAAGATCCCATGGCACTATTTCAAAGAAGAGCGGGGGAGTTATCCCCGGTGTCCTGGCCAATATTTAACCCTCAATCAACATAATAAAACAGATTATCTGATCACTATCACATTGCTGTTTGTGGGAGCCTGCTGTGCGCTGTGCTGCGTTTCCTACATTACAACAGTGACGACACTCCAAAAGTACTTCATTGACGGTAAAGCGCTTTGAGACGTCCGGTGGTCGTGAAAGGCGCTGTATAAATCCAAGTCTTTCTTTTTTTTGATTTACAATGATGACACAGCTTATTTTTAAGACACTTTCTCACTGGTTGAGAAGACACAATAGACAAGAGAATTCAAGGAAAGCAGAATGCTTCCTGTCTGGTGCCAGATCATCATTCCAAAGTAGACAGTACTTGTGAAAATAGTTGCTGACATCAACAACTTGTATTTATATACCGCCTTTAACATTATAACCCATCCCAAGGTGCTTCCCAGGAGCGTTATCAAACAAAATGTAACATCAAGCCACATAAGGAGATATTAGGGCAGATGACCAAAAGCTTGGTGAAAGAGGAAGGTAAAGGAGCGTCTTAAAGGAGGAAAACCAGGTAACGAGGAGGAGAGGTTTAGGGAGACATCAGGAGGGCACACACATCTTTGGGAAAAGTAAGATACAATATTCTATCATTTCTGTATCTTGAAATAAAAGAGTTTAAGAATTTTTATACAGGCAGTGGCAGAGGGCAGAAAATACTATTTGTATCCCAATGGTGTCACTTGCAAGCAAAGTGCCAATTTATTTCAATGTAATTCACATCATTGTATTCTATATGACATTTTTAATGAAAATACTCCTTTTGTTATAGAAGACTATTGTGGAATATGCTTCTAACGGTTCTGATTAATGTACATGCACTTTATGCACTACATGCAAACATGCTTAATGAAATATCTCTCTCAACAGTTCATTGTAAAGTACTGTAGACCCTATACTATCATCATCAACAATGAGAGCTTGCATTAGATAGTGCCTTTAACGTAGAACAACATCCCAATGTGCTTTAGAAAATGGTTGCTGAGCCAAAGCAGAAGATATTAGGAAGGTGACCAAAAGGGAGAAGAGAGAGATGAAGAGGCAGAGAGGTTTAGGGAGGGAATTCCAGAGTGCTAAGTAACTGAAGGCGCGGTCATCAATGGTGGGATGAAGGCGGTGGGGGATACACAAGAGGCCAGAGTCAGAGAAATAGAAAGTTCGAGGGTGGGTTGTAGGGCTGGGAAAGTTTACAGAGTTAGGGAAGAGTGAGGCCATGAAGGGATTTAAACATGAGGGTGAGAATTTTAAATTTGAGGCATTGGGGACTGGGGCCAATGTAAGTTAGCGAGGACAGAGATGATGGGTGAGCAGGACGTGGTGCAGAAGATACAGGCTGCAGAGTTTTGGATAAGCTGAAGTTTACAGAAGGTAGAGGAGCCAGCCAGGCAAGTATTGGAATAGTCAAATCCAGAGGTGCCAGAGGCTTGGACGATGATTTCAGCAGCACATGGGCTGAGGTAGGGAAGGAGGCAGGTGATGTTACGGAGGTGGAAGTAGGCAGTCTTTGTGTTTCAGAGGATATGAGCTTGGAAGCTCAGCTTGGAGTGGAATAGGATGTCGAGGTTGTGAATAGTCTGATTCAGCCTGTTTGTGGGGGAGAGGAAGTACCTGAGAGGGCGAAATGAAAGGTGGCATGACTGGGTGACAGGAAGGGGAGCAGATAGGAGAGCAGGGCCTGAGAGGGGCCAAGAGAAAGAAAAGAGAAATAGGTTTGGTGCGGCAGCCAAAATGCGCGCACAAATGGACACAGGGAATTCAGGTTACATAGACATGATAGAGATTAGAAATTTTTGACTGAGATATAGATTTTTGTTAGGTAGGAGTATCAAGGGATATGGATCAAAGGTGGATAAATGGCGTTGAGGTACAGATCGGCCATGATCTGATTTAATGGCGGAACAGGCTCGAGGGTCTGAATGGGCTATTCCTGTTCCAATGAGACGTATCTTCTTCTTCTATCTATATAAAGCAGTTGATCTGTCTGTCTGCCTGTCTGTATGTCCTCTATACACTCAAAAGTTATAGAGCGTACCTACACATATGTTATATCAAAAGAAAGCTTATGATTATGGAAGTGTCATAGGCATATTTACTTTTTGGTCAGACAAAAATTGTTCAGTCAGTATACAAAAAACTTTCAAAAAACAGACAACTCCGCTCATTAGCGTTGAGTGACGTGATGGTTGACCAATCGTACAGGGGATAGCATTGAGTGACGTGATGGTTGACTAATCGTACAGGGGATAGCGTTGCGTGACGGTTGACCAATCGGTGCATCATGGGGGGGGGTTCATTGTGTGTGTGGGCGGGCCATCCTACAGGGGATAGCGTTGAGTGACGTGATGGTTGACCAATCCTACAGTTGAGTGACCTGATGGTTGACCAATCGGTGCGTCACGGGGGGCGTTTCATTGCGTGTGTGGGCGGGCCTAATCCTTCTGAGCTGAGGTGAGTGGCGGCCGTCTTGATTCCTAACTATTGATTTATTTTTCCCACTTAGTGTGTGTGGTATTGGGGATTAAATGATATGAAATATAGATTTCCAGCAAAAAAAAAGTTGGTTTTAAAAGAAAAAAAAAATCCATTTGCAAAGGGGACTTGGGCTTTCCCCCCTCGGCGGTGGATGAGATGCATGCAGGCCTCAGGCTTCGAAGCCTCGGCCTCTCCTCGCCAGCCACGCCCGAGCTAGGCACCGCCCGTCCCGCTGGGCCTGATTCCAAAACAGCGGCCTGTGATCACCGCCATCTTGGTAAAGGCTTCCGGGGCGGGGTGGAGCCGAGCGTAGCCATCGCCGCCATCTTGGTAAAGGCTGGCGGGGTGGGAGACAGCGAGCGTGTGAACGTTGTCGGCGGCCCGGAGCGGGACCTGAGCTAAGGTGAGTCGGGCCGGGCCTCACGCACTAGGCCGCGCACGGGCCGGCCCTGAGGCGCTGATCCGCACACGGGGGCTTCGGGTCACCGCGTCCAGGCTCTGAGGAAAGGGAGAGAGAGAGGGGGAGGGAGGGAGAGCGAGAGGGGGAGGGAGGGAGGGAGAGAGAGAGGGGGAGGGAGGGAGAGAGAGAGGGGGAGGGAGGGAGAGAGAGGAAATCAGGGAGAGACAGGGGGAGGGAGAGGAGAGACGGGGGAGGGAGAGGAGGGGGGGAGAAGAGAGGGGGGAGGGAGGGAGAGGAGGGGGGGAGGGAGGGAGAGGAGGGGGGGAGGGAGGGAGAGGAGGGGGGAGGGAGGGAGAGGAGGGGGGGAGGGAGGGAGAGGAGGGGGGAGGGAGAGAGAGGAGGGGGGAGGGAGAGGAGAGGGGGGAGGGAGAGGAGAGGGGGGAGGGAGAGGAGAGGAAGAGGAGAGGGGGGAGGGAGAGGGGGAGGGAGGGAGAGGAGAGGGGGAGGGAGGGAGAGAGAGTAAAGCAGGGACAGGGGGAGGGAGAGAGAGTGGAGAGGGGGAGGGAGGGAGAGGAGAGGGGGAGGGAGAGAGGGGGGGAGGGAGAGGAGGGGGAGGGAGGGTGAGGAGAGGGAGGGAGAGGAGGGAGGGAGAGGAGAGGGGAGGGAGGGAGAGAGAGTAAAGCAGGGAGAGACAGGGGGAGGGAGAGAGAGAGGGTGAGGGAGGGAAAGAGTGAGGGGGTGGGAGAGGGAGGGAGAGCTCGCCTTCTTCCTTCTTTCCTTCGC
The DNA here is from genome assembly GCF_052327205.1 of Somniosus microcephalus. Taxonomy (NCBI): domain Eukaryota; kingdom Metazoa; phylum Chordata; class Chondrichthyes; order Squaliformes; family Somniosidae; genus Somniosus; species Somniosus microcephalus. The sequence goes on from NC_140989.1 coordinate 148,214,034, forward strand.
AGGGGTCCCTTGGGCCAGGCCTGAGGCGCTCCCCTTCCCCCCCTCTCTCTCCAGGCTAATCCCGAACTAAATCCAGCAGTCTCTCTCTCTCTCTTCCCCTGTCTCTCTCTTCTCCCCCCAGTCTCTCTCTCTCTCTCTCTCTCCTCCCCCAGTCTCTCTTTCCCTCTCTCTCTCTCTCCTTCCCACACAGACAGACAAACTCATTTATAAAAATTATTTCTACTTTTTTCATAACAACATGCCCTCAAAAAACCCTCGGCACCGCCGGGCACTCCAGCTAGTCTATATATATATATATATATTTATATATATATATCTATATATATAAAGCGGCTCTTCTGTCTGTCCCGATGTCTGTCCCGATGTCTGTCTGTCCGTTCTCTATACGTTTGAAAGTTACAGAGCGTACCGACGCGCGCGTCGCCTCAAAAGAAAGCTTGCGATTCCGGACCGGTCATAGGCGTATTTATGTTTCGGCCGGACAAAAATCCCGCCCGCGGTATCCCAAAAACGTTCAGCGTTCCGCTCATTAGCATCTCATTAACGACCGTGTGACGTCGAGGTCCACCAATCGGACGGCGGGTTCCTGGCGCGTGCCGTCCTACAGTTGAGTGTCGAGTGACTCGACGATTGACCAATCCTACGCTTCGGTGACCTGACCGGTCGACCAATCGGTGCGTGTGTGGGCGGGCCTTATCCTTCTGAACCGAGGTGAGTGGCCGCCATCTTGATTTTTCATGATTTTTTCCCCCACACTTTCTGTGTGTTAGGGAACTAAGGTAAATATTTTAATGATGTGTTAGGGAATTAAATAACAATTTATTTGTGTTTTAAATTGTCTTTAGCAACAGGAGGAACTGAAGTGATCCCCTGCCCTTCGCCTGGAGGCTCGCCTACTTTGACGGCCATTTCGAGCGGCCTAGCAGCCCGGGAAGCCTGGGCCTTGAGTTGCGGGCCGTGCGGCAGCTGCCGCGCACAAAACCTCCCTGCGGCGTCTACAGCACCGCCCCAGAGCCCGACCCAAAGCCATCAGGTCACTCTGTTCCCCGCTCGGCTCGGGCGGGGGCGCGGGGCTCTCGGAGGGCGGGGCCATGTCAGTGCGTGGGGCGGCACGGAGCTCCGTGGAGACATCGCCGGCGCTGGGCTCGGGTGCTTTGTGGCCTGCGGACGAACAACGGTTGCGGACCTCCAGCTGACCGGGGCGCTGGACTCGGCTGCGCCATGTCTTTGCCTCACGGCCAACGGCATCAGGGTGACGGCCGAGGGAATGCGTTCATCCAGGTGCCGAGGCCCGGGCCCCGGGGCGGAAAGAGGGATTGGAGCGGGGGATGAGGGCTCGGGCAGCGGAGAGGGCGAGGGAGGGAGGTGGAGGGGGTAGGGAGGTGGTGAGAGGGAGGAGGAGGAGGGGGTAGGGAGGTGGTGAGATGGAGGAGGAGGGGGTAGGGAGGTGGTGAGAGGGAGGAGAGGAGGGGAGGGAGAGAGGGTGGGGGAGAGAGAGAGGGGGGGAGAGAGAGAGAGAGAGGGTGGGGGAGGACAGAGAGAGAGAGGGTGGGGGAGGACAGAGAGAGAGAGGGTGGGGGAGGACAGAGAGAGAGAGGGTGGGGGAGGACAGAGAGAGAGGGTGGGGGAGGACAGAGAGAGAGAGGGTGGGGGAGAAAGAGAGAGAGGGTGGGGGAGAAGAGAGAGAGAGGGTGGGGGAGAAGAGAGAGAGAGGGTGGGGGAGAAGAGAGAGAGAGAGGGTGGGGGAGAAGAGAGAGAGAGAGGGTGGGGGAGAAGAGAGAGAGAGAGGGTGGGGGAGAAGAGAGAGAGAGAGAGGGTGGGGGAGGACAGAGAGAGAGAGGGTGGGGGAGGACAGAGAGAGAGAGGGTGGGGGAGAAGAGAGAGAGAGAGGGTGGGGGAGAAGAGAGAGAGAGAGAGGGTGGGGGAGGACAGAGAGAGAGGGTGGGGGAGGACAGAGAGAGAGAGGGTGGGGGAGAAGAGAGAGAGAGAGGGTGGGGGAGAAGAGAGAGAGAGAGAGGGTGGGGGAGAAGAGAGAGAGAGAGAGGGTGGGGGAGAAGAGAGAGAGAGAGAGGGTGGGGGAGAAGAGAGAGAGAGAGAGAGGGTGGGGGAGAAGAGAGAGAGAGAGGGTGGGGGAGAAGAGAGAGAGAGGGAGAGAGAGGGTGGGGGAGAAGAGAGAGAGAGAGAGAGAGGGTGGGGGAGAAGAGAGAGAGAGAGAGAGAGGGTGGGGGAGAAGAGAGAGAGAGAGAGAGAGGGTGGGGGAGAAGAGAGAGAGAGAGAGGGTGAGGGAGAAGAGAGAGAGAGAGAGGGTGGGGGAGAAGAGAGAGAGAGAGGGTGGGGGAGAAGAGAGAGAGAGAGGGTGGGGGAGAAGAGAGAGAGAGAGAGGGTGGGGGAGAAGAGAGAGAGAGAGAGAGAGGGTGGGGGAGAAGAGAGAGAGAGAGAGGGTGGGGGAGAAGAGAGAGAGAGAGGGTGGGGGAGAAGAGAGAGAGAGAGAGAGAGGGTGGGGGAGAAGAGAGAGAGAGAGAGAGAGGGTGGGGGAGAAGAGAGAGAGAGAGAGAGAGGGTGGGGGAGAAGAGAGAGAGAGAGAGAGGGTGGGGGGAGAAGAGAGAGAGAGAGAGGGTGGGGGGAGAAGGAGAGAGAGAGAGGGTGGGGGAGAAGAGAGAGAGAGAGGGTGGGGGAGAAGAGAGGGAGAGAGGGTGGGGGAGAAGAGAGAGAGGGTGGGGGAGAAGAGAGAGGGAGAGAGGGTGGGGGAGAAGAGAGAGGGAGAGAGGGTGGGGGAGAAGAGAGAGAGAGAGAGGGTGGGGAAGAGAGAGAGAGAGAGAGGGTGGGGGAGAAGAGAGAGGGAGAGAGGGGTGGGGAGAAGAGAGAGAGAGAGAGAGGGTGGGGAAGAGAGAGAGAGAGAGAGGGGGAGAAGAGAGAGAGAGAGAGGGTGGGGGAGAAAGAGAGAAGAGGGTGGGGGAGGAGAGAGAGAGAGAGAGTAAACTGGCAGACTACCTCACGACCATCAGAGACACAAAACAGAGACAGACCCTCACCAGGTACAGACTAAGCGACCACCAACTGGAAATTGAAAAAGGCAGATACAAGAAATCCTGGCAGCCTAGAGAGAATAGAATATGCGATCAATGTCTGGCTGGCGAGGTTGAAACAGAAATGCATTTCTTCCTAAAATGCGAAAAATTCAACACATCAAGAAACATATTATTCAACAAGCTAAGCCAAACAACCCCAGATTTCAAGGAATTGGATGATCTGTCAAAATTGAGATTAGTCCTAGGAGAAGGAGACAGACCATACCTTGGGGCCAAATATGTAACAACATGTCACAACCTGAGGACTGTTTAAAATTAAGACTGTTTAAAATTAATATTGAACGTACCAAATGAAGTACAAAGACTGTTTAAAAATTAATATTGTTTAAAAAGTAATATTGTATGTACCCAACAAATGTCAATTCGATTGACACCTACAGAATGTTGGAAAACTGTACCTTTTTGCTATGTAAGCTTTGGCAATATGGTTCTCTGTAAACTTTCATGCCAATAAAGCATTTTAATTGGAATTGGAATTGGAGTAAAGCAGGGAGAGACGGGGGAGGGAGAGAGAGGGTGAGGGAGGGAGAGCGTGAGGAGAGGGGGAGGGAGAGTAAAGCAGGGAGAGATGGGGAGGGAGAGAGAGGGTGAGGGAGGGAAAGAGTGAAGGGGTGGGAGAGCTTACCTTCTTCCTTCCTTCGCAGGGGTCCATCGGGCCACCTTCCCCTCCCCCGTCGCGCTCTCTCTCTTCCCCCCCCCCGTCGCGCTCTCGCTCTTCCCCCCACCCCCCCCGTCGCTCTCTCTCTCCCCCCCCACTCGCTCGCTCTCTTCCCCCCCACTCGCTCTCTCTTCCCCCCCC